>NC_091476.1:113169968-113475352 GCF_036971445.1 Narcine bancroftii
TCCCCGCCTCTGATTCCCCGCCTCGAATTCACCGCATCTGATTCCCCTCCTCTGATACCCCACCTCTGATTCCCCGCCTCTGATTCCCCACATCTGATTCCCCGCCTCTGATTCCCCGCCTCTGATTCCCCGCATCTAATTACCCGCCTCTGATTCCCCGCCTCTGATTCCCCGCCTCTGATTCCCCACCTATGTTTACCCGCCTCTGTTTACCCGCCTGTTTCCCCACCTCTGATTCCCCACCTCAGATTCCCTACCTCAGATTCCCTGCCTCCGATCCCATGCCTCTGATTCCCTGCCTCTGATTCCCTGCATCTGATTGCCCGCCTCTGATTCTCCACCTATGATTCCCCGCTTCTGATTCCCCACCTCTGATTCCCCGCCTCTGATTCCCCGCCTCTGATTCCCCGCCTCTGATTCCCCACCTCTGATTCACTGCCTCCCTTTCCGCTCAACTTTCCTGGCCTACGTTTCCCCATATATCTTTCCCCGCCTCTGATACCCCGCCTCTGATTCCCCGCCTCTGATTCCCCGCCTCTGAAGACCCGCATCTGATACCCCGCCTCTGAATCCCAGCCTCTGATACCGTGCCTCTGATAACTTTTTACTGATTCCCTGCCTCAGATTCCCTGCCTCCGATTCCCTGCCTCAGATTCCCTGCCTCAGATTCCCTGCATCAGATTCCCTTCATCTGATTCCCTGCCTCTGTTTCCCCGCCTCTGATTCCCTGCCTCTGATTCCCCGCCTCTGAATCCCCGCCTCTGATACCCTGCCTCTGATAACTTTTTACTGATTCCCCGCCTCTGATTCCCCGCCTCTGATTCCCCGCCTCTGATTCCCCGCCTCTTATTCCCCGCCTATGTTTACCCGCCTCTGTTTACCCGCCTGTTTCCCCGCCTCAGATTCCCTGCCTCAGATTCCCTGCATCAGATTCCCTTCATCTGATTCCCTGCCTCTGATTCCCGGCCTCTGATTCCCCGCCTCTGATTCCCCGCCTCTGATTCCCCACCTCTGATTCCCCCCTCTGATTCCCCGCCTCTGATTCCCCACCTCTGATTCCCCGCCTCTGATTCCCCGCGTCTGATTCCCTGCCTCTCTTTCCCTTCCTCTATTTCCGTGCCTCTTTCTCTGCATCTCGTTTCCCACATCTCATTTCCCCCTTCTGATAACCCGCATCAGATTCCCTGCCACAGATTCCCTGCCTCAAATTCCCTTCCTCAGATTCCCTGCATCAGATTCCCTTCATCTGATTCCCTGCCTCTGATTCCCCGCCTCTGATTCCCCACCTCTGAGTCACTGCCTCAGATTCCCTGCCTCAGATTCTCTGCCTCTGAATTCCTGCCTCTGATTCCCTGCATCTGATTGCCCGCCTCTGATTCTCCGCCTCTGATTCCCCGCCTCTGATTCCCTGCCTCTGATAACCTGCCTCTGATTCCCTGCCTCTGAGTCACCACTTCTGATTCCCCGCGTCCGATTCCGCACCCATGTTTCATCGCCTCTGTTGCTCTGCTTCCGATTTCCCGGCTCAGATTCATCGGCTCTGATTCCGCACCTCTGATTCCACGCCTCTCTTTCTGTGTCTCTGATTCCCTGCCTCTGATTCCACGCCTCTGATTACCTGCCTCTGATACCCTGCCTCTCTTTCCCTGCATCTATTTCCGTGCCTCTTTCTCTGCATCTCGTTTCCCACATCTCATTTCCCCCTTCTGATAACCCGCATCAGATTCCCCGCCTCAGATTCCCCGCCTCAGATTCCCCGCCTCTGATTTCCCGGTTCTGATTCCCCGCCTCTGATTCCACGACTCTGATTCCCCGCTTCTGATTCCCCACCTATGTTTACCCGCCTCTGTTTACCCGCCTGTTTTCCCGCCTCTGATTCCCCACCACAGATTCGCTGCCTCAGATTCCCTGCCTCTGATTCCCTGCCTCTGATTCCCTGCCTCTGATTCCCTGCATCTGATTGCCCGCCTCTGATTACCCGCCTATGATTCCCCGCCTCTGATTCCCCACCTCTGATTCCCCACTTCTGATTCCCCGCCTCTGATTCCCCGCCTCTGATTCCCCGCCTCTGATTCACCACCTCTGATTCCCCGCCTCTGATTTCCCGCCTCTGATACCCCACTTCTGATTGCCCGCCTCTGATTCCCTTCCTCTGATTACCCGCCTCAGATTCCCCGCCTCTGATTTCCCGGCTCTGATTCTCCGCCTCTGATTCCCCGACTCTGATTCCCCGCCTCTGATACCCCACCTATGTTTACCCGCCTCTGTTTACCCGCCTGTTTTCCCGCCTCTGATTCCCCACCACAGATTCCCTGCCTCAGATTCCTTGCCTCTGATTCCCTGCCTCTGATTCCCTGCCTCTGATTCCCTGCATCTGATTGCCCACCTCTGATTCCCCGCCTCTGATTCCCCGCCTCTGATTCCCCACCTCTGATTCCCCACTTCTGATTCCCCGCCTCTGATTCCCCGCCTCTGATTCCCCGCCTCTGATTCACCGCCTCTGATTCCCCGCCTCTGATTCCCCGCCTCTGATTCCCCACTTCTGATTGCCCGCCTCTGATTCCCTGCCTCTGATTCCCCGCCTCTGATTCCCCACATCTTATTCCCCACTTCTGATTCCCCGCCTCTGATTCCCCGCCTCTGATTCCCCGCCTCTGATTCCCCGCATCTGATTCCCCTCCTCTGATACCCCACCTCTGATTCCCCTCCTCTGATTCCCCACATCTGATTCCCCGCCTCTTATTCCCCGCCTCTGATTCCCCGCATCTAATTACCCGCCTCTGATTCCCCGCCTCTGATTCCCCGCCTCTGATTCCCCACCTATGTTTACCCGCCTCTGTTTACCCGCCTGTTTCCCCGCCTCTGATTCCCCACCTCAGATTCCCTACCTCAGATTCCCTGCCTCTGATTCCATGCCTCTGATTCCCTGCCTCTGATACCCTGCATCTGATTGCCCGCCTCTGATTCTCTGCCTCTGATTCCCTGCCTCTGATTCCCCACCTATGATTCCCCGCTTCTGATTCCCCACCTCTGATTCCCCGCCTCTGATTCCCCGCCTCTGATTCCCCGCCTCTGATTCCCCACCTCTGATTCACTGCCTCCCTTTCCGCTCAACTTTCCTGGCCTACGTTTCCCCATATATCTTTCCCCGCCTCTGATACCCCGCCTCTGATTCCCCGCCTCTGATTCCCCGCCTCTGAAGACCCGCATCTGATACCCCGCCTCTGAATCCCCGCCTCTGATACCGTGCCTCTGATAACTTTTTACTGATTCCCTGCCTCAGATTCCCTGCCTCCGATTCCCTGCCTCAGATTCCCTGCCTCAGATTCCCTGCATCAGATTCCCTTCATCTGATTCCCTGCCTCTGTTTCCCCGCCTCTGATTCCCTGCCTCTGATTCCCCGCCTTTGAATCCCCGCCTCTGATACCCTGCCTCTGATAACTTTTTACTGATTCCCCGCCTCTGATTCCCCGCCTCTGATTCCTCGCCTCTGATTCCCCGCCTCTTATTCCCCGCCTATGTTTACCCGCCTCTGTTTACCCGCCTGTTTCCCCGCCTCAGATTCCCTGCCTCAGATTCCCTGCATCAGATTCCCTTCATCTGATTCCCTGCCTCTGATTCCCGGCCTCTGATTCCCCGCCTCTGATTCCCCGCCTCTGATTCCCCACCTCTGATTCCCCCCTCTGATTCCCCGCCTCTGATTCCCCGCCTCTGATTCCCCGCCTCTGATTCCCTGCGTCTGATTCCCTGCCTCTCTTTCCCTTCCTCTATTTCCGTGCCTCTTTCTCTGCATCTCGTTTCCCACATCTCATTTCCCCCTTCTGAAAACCCGCATCAGATTCCCTGCCACAGATTCCCTGCCTCAGATTCCCTTCCTCAGATTCCCTGCATCAGATTCCCTTCATCTGATTCCCTTCCTCTGATTCCCCGCCTCTGATTCCCCACCTCTGAGTCCCTGCCTCAGAATCCCTGCCTCAGATTCTCTGCCTCTGAATTCCTGCCTCTGATTCCCTGCATCTGATTGCCCGCCTCTGATTCTCCGCCTCTGATTCCCCGCCTCTGATTCCCTGCCTCTGATAACCTGCCTCTGATTCCCTGCCTCTGAGTCACCACTTCTGATTCCCCGCGTCCGATTCCGCACCCATGTTTCATCGCCTCTGTTGATCTGCTTCCGATTTCCCGGCTCAGATTCATCGGCTCTGATTCCGCACCTCTGATTCCACGCCTCTCTTTCTGTGTCTCTGATTCCCCGCCTCTGATTCCACGCCTCTGATTACCTGCCTCTGATACCCTGCCTCTCTTTCCCTGCATCTATTTCCGTGCCTCTTTCTCTGCATCTCGTTTCCCACATCTCATTTCCCCCTTCTGATAACCCACATCAGATTCCCCGCCTCAGATTCCCCGCCTCAGATTCCCCGCCTCTGATTTCCCGGTTCTGATTCCCCGCCTCTGATTCCACGACTCTGATTCCCCGCTTCTCATACCCCACCTATGTTTACCCGCCTCTGTTTACCCGCCTGTTTTCCCGCCTCTGATTCCCCACCACAGATTCCCTGCCTCAGATTCCCTGCCTCTGATTCCCTGCCTCTGATTCCCTGCTTCTGATTCCCTGCATCTGATTGCCCGCCTCTGATTCCCAGCCTATGATTCCCCGCCTCTGATTCCCCACCTCTGATTCCCCACTTCTGATTCCCCGCCTCTGATTCCCCGCCTCTGATTCCCCGCCTCTGATTCACCGCCTCTGATTCCCCGCCTCTGATTTCCCGCCTCTGATACCCCACTTCTGATTGCCCGCCTCTGATTCCCTTCCTCTGATTCCCCGCCTCTGTTTCCCCACATCTGATTCCCCACTTCTGATTCCCCGCCTCTGATTCCCCGCCTCTGATTCCACGCCTCTGATTCCCCGCCTCTGATTCCCCACCTCTGATTCCCCGCCTCTGATTCCCCTCCTCTGATACCCCGCCTCTGATTCCCCGCCTCTGATTCCCCGCATCTGATTCCCCGCCTCTGATTCCCCGCCTCTGATTCCCCGCCTCTGATTCCCCGCCTCTGATTCCCCGCCTCTGATTCCCCGCCTCTGATTCCCCGCCTATTTTTACCCGCCTCTGTTTACCCGCCTGTTTCCCTGCCTCTGATTCCCCACCTCAGATTCCCTACCTCAGATTCCTTGCCTCTGATTCCCTGCCTCTGATTCCCTGCCTCTGATTCCCTGCATCTGATTGCCCGCCTCTGATTCTCCGCCTCTGATTCCCCGCCTCTGATTACCCACCTATGATTACCCGCTTCTGATTCCCCGCCTCTGATTCCCCGCCTCCGATTCCCCGCCTCTGATTCCCCGCCTCTGATTCCCCACCTCTGATTCACTGCCTCCCTTTCCGCTCAACTTTCCTGGCCTACGTTTCCCCATATATCTTTCCCCACCTCTGATACCCCGCCTCTGATTCCCCGCCTCTGATTCCCCACCTCTGATGACCCGCATCTGATATCCCGCCTCTGAATCCCCGCCTCTGATACACTGCCTCTGATAACTTTTTACTGATTCCCTGCCTCAGATTCCCTGCCTCCGATTCCCTGCCTCAGATTCCCTGCCTCAGATTCCCTGCATCAGATTCCCTTCATCTGATTCCCTGCCTCTGATTCCCCGCCTCTGATTCCCCGCCTCTGATTCCCCACCTCTGATTCCCCGCCTCTGATACCCCGCCTCTGATTCCCCGCCTCTGATTCCCTGCATCTGATTCCCCGCCTCAGATTCCCCGCCTCTGATTCCCCGCCTCTGATTCCCGTCTCTGATTCCCCGACTCTGATTCCCCGCCTCTGATTCCCCGCCTATGTTTACACGCCTCTGTTTACCCGCCTGTTTTCCCGCCTCTGATTCCCCACCACAGATTCCCTGCCTCAGATTCCCTGCCCCTGATTCCCTGCCTCTGATTCCCTGCCTCTGATTCCCTGCATCTGATTGCCGGCCTCTGATTCCCCGCCTCTGATTCCCCGCCTCTGATTCCCCACCTCTGAATCCCCACTTCTGATTCCCCGCCTCTGATTCCCCGCCTCTGATTCCCCGCCTCTGATTCACCGCCTCTGATTCCCCGCCTCTGATTCCCCGCCTCTGATTCCCCACTTCTGATTGCCCGCCTCTGATTCCCTGCCTCTGATTTCCCACCTCTGATTCCCCACCTCTGATTCCCCACTTCTGATTCCCCGCCTCTGATTCCCCGCCTCTGATTCCACGCCTCTGATTCCACGCCTCTGATTCCCCACCTCAGATTCCCTACCTCAGATTCCCTGCCTCTGATTCCCTGCCTCTGATTCCGTGCATCTGATTGCCCGCCTCTGATTCTCCGCCTCTGATTCCCCGCCTCTGATTCCCCACCTCTGATTCCCCGCTTCTGATTCCCCGCCTCTGATTCCCCACCTCTGATTCCCCGCCTCTGATTCCCCGCCTCTGATTCCCCACCTCTGATTCACTGCCGCCCTTTCCGCTCAACTTTCCTGGCCTACGTTTCCCCACATATCTTTCCCCGCCTCTGATACCCCGCCTCTGACTCCCCGCCTCTGATTCCCCGCCTCTGATGACCCGCATCTGATACCCCGCCTCTGATTCCCCGCCTCTGATACCCTGCCTCTGATAACTTTTTACTGATTCCCTGCCTCAGATTCCCTGCCTCCGATTCCCTGCCTCAGATTCCCTGCCTCAGATTCCCTGCATCAGATTCCCTTCATCTGATTCCCTGCCTCTGATTCCCCGCCTCCGATTCCCCGCCTCTGATTCCCCGCCTCTGATTCCCCACCTCTGTCTCTACGCCTCTCTTTTGCCTGCACTCTTTCCCCTCCACTCTTTCCGTGCCTCTCTTTCCCTCCCTCAATTTCAACAACTCTGTTTGATCTGTTCCGTGTACCTCATTTTCAACATACAAGTTCCAACCACTATGTTTCGCCCATCTCTTTCGCCGCCTCTATTTATGCACCTATGTTTACCCGCTTCTGTTTACCCGCCTGTTTCCCCACATCTCTTTCCCCACCTCTGATTCCACGCCTCTGATTCCCCGCCTCTCATTCCCCGCATCTGATTCCCCGCCTCTGATTCACCGCCTCCCTTTCCGCGCAACTTTCCTGGCCTACGTTTACCCACATCTCTTTCCCCACCTCTGATTCCACGCCTCTGATTCGCCGCCTCTGATTGCCCGCCTCTGATTTCCTGCATCTGATTCCCCGCCTCTGATTCCTCGCCTCTGATTCCCCGCGTCTGATTCCCTGCCTCTCATTCCCCGCCTCTGATTCCCCGCATCTGATTCCCTGCCTATCTTTCCCTGCCTGTATTTCCGTGCCTATTTCTCTGCATCTCGTTTCCCACATCTCATTTCCCCCTTCAGATAACCCGCATCAGTTTCCCTGCCACAGATTCCCTGCCTCAGATTCCCTGCCTCAGATTCCCTGCATCAGATTCTCTGCCTCTGAATTCCTGCCTCTGATTCCCTGCATCTGATTGCCCGCCTCTGATTCTCCGCCTCTGATTCCCCGCCTCTGATTCCCTGCCTCTGATAACCTGCCTCTGATTCCCTGCCTCTGAGTCACCACTTCTGATTCCCCGCGTCCGATTCCGCACCCATGTTTCATCGCCTCTGTTGATCTGCTTCCGATTTCCCGGCTCAGATTCATCGGCTCTGATTCCGCACCTCTGATTCCACGCCTCTCTTTCTGTGTCTCTGATTCCCCGCCTCTGATTCCACGCCTCTGATTACCTGCCTCTGATACCCTGCCTCTCTTTCCCTGCATCTATTTCCGTGCCACTTTCTCTGCATCTCGTTTCCCACATCTCATTTCCCCCTTCTGATAACCCGCATCAGATTCCCCGCCTCAGATTCCCCGCCTCAGATTCCCCGCCTCTGATTTCCCGGTTCTGATTCCCCGCCTCTGATTCCACGACTCTGATTCCCCGCTTCTGATACCCCACCTATGTTTACCCGCCTCTGTTTACCCGCCTGTTTTCCCGCCTCTGATTCCCCACCACAGATTCCCTGCCTCAGATTCCCTGCCTCTGATTCCCTGCCTCTGATTCCCTGCCTCTGATTCCCTGCATCTGATTGCCCGCCTCTGATTCCCCTCCTCTGATTCCCCGCCTCTGATTCCCCACCTCTGATTCCCCACTTCTGATTCCCCGCCTCTGATTCCCCGCCTCTGATTCCCCGCCTCTGATTCACCGCCTCTGATTCCCAGCCTCTGATTTCCCACCTCTGATACCCCACTTCTGATTGCCCGCCTCTGACTCCCTTCCTCTGATTCCCCGCCTCTGATTCCCCACATCTGATTCCCCACTTCTGATTCCCCGCCTCTGATTCCCCGCCTCTGATTCCACGCCTCTGATTCCCCGCCTCTGATTCCCCGCCTATGATTCCCCGCCTCTGATTCCCCTCCTCTGATACCCCGCCTCTGATTCCCCGCCTCTGATTCCCCGCATCTGATTCCCCGCCTCTGATTCCCCGCCTCTGATTCCCCGCCTCTGATTCCCCGCCTCTGATTCCCCGCCTCTGATTCCCCGCCTCTGATTCCCCGCCTATTTTTACCCGCCTCTGTTTACCCGCCTGTTTCCCTGCCTCTGATTCCCCACCTCAGATTCCCTACCTCAGATTCCTTGCCTCTGATTCCCTGCCTCTGATTCCCTGCCTCTGATTCCCTGCACCTGATTGCCCGCCTCTGATTCTCCGCCTCTGATTCCCCGCCTCAGATTACCCACCTATGATTCCCCGCTTCTGATTCCCCGCCTCTGATTCCCCGCCTCCGATTTCCCGCCTCTGATTCCCCGCCTCTGATTCCCCACCTCTGATTCACTGCCTCCCTTTCCGCTCAACTTTCCTGGCCTACGTTTCCCCATATATCTTTCCCCGCCTCTGATACCCCGCCTCTGATTCCCCGCCTCTGATTCCCCGCCTCTGATGACCCGCATCTGATATCCCGCCTCTGAATCCCCGCCTCTGATACACTGCCTCTGATAACTTTTTACTGATTCCCTGCCTCAGATTCCCTGCCTCCGATTCCCTGCCTCAGATTCCCTGCCTCAGATTCCCTGCATCAGATTCCCTTCATCTGATTCCCTGCCTCTGATTCCCCGCCTCTGATTCCCTGCCTCTGATTCCCCGCCTCTGAATCCCCGCCTCTGATACCCTGCCTCTGATAACTTTTTACTGATTCCCCGCCTCTGATTCCCCGCCTCTGATTCCCCGCCTCTGATTCCCCACCTCTTATTCCCCGCCTATGTTTACCCGCCTCTGTTTACCCGCCTGTTTCCCCGCCTCAGATTCCCTGCCTCAGATTCCCTGCATCAGATTCCCTTCATCTGATTCCCTGCCTCTGATTCCCGGCCTCTGATTCCCCGCCTCTGATTCCCCGCCTCTGATTCCCCACCTCTGATTCCCCCCTCTGATTCCCCGCCTCTGATTCCCCGCCTCTGATTCCCCGCCTCTGATTCCCCGCGTCTGATTCCCTGCCTCTCTTTCCCTTCCTCTATTTCCGTGCCTCTTTCTCTGCATCTCGTTTCCCACATCTCATTTCCCCCTTCTGAAAACCCGCATCAGATTCCCTGCCACAGATTCCCTGCCTCAGATTCCCTTCCTCAGATTCCCTGCATCAGATTCCCTTCATCTGATTCCCTTCCTCTGATTCCCCGCCTCTGATTCCCCACCTCTGAGTCCCTGCCTCAGATTCCCTGCCTCAGATTCTCTGCCTCTGAATTCCTGCCTCTGATTCCCTGCATCTGATTGCCCGCCTCTGATTCTCCGCCTCTGATTCCCCGCCTCTGATTCCCTGCCTCTGATAACCTGCCTCTGATTCCCTGCCTCTGAGTCACCACTTCTGATTCCCCGCGTCCGATTCCGCACCCATGTTTCATCGCCTCTGTTGATCTGCTTCCGATTTCCCGGCTCAGATTCATCGGCTCTGATTCCGCACCTCTGATTCCACGCCTCTCTTTCTGTGTCTCTGATTCCCCGCCTCTGATTCCACGCCTCTGATTACCTGCCTCTGATACCCTGCCTCTCTTTCCCTGCATCTATTTCCGTGCCTCTTTCTCTGCATCTCGTTTCCCACATCTCATTTCCCCCTTCTGATAACACACATCAGATTCCCCGCCTCAGATTCCCCGCCTCAGATTCCCCGCCTCTGATTTCCCGGTTCTGATTCCCCGCCTCTGATTCCACGACTCTGATTCCCCGCTTCTGATACCCCACCTATGTTTACCCGCCTCTGTTTACCCGCCTGTTTTCCCGCCTCTGATTCCCCACCACAGATTCCCTGCCTCAGATTCCCTGCCTCTGATTCCCTGCCTCTGATTCCCTGCCTCTGATTCCCTGCATCTGATTGCCCGCCTCTGATTCCCAGCCTATGATTCCCCGCCTCTGATTCCCCACCTCTGATTCCCCACTTCTGATTCCCCGCCTCTGATTCCCCGCCTCTGATTCCCCGCCTCTGATTCACCGCCTCTGATTCCCCGCCTCTGATTTCCCGCCTCTGATACCCCACTTCTGATTGCCCGCCTCTGATTCCCTTCCTCTGATTCCCCGCCTCTGTTTCCCCACATCTGATTCCCCACTTCTGATTCCCCGCCTCTGATTCCCCGCCTCTGATTCCACGCCTCTGATTCCCCGCCTCTGATTCCCCACCTCTGATTCCCCGCCTCTGATTCCCCTCCTCTGATACCCCGCCTCTGATTCCCCGCCTCTGATTCCCCGCATCTGATTCCCCGCCTCTGATTCCCCGCCTCTGATTCCCCGCCTCTGATTCCCCGCCTCTGATTCCCCGCCTCTGATTCCCCGCCTCTGATTCCCCGCCTATTTTTACCCGCCTCTGTTTACCCGCCTGTTTCCCTGCCTCTGATTCCCCACCTCAGATTCCCTACCTCAGATTCCTTGTCTCTGATTCCCTGCCTCTGATTCCCTGCCTCTGATTCCCTGCATCTGATTGCCTGCCTCTGATTCTCCGCCTCTGATTCCCCGCCTCTGATTACCCACCTATGATTCCCCGCTTCTGATTCCCCGCCTCTGATTCCCCGCCTCCGATTCCCCGCCTCTGATTCCCCGCCTCTGATTCCCCACCTCTGATTCACTGCCTCCCTTTCCGCTCAACTTTCCTGGCCTACGTTTCCCCATATATCTTTCCCCGCCTCTGATACCCCGCCTCTGATTCCCCGCCTCTGATTCCCCGCCTCTGATGACCCGCATCTGATATCCCGCCTCTGAATCCCCGCCTCTGATACCCCGCCTCTGATTCCCCGCCTCTGATTCCCTGCATCTGATTCCCCGCCTCAGATTCCCCGCCTCTGATTCCCCGCCTCTGATTCCCCGTCTCTGATTCCCCGACTCTGATTCCCCGCCTCTGATTCCCCGCCTATGTTTACACGCCTCTGTTTACCCGCCTGTTTTCCCGCCTCTGATTCCCCACCACAGATTCCCTGCCTCAGATTCCCTGCCCCTGATTCCCTGCCTCTGATTCCCTGCCTCTGATTCCCTGCATCTGATTGCCCGCCTCTGATTCCCCGCCTCTGATTCCCCGCCTCTGATTCCCCACCTCTGAATCCCCACTTCTGATTCCCCACCTCTGATTCCCCGCCTCTGATTCCCCGCCTCTGATTCACCGCCTCTGATTCCCCGCCTCTGATTCCCCGCCTCTGATTCCCCACTTCTGATTGCCCGCCTCTGATTCCCTGCCTTTGATTTCCCACCTCTGATTCCCCACCTCTGATTCCCCACTTCTGATTCCCCGCCTCTGATTCCCCGCCTCTGATTCCACGCCTCTGATTCCACGCCTCTGATTCCCCACCTCAGATTCCCTACCTCAGATTCCCTGCCTCTGATTCCCTGCCTCTGATTCCCTGCCTCTGATTCCGTGCATCTGATTGCCCGCCTCTGATTCTCCGCCTCTGCTTCCCCGCCTCTGATTCCCCACCTCTGATTCCCCGCTTCTGATTCCCCGCCTCTGATTCCCCGCCTCTGATTCCCCGCCTCTGATTCCCCGCCTCTGATTCCCCACCTCTGATTCACTGCCGCCCTTTCCGCTCAACTTTCCTGGCCTACGTTTCCCCACATATCTTTCCCCGCCTCTGATACCCCGCCTCTGACTCCCCGCCTCTGATTCCCCGCCTCTGATGACCCGCATCTGATACCCCGCCTCTGATTCCCCGCCTCTGATACCCTGCCTCTGATAACTTTTTACTGATTCCCTGCCTCAGATTCCCTGCCTCCGATTCCCTGCCTCAGATTCCCTGCCTCAGATTCCCTGCATCAGATTCCCTTGATCTGATTCCCTGCCTCTGATTCCCCGCCTCCGATTCCCCGCCTCTGATTCCCCGCCTCTGATTCCCCACCTCTGTCTCTACGCCTCTCTTTTGCCTGCACTCTTTCCCCTCCACTCTTTCCGTGCCTCTCTTTCCCTCCCTCAATTTCAACAACTCTGTTTGATCTGTTCCGTGTACCTCATTTTCAACATACAAGTTCCAACCACTATGTTTCGCCCATCTCTTTCGCCGCCTCTATTTATGCACCTATGTTTACCCGCTTCTGTTTACCCGCCTGTTTCCCCACATCTCTTTCCCCACCTCTGATTCCACGCCTCTGATTCCCCGCCTCTCATTCCCCGCATCTGATTCCCCGCCTCTGATTCACCGCCTCCCTTTCCGCGCAACTTTCCTGGCCTACGTTTACCCACATCTCTTTCCCCACCTCTGATTCCACGCCTCTGATTCGCCGCCTCTGATTGCCCGCCTCTGATTTCCTGCATCTGATTCCCCGCCTCTGATTCCTCGCCTCTGATTCCCCGCGTCTGATTCCCTGCCTCTCATTCCCCGCCTCTGATTCCCCGCATCTGATTCCCTGCCTATCTTTCCCTGCCTGTATTTCCGTGCCTCTTTCTCTGCATCTCGTTTCCCACATCTCATTTCCCCCTTCAGATAACCCGCATCAGTTTCCCTGCCACAGATTCCCTGCCTCAGATTCCCTGCCTCAGATTCCCTGCATCAGATTCTCTGCCTCTGAATTCCTGCCTCTGATTCCCTGCATCTGATTGCCCGCCTCTGATTCTCCGCCTCTTATTCCCCGCCTCTGATTCCCTGCCTCTGATAACCTGCCTCTGATTCCCTGCCTCTGAGTCACCACTTCTGATTCCCCGCGTCCGATTCCGCACCCATGTTTCATCGCCTCTGTTGATCTGCTTCCGATTTCCCGGCTCAGATTCATCGGCTCTGATTCCGCACCTCTGATTCCACGCCTCTCTTTCTGTGTCTCTGATTCCCCGCCTCTGATTCCACGCCTCTGATTACCTGCCTCTGATACCCTGCCTCTCTTTCCCTGCATCTATTTCCGTGCCACTTTCTCTGCATCTCGTTTCCCACATCTCATTTCCCCCTTCTGATAACCCGCATCAGATTCCCCGCCTCAGATTCCCCGCCTCAGATTCCCCGCCTCTGATTTCCCGGTTCTGATTCCCCGCCTCTGATTCCACGACTCTGATTCCCCGCTTCTGATACCCCACCTATGTTTACCCGCCTCTGTTTACCCGCCTGTTTTCCCGCCTCTGATTCCCCGCCTCTGATTCACCGCCTCTGATTCCCCGCCTCTGATTTCCCACCTCTGATACCCCACTTCTGATTGCCCGCCTCTGATTCCCTTCCTCTGATTCCCCGCCTCTGATTCCCCACATCTGATTCCCCACTTCTGATTCCCCGCCTCTGATTCCCCGCCTCTGATTCCACGCCTCTGATTCCCCGCCTCTGATTCCCCGCCTCTGATTCCCCGCCACTGATTCCCCTCCTCTGATACCCCGCCTCTGATTCCCCGCCTCTGATTCCCCGCATCTGATTCCCCGCCTCTGATTCCCCGCCTCTGATTCCCCGCCTCTGATTCCTCGCCTCTGATTCCCCGCCTCTGATTCCCCGCCTCTGATTCCCCGCCTATTTTTACCCGCCTCTATTTACCCGCCTGTTTCCCTGCCTCTGATTCCCCACCTCAGATTCCCTACCTCAGATTCCTTGCCTCTGATTCCCTGCCTCTGATTCCCTGCCTCTGATTCCCTGCATCTGATTGCCAGCCTCTGATTCTCCGCCTCTGATTCCCCGCCTCTGATTACCCACCTATGTTTCCCCGCTTCTGATTCCCCGCCTCTGACTCCCCGCCTCCGATTTCCCGCCTCTGATTCCGCCCCTCTGATTCCCCACCTCTGATTCACTGCCTCCCTTTCCGCTCAACTTTCCTGGCCTACGTTTCCCCATATATCTTTCCCCTCCTCTGATACCCCGCCTCTGATTCCCCGCCTCTGATTCCCCGCCTCTGATGACCCGCATCTGATATCCCGCCTCTGAATCCCCGCCTCTGATACACTGCCTCTGATAACTTTTTACTGATTCCCTGCCTCAGATTCCCTGCCTCCGATTCCCTGCCTCAGATTCCCTGCCTCAGATTCCCTGCATCAGATTCCCTTCATCTGATTCCCTGCCTCTGATTCCCCGCCTCTGATTCCCCGCCTCTGATTCCCCACCTCTGATTCCCCGCCTCTGATACCCCGCCTCTGATTCCCCGCCTCTGATTCCCTGCATCTGATTCCCCGCCTCAGATTCCCTGCCTCTGAGTCACCACTTCTGATTCCCCGCGTCCGATTCCGCACCCATGTTTCATCGCCTCTGTTGCTCTGCTTCCGATTTCCCGGCTCAGATTCATCGGCTCTGATTCCGCACCTCTGATTCCACGCCTCTCTTTCTGTGTCTCTCATTCCCCGCCTCTGATTCCACGCCTCTGATTACCTGCCTCTGATACCCTGCCTCTCTTTCCCTGCATCTATTTCCGTGCCTCTTTCTCTGCATCTCGTTTCCCACATCTCATTTCCCCCTTCTGATAACCCGCATCAGATTCCCCACCTCAGATTCCCCGCCTCAGATTCCCCGCCTCTGATTTCCCGGTTCTGATTCCCCGCCTCTGATTCCACGACTCTGATTCCACGCTTCTGATACCCCACCTATGTTTACCCGCCTCTGTTTACCCGCCTGTTTTCCCGCCTCTGATTCCCCACCACAGATTCCCTGCCTCAGATTCCCTGCCTCTGATTCCCTGCCTCTGATTCCCTGCCTCTGATTCCCTGCATCTGATTGCCCGCCTCTGATTCCCCGCCTATGATTCCCCGCCTCTGATTCCCCGCCTCTGATTACCCACCTATGATTCCCCGCTTCTGATTCCCCGCCTCTGATTCCCCGCCTCCGATTTCCCGCCTCTGATTCCCCGCCTCTGATTCCCCACCTCTGATTCACTGCCTCCCTTTCCGCTCAACTTTCCTGGCCTACGTTTCCCCATATATCTTTCCCCGCCTCTGATACCCCGCCTCTGATTCCCCGCCTCTGATTCCCCGCCTCTGATGACCCGCAACTGATATCCCGCCTCTGAATCCCCGCCTCTGATACACTGCCTCTGATAACTTTTTACTGATTCCCTGCCTCAGATTCCCTGCCTCCGATTCCCTGCCTCAGATTCCCTGCCTCAGATTCCCTGCATCAGATTCCCTTGATCTGATTCCCTGCCTCTGATTCCCCGCCTCTGATTCCCTGCCTCTGATTCCCCGCCTCTGAATCCCCGCCTCTGATACCCTGCCTCTGATAACTTTTTACTGATTCCCCGCCTCTGATTCCCCGCCTCTGATTCCCCGCCTCTGATTCGCCGCCTCTTATTCCCCGCCTATGTTTACCCGCCTCTGTTTACCCGCCTGTTTCCCCGCCTCAGATTCCCTGCCTCAGATTCCCTGCATCAGATTCCCTTCATCTGATTCCCTGCCTCTGATTCCCGGCCTCTGATTGCCCGCCTCTGATTCCCCGCCTCTGATTCCCCACCTCTGATTCCCCCCTCTGATTCCCCGCCTCTGATTCCCCGCCTCTGATTCCCCGCCTCTGATTCCCCGCGTCTGATTCCCTGCCTCTCTTTCCCTTCCTCTATTTCCGTGCCTCTTTCTCTGCATCTCGTTTCCCACATCTCATTTCCCCCTTCTGAAAACCCGCATCAGATTCCCTGCCACAGATTCCCTGCCTCAGATTCCCTTCCTCAGATTCCCTGCATCAGATTCCCTTCATCTGATTCCCTTCCTCTGATTCCCCGCCTCTGATTCCCCACCTCTGAGTCCCTGCCTCAGATTCCCTGCCTCAGATTCTCTGCCTCTGAATTCCTGCCTCTGATTCCCTGCATCTGATTGCCCGCCTCTGATTCTCCGCCTCTGATTCCCCGCCTCTGATTCCCTGCCTCTGATAACCTGCCTCTGATTCCCTGCCTCTGAGTCACCACTTCTGATTCCCCGCGTCCGATTCCGCACCCATGTTTCATCGCCTCTGTTGATCTGCTTCCGATTTCCCGGCTCAGATTCATCGGCTCTGATTCCGCACCTCTGATTCCACGCCTCTCTTTCTGTGTCTCTGATTCCCCGCCTCTGATTCCACGCCTCTGATTACCTGCCTCTGATACCCTGCCTCTCTTTCCCTGCATCTATTTCCGTGCCTCTTTCTCTGCATCTCGTTTCCCACATCTCATTTCCCCCTTCTGATAACCCACATCAGATTCCCCGCCTCAGATTCCCCGCCTCAGATTCCCCGCCTCTGATTTCCCGGTTCTGATTCCCCGCCTCTGATTCCACGACTCTGATTCCCCGCTTCTCATACCCCACCTATGTTTACCCGCCTCTGTTTACCCGCCTGTTTTCCCGCCTCTGATTCCCCACCACAGATTCCCTGCCTCAGATTCCCTGCCTCTGATTCCCTGCCTCTGATTCCCTGCCTCTGATTCCCTGCATCTGATTGCCCGCCTCTGATTCCCAGCCTATGATTCCCCGCCTCTGATTCCCCACCTCTGATTCCCCACTTCTGATTCCCCGCCTCTGATTCCACACCTCTGATTCCCCGCCTCTGATTCACCGCCTCTGATTCCCCGGCTCTGATTTCCCGCCTCTGATACCCCACTTCTGATTGCCCGCCTCTGATTCCCTTCCTCTGATTCCCCGCCTCTGATTCCACGCCTCTGATTCCCCGCCTCTGATTCCCCACCTCTGATTCCCCGCCTCTGATTCCCCTCCTCTGATACCCCGCCTCTGATTCCCCGCCTCTGATTCCCCGCATCTGATTCCCCGCCTCTGATACCCCGCCTCTGATTCCCCGCCTCTGATTCCCCGCCTCTGATTCCCCGCCTCTGATTCCCCGCCTCTGATTCCCCGCCTATTTTTACCTGCCTCTGTTTACCCGCCTGTTTCCCTGCCTCTGATTCCCCACCTCAGATTCCCTACCTCAGATTCCTTGCCTCTGATTCCCTGCCTCTGATTCCCTGCCTCTGATTCCCTGCATCTGATTGCCCGCCTCTGATTCTCCGCCTCTGATTCCCCGCCTCTGATTACCCACCTATGATTCCCCGCTTCTGATTCCCCGCCTCTGATTCCCCGCCTCCGATTCCCCGCCTCTGATTCCCCGCCTCTGATTCCCCACCTCTGATTCACTGCCTCCCTTTCCGCTCAACTTTCCTGGCCTACGTTTCCCCATATATCTTTCCCCGCCTCTGATACCCCGCCTCTGATTCCCCGCCTCTGATTCCCCGCCTCTGATGACCCGCATCTGATATCCCGCCTCTGAATCCCTGCCTCTGATACACTGCCTCTGATAACTTTTTACTGATTCCCTGCCTCAGATTTCCTGCCTCCGATTCCCTGCCTCAGATTTCCTGCCTCAGATTCCCTGCATCAGATTCCCTTCATCTGATTCCCTGCCTCTGATTCCCCGCCTCTGATTCCCCGCCTCTGATTCCCCACCTCTGATTCCCCGCCTCTGATACCCCGCCTCTGATTCCCCGCCTCTGATTCCCTGCATCTGATTCCCCGCCTCAGATTCCCCGCCTCTGATTCCCCGCCTCTGATTCCACGTCTCTGATTCCCCGACTCTGATTCCCCGCCTCTGATTCCCCGCCTATGTTTACACGCCTCTGTTTACCCGCCTGTTTTCCCGCCTCTGATTCCCCACCACAGATTCCCTGCCTCAGATTCCCTGCCCCTGATTCCCTGCCTCTGATTCCCTGCCTCTGATTCCCTGCATCTGATTGCCCGCCTCTGATTCCCCGCCTCTGATTCCCCGACTCTGATTCCCCACCTCTGAATCCCCACTTCTGATTCCCCGCCTCTGATTCCCCGCCTCTGATTCCCCGCCTCTGATTCACCGCCTCTGATTCCCCGCCTCTGATTCCCCACCTCTGATTCCCCACTTCTGATTGCCCGCCTCTGATTCCCTGCCTCTGATTTCCCACCTCTGATTCCCCACCTCTGAATCCCCACTTCTGATTCCCCGCCTCTGATTCCCCGCCTCTGATTCCATGCCTCTGATTCCACGCCTCTGATTCCCCACCTCAGATTCCCTACCTCAGATTCCCTGCCTCTGATTCCCTGCCTCTGATTCCCTGCCTCTGATTCCGTGCATCTGATTGCCCGCCTCTGATTCTCCGCCTCTGATTCCCCGCCTCTGATTCCCCACCTCTGATTCCCCGCTTCTGATTCCCCGCCTCTGATTCCCCGCCTCCGATTCCCCGCCTCTGATTCCCCACCTCTGATTCCCCACCTCTGATTCACTGCCTCCCTTTCCGCTCAACTTTCCTGGCCTACGTTTCCCCATATATCTTTCCCCGCCTCTGATACCCCGCCTCTGATTCCCCGCCTCTGATTCCCCGCCTCTGATGACCCGCATCTGATATCCCGCCTCTGAATCCCCGCCTCTGATACACTGCCTCTGATAACTTTTTACTGATTCCCTGCCTCAGATTCCCTGCCTCCGATTCCCTGCCTCAGATTCCCTGCCTCAGATTCCCTGCATCAGATACCCTTCATCTGATTCCCTGCCTCTGATTCCCCGCCTCTGATTCCCCGCCTCTGATTCCCCACCTCTGATTCCCCGCCTCTGATACCCCGCCTCTGATTCCCCGCCTCTGATTCCCTGCATCTGATTCCCCGCCTCAGATTCCCCGCCTCTGATTCCCCGCCTCTGATTCCCCGTCTCTGATTCCCCGACTCTGATTCCCCGCCTCTGATTCCCCGCCTATGTTTACACGCCTCTGTTTACCCGCCTGTTTTCCCGCCTCTGATTCCCCACCACAGATTCCCTGCCTCAGATTCCCTGCCCCTGATTCCCTGCCTCTGATTCCCTGCCTCTGATTCCCTGCATCTGATTGCCCGCCTCTGATTCCCCGCCTCTGATTCCCCGCCTCTGATTCCCCACCTCTGAATCCCCACTTCTGATTCCCCGCCTCTGATTCCCCGCCTCTGATTCCCCGCCTCTGATTCACCGCCTCTGATTCCCCGCCTCTGATTCCCCGCCTCTGATTCCCCACTTCTGATTGCCCGCCTCTGATTCCCTGCCTCTGATTTCCCACCTCTGATTCCCCACCTCTGATTCCCCACTTCTGATTCCCCGCCTCTGATTCCCCGCCTCTGATTCCATGCCTCTGATTCCACGCCTCTGATTCCCCACCTCAGATTCCCTACCTCAGATTCCCTGCCTCTGATTCCCTGCCTCTGATTCCCTGCCTCTGATTCCGTGCATCTGATTGCCCGCCTCTGATTCTCCGCCTCTGATTCCCCGCCTCTGATTCCCCACCTCTGATTCCCCGCTTCTGATTCCCCGCCTCTGATTCCCCGCCTCTGATTCCCCGCCTCTGATTCCCCGCCTCTGATTCCCCACCTCTGATTCACTGCCGCCCTTTCCGCTCAACTTTCCTGGCCTACGTTTCCCCACATATCTTTCCCCGCCTCTGATACCCCGCCTCTGACTCCCCGCCTCTGATTCCCCGCCTCTGATGACCCGCATCTGATTCCCCGCCTCTGATTCACCGCCTCCCTTTCCGCGCAACTTTCCTGGCCTACGTTTACCCACATCTCTTTCCCCACCTCTGATTCCACGCCTCTGATTCGCCGCCTCTGATTGCCCGCCTCTGATTTCCTGCATCTGATTCCCCGCCTCTGATTCCTCGCCTCTGATTCCCCGCGTCTGATTCCCTGCCTCTCATTCCCCGCCTCTGATTCCCCGCATTTGATTCCCTGCCTATCTTTCCCTGCCTGTATTTCCGTGCCTCTTTCTCTGCATCTCGTTTCCCACATCTCATTTCCCCCTTCAGATAACCCGCATCAGTTTCCCTGCCACAGATTCCCTGCCTCAGATAACCTGCCTCTGATTCCCTGCCTCTGAGTCACCACTTCTGATTCCCCGCGTCCGATTCCGCACCCATGTTTCATCGCCTCTGTTGATCTGCTTCCGATTTCCCGGCTCAGATTCATCGGCTCTGATTCCGCACCTCTGATTCCACGCCTCTCTTTCTGTGTCTCTGATTCCCCGCCTCTGATTCCACGCCTCTGATTACCTGCCTCTGATACCCTGCCTCTCTTTCCCTGCATCTATTTCCGTGCCACTTTCTCTGCATCTCGTTTCCCACATCTCATTTCCCCCTTCTGATAACCCGCATCAGATTCCCCGCCTCAGATTCCCTGCCTCAGATTCCCCGCCTCTGATTTCCCGGTTCTGATTCCCCGCCTCTGATTCCACGACTCTGATTCCCCGCTTCTGATACCCCACCTATGTTTACCCGCCTCTGTTTACCCGCCTGTTTTCCCGCCTCTGATTCCCCACCACAGATTCCCTGCCTCTGATTCCCTGCCTCTGATTCCCCGCCTATTTTTACCCGCCTCTGTTTACCCGCCTTTTTCCCTGCCACTGATTCCCCACCTCAGATTCCCTACCTCAGATTCCTTGCCTCTGATTCCCTGCCTCTGATTCCCTGCCTCTGATTCCCTGCATCTGATTGCCCGCCTCTGATTCTCCGCCTCTGATTCCCCGCCTCTGATTACCCACCTATGATTCCCCGCTTCTGATTCCCCGCCTCTGATTCCCCGCCTCCGATTTCCCGCCTCTGATTCCCCGCCTCTGATTCCCCACCTCTGATTCACTGCCTCCCTTTCCGCTCAACTTTCCTGGCCTACGTTTCCCCATATATCTTTCCCCGCCTCTGATACCCCGCCTCTGATTCCCCGCCTCTGATTCCCCGCCTCTGATGACCCGCATCTGATATCCCGCCTCTGAATCCCCGCCTCTGATACACTGCCTCTGATAACTTTTTACTGATTCCCTGCCTCAGATTCCCTGCCTCCGATTCCCTGCCTCAGATTCCCTGCCTCAGATTCCCTGCATCAGATTCCCTTCATCTGATTCCCTGCCTCTGATTCCCCGCCTCTGATTCCCCGCCTCTGATTCCCCACCTCTGATTCCCCGCCTCTGATACCCCGCCTCTGATTCCCCGCCTCTGATTCCCTGCATAAGATTCCCCGCCTCAGATTCCCTGCCTCTGAGTCACCACTTCTGATTCCCCGCGTCCGATTCCGCACCCATGTTTCATCGCCTCTGTTGCTCTGCTTCCGATTTCCCGGCTCAGATTCATCGGCTCTGATTCCGCACCTCTGATTCCACGCCTCTCTTTCTGTGTCTCTGATTCCCCGCCTCTGATTCCACGCCTCTGATTACCTGCCTCTGATACCCTGCCTCTCTTTCCCTGCATCTATTTCCGTGCCTCTTTCTCTGCATCTCGTTTCCCACATCTCATTTCCCCCTTCTGATAACCCGCATCAGATTCCCCGCCTCAGATTCCCCGCCTCAGATTCCCCGCCTCTGATTTCCCGGTTCTGATTCCCCGCCTCTGATTCCACGACTCTGATTCCACGCTTCTGATACCCCACCTATGTTTACCCGCCTCTGTTTACCCGCCTGTTTTCCCGCCTCTGATTCCCCACCACAGATTCCCTGCCTCAGATTCCCTGCCTCTGATTCCCTGCCTCTGATTCCCTGCCTCTGATTCGCTGCATCTGATTGCCCGCCTCTGATTCCACGCCTAGGATTCCCCGCCTCTGATTCCCCACCTCTGATTCCCCACTTCTGATTCCCCGCCTCTGATTCCCCGCCTCTGATTCACCGCCTCTGATTCCCCGCCTCTGATTTCCCGCCTCTGATACCCCACTTCTGATTGCCCGCCTCTGATTCCCTTCCTCTGATTCCCCGCCTCAGATTCCCCGCCTCTGATTTCCCGGCTCTGATTCTCCGCCTCTGATTCCCCGACTCTGATTCCC
Organism: Narcine bancroftii; assembly: GCF_036971445.1. Taxonomy (NCBI): domain Eukaryota; kingdom Metazoa; phylum Chordata; class Chondrichthyes; order Torpediniformes; family Narcinidae; genus Narcine; species Narcine bancroftii. The sequence goes on from NC_091476.1 coordinate 113,192,112, forward strand.
CGCCTCTGATACCCCACCTATGTTTACCCGCCTCTGTTTACCCGCCTGTTTTCCCGCCTCAGATTCCCTGCCTCAGATTCCTTGCCTCTGATTCCCTGCCTCTGATTCCCTGCCTCTGATTCCCTGCATCTGATTGCCCACCTCTGATTCCCCGCCTCTGATTCCCCGCCTCTGATTCCCCACCTCTGATTCCCCACTTCTGATTCCCCGGCTCTGATTCCCCGCCTCTGATTCCCCACCTCTGATTCACCGCCTCTGATTCCCCGCCTCTGATTCCCCGCCTCTGATTCCCCACTTCTGATTGCCCGCCTCTGATTCCCTGCCTCTGATTCCCCGCCTCTGATTGCCCGCCTCTGATATCCTGCCTCTGATTCCCCGCCTCTGATTCCCCGCCTCTGATTCCCTACCTCTGATTCCCCACTTCTGATTCCACGCCTCTGATTACCCGCCTCTGATACCCTGCCTCTCTTTCCCTGCCTCTATTTCTGTGCCTCTTTCTCTGCATCTCGTTTCCCACATCTCATTTCCCCCTTCTGATAACCCGCATCAGATTCCCTGCCACAGATTCCCTGCCTCAGATTCCCTGCATCAGATTCCCTGCATCAGATTTCCTTCATCTGATTCCCTGCCTCTGATTCCTCGCCGCTGATTCCCTGCCTCTGATTCCCCGCCTCTGTTTACCCGCCTGTTTCCCCGCCTCTGATTCACCACCTCATATTCGCCGCCTCAGATTCCCTGCCTCTGATTCCCTGCCTCTGTTTCCCTCCCTCAGATTCCCTGCATCTGATTGCCCGCCTCTGATTTCCTGCCTCTGATTCCCCGCCTCTGATTCCCCGCCTCTGATTCCCTACCTCTGATTCCCCACTTCTGATTCCCCGCCTCTGATTCCCCGCCTCTGATTCCACGCCTCTGATTCCCCGCCTCCGATTCCCCGCCTCTGATTCCCCACTTCTGATACCCCGCCTCTGATTCCCCGCATCTGATTCCCTGCATCTGATTCCCCGCCTCAGATTCCCCGCCTCTGATTTCCCGGCTCTGATTCTCCGCCTCTGATTCCCCGACTCTGATTCCCCGCCTCTGATACCCCACCTATGTTTACCCGCCTCTGTTTACCCGCCTGTTTTCCCGCCTCTGATTCCCCACCACAGATTCCCTGCCTCAGATTCCTTGCCTCTGATTCCCCGCCTCTGATTCCCCGCCTCTGATTCCCCGCATCTAATTCCCCGCCTCTGATTCCCCGCCTCTGATTCCCCGCCTCTGATTCCCCACCTATGTTTACCCGCCTCTGTTTACCCGCCTGTTTCCCCGCCTCTGATTCCCCACCTCAGATTCCCTACCTCAGATTCCCTGCCTCTGATTCCATGCCTCTGATTCCCTGCCTCTGATTCCCTGCATCTGATTGCCCGCCTCTGATTCTCTGCCTCTGATTCCCTGCCTCTGATTCCCCACCTATGATTCCCCGCTTCTGATTCCCCACCTCTGATTCCCCGCCTCTGATTCCCCACCTCTGATTCACTGCCTCCCTTTCCGCTCAACTTTCCTGGCCTACGTTTCCCCATATATCTTTCCCCGCCTCTGATACCCCGCCTCTGATTCCCCGCCTCTGATTCCCCGCCTCTGAAGACCCGCATCTGATACCCCGCCTCTGAATCCCCGCCTCTGATACCGTGCCTCTGATAACTTTTTACTGATTCCCTGCCTCAGATTCCCTGCCTCCGATTCCCTGCCTCAGATTCCCTGCCTCAGATTCCCTGCATCAGATTCCCTTCAACTGATTCCCTGCCTCTGTTTCCCCGCCTCTGATTCCCTGTCTCTGATTCCCCGCATCTGAATCCCCGCCTCTGATACCCTGCCTCTGATAACTTTTTACTGATTCCCCGCCTCTGATTCCCCGCCTCTGATTCCCCGCCTCTGATTCCCTGCCTCTTATTCCCCGCCTATGTTTACCCGCCTCTGTTTACCCGCCTGTTTCCCCGCCTCAGATTCCCTGCCTCAGATTCCCTGCATCAGATTCCCTTCATCTGATTCCCTGCCTCTGATTCCCGGCCTCTGATTCCCCGCCTCTGATTCCCCGCCTCTGATTCCCCACCTCTGATTCCCCCCTCTGATTCCCCGCCTCTGATTCCCCGCCTCTGATTCCCCGCCTCTGATTCCCCGCGTCTGATTCCCTGCCTCTCTTTCCCTTCCTCTATTTCCGTGCCTCTTTCTCTGCATCTCGTTTCCCACATCTCATTTCCCCCTTCTGATAACCCGCATTAGATTCCCTGCCACAGATTCCCTGCCTCAAATTCCCTTCCTCAGATTCCCTGCATCAGATTCCCTTCATCTGATTCCCTGCCTCTGATTCCCCGCCTCTGATTCCCCACCTCTGAGTCCCTGCCTCAGATTCCCTGCCTCAGATTCTCTGCCTCTGAATTCCTGCCTCTGATTCCCTGCATCTGATTGCCCGCCTCTGATTCTCCGCCTCTGATTCCCCGCCTCTGATTCCCTGCCTCTGATAACCTGCCTCTGATTCCCTGCCTCTGAGTCACCACTTCTGATTCCCCGCGTCCGATTCCACACCCATGTTTCATCGCCTCTGTTGCTCTGCTTCCGATTTCCCGGCTCAGATTCATCGGCTCTGATTCCGCACCTCTGATTCCACGCCTCTGATTACCTGCCTCTGATACCCTGCCTCTCTTTCCCTGCATCTATTTCCGTGCCTCTTTCTCTGCATCTCGTTTCCCACATCTCATTTCCCCCTTCTGATAACCCGCATCAGATTCCCCGCCTTAGATTCCCCGCCTCAGATTCCCCGCCTCTGATTTCCCGGTTCTGATTCCCCGCCTCTGATTCCACGACTCTGATTCCCCGCTTCTGATACCCCACCTATGTTTACCCGCCTCTGTTTACCCGCCTGTTTTCCCGCCTCTGATTCCCCACCACAGATTCCCTGCCTCAGATTCCCTGCCTCTGATTCCCTGCCTCTGATTCCCTGCCTCTGATTCCCTGCATCTGATTGCCCGCCTCTGATTCCCCGCCTATGATTCCCCGCCTCTGATTCCCCACCTCTGATTCCCCACTTCTGATTCCCCGCCTCTGATTCCCCGCCTCTGATTCCCCGCCTCTGATTCACCGCCTCTGATTCCCCGCCTCTGATTTCCCGCCTCTGATACCCCACTTCTGATTGCCCGCCTCTGATTCCCTTCCTCTGATTCCCCGCCTCAGATTCCCCGCCTCTGATTTCCCGGCTCTGATTCTCCGCCTCTGATTCCCCGACTCTGATTCCCCGCCTCTGATACCCCACCTATGTTTACCCGCCTCTGTTTACCCGCCTGTTTTCCCGCCTCTGATTCCCCACCACAGATTCCCTGCCTCAGATTCCTTGCCTCTGATTCCCTGCCTCTGATTCCCTGCCTCTGATTCCCTGCATCTGATTGCCCACCTCTGATTCCCCGCCTCTGATTCCCCGCCTCTGATTCCCCACCTCTGATTCCCCACTTCTGATTCCCCGCCTCTGATTCCCCGCCTCTGATTCCCCGCCTCTGATTCACCGCCTCTGATTCCCCGCCTCTGATTCCCCGCCTCTGATTCCCCACTTCTGATTGCCCGCCTCTGATTCCCTGCCTCTGATTCCCCGCCTCTGATTCCCCACATCTTATTCCCCACTTCTGATTCCCCGCCTCTGATTCCCCGCCTCTGATTCCCCGCCTCTGATTCCCCGCATCTGATTCCCCTCCTCTGATACCCCACCTCTGATTCCCCGCCTCTGATTCCCCACATCTGATTCCCCGCCTCTGATTCCCCGCCTCTGATTCCCCGCATCTAATTCCCCGCCTCTGATTCCCCGCCTCTGATTCCCCGCCTCTGATTCCCCACCTATGTTTACCCGCCTCTGTTTACCCGCCTGTTTCCCCGCCTCTGATTCCCCACCTCAGATTCCCTACCTCAGATTCCCTGCCTCTGATTCCATGCCTCTGATTCCCTGCCTCTGATTCCCTGCATCTGATTGCCCGCCTCTGATTCTCTGCCTCTGATTCCCTGCCTCTGATTCCCCACCTATGATTCCCCGCTTCTGATTCCCCACCTCTGATTCCCCGCCTCTGATTCCCCGCCTCTGATTCCCCGCCTCTGATTCCCCACCTCTGATTCACTGCCTCCCTTTCCGCTCAACTTTCCTGGCCTACGTTTCCCCATATATCTTTCCCCGCCTCTGATACCCCGCCTCTGATTCCCCGCCTCTGATTCCCCGCCTCTGAAGACCCGCATCTGATACCCCGCCTCTGAATCCCCGCCTCTGATAAAGTGCCTCTGATAACTTTTTACTGATTCCCTGCCTCAGATTCCCTGCCTCCGATTCCCTGCCTCAGATTCTCTGCCTCAGATTCCCTGCATCAGATTCCCCTCATCTGATTCCCTGTCTCTGTTTCCCCGCCTCTGATTCCCTGCCTCTGATTCCCCGCCTCTGAATTCCCGCCTCTGATACCCTGCCTCTGATAACTTTTTACTGATTCCCCGCCTCTGATTCCCCGCCTCTGATTCCCCGCCTCTGATTCCCCGCCTCTTATTCCCCGCCTATGTTTACTCGCCTCTGTTTACCCGCCTGTTTCCCCGCCTCAGATTCCCTGCCTCAGATTCCCTGCATCAGATTCCCTTCATCTGATTTCCTGCCTCTGATTCCCGGCCTCTGATTCCCCGCCTCTGATTCCCCGCCTCTGATTCCCCACCTCTGATTCCCCCCTCTGATTCCCCGCCTCTGATTCCCCGCCTCTGATTCCCCGCCTCTGATTCCCCGCGTCTGATTCCCTGCCTCTCTTTCCCTTCCTCTATTTCCGTGCCTCTTTCTCTGCATCTCGTTTCCCACATCTCATTTCCCCCTTCTGAAAACCCGCATCAGATTCCCTGCCACAGATTCCCTGCCTCAGATTCCCTTCCTCAGATTCCCTGCATCAGATTCCCTTCATCTGATTCCCTTCCTCTGATTCCCCGCCTCTGATTCCCCACCTCTGAGTCCCTGCCTCAGATTCCCTGCCTCAGATTCTCTGCCTCTGAATTCCTGCCTCTGATTCCCTGCATCTGATTGCCCGCCTCTGATTCTCCGCCTCTGATTCCCCGCCTCTGATTCCCTGCCTCTGATTCCCCGCCTCTGAATCCCCGCCTCTGATACCCTGCCTCTGATAACTTTTTACTGATTCCCCGCCTCTGATTCCCCGCCTCTGATTCCCCGCCTCTGATTCCCTGCCTCTTATTCCCCGCCTATGTTTACCCGCCTCTGTTTACCCGCCTGTTTCCCCGCCTCAGATTCCCTGCCTCAGATTCCCTGCATCAGATTCCCTTCATCTGATTCCCTGCCTCTGATTCCCGGCCTCTGATTCCCCGCCTCTGATTCCCCGCCTCTGATTCCCCACCTCTGATTCCCCCCTCTGATTCCCCGCCTCTGATTCCCCGCCTCTGATTCCCCGCCTCTGATTCCCCGCGTCTGATTCCCTGCCTCTCTTTCCCTTCCTCTATTTCCGTGCCTCTTTCTCTGCATCTCGTTTCCCACATCTCATTTCCCCCTTCTGATAACCCGCATCAGATTCCCTGCCACAGATTCCCTGCCTCAAATTCCCTTCCTCAGATTCCCTGCATCAGATTCCCTTCATCTGATTCCCTGCCTCTGATTCCCCGCCTCTGATTCCCCGCCTCTGATTCCCCACCTCTGATTCCCCGCCTCTGATACCCCGCCTCTGATTCCCCGCCTCTGATTCCCTGCATCTGATTCCCCGCCTCAGATTCCCCGCCTCTGATTCCCCGCCTCTGATTCCCCGTCTCTGATTCCCCGACTCTGATTCCCCGCCTCTGATTCCCCGCCTATGTTTACACGCCTCTGTTTACCCGCCTGTTTTCCCGCCTCTGATTCCCCACCACAGATTCCCTGCCTCAGATTCCCTGCCCCTGATTCCCTGCCTCTGATTCCCTGCCTCTGATTCCCTGCATCTGATTGCCCGCCTCTGATTCCCCGCCTCTGATTCCCCGCCTCTGATTCCCCACCTCTGAATCCCCACTTCTGATTCCCCGCCTCTGATTCCCCACCTCTGATTCCCCGCCTCTGATTCACCGCCTCTGATTCCCCGCCTCTGATTCCCCGCCTCTGATTCCCCACTTCTGATTGCCCGCCTCTGATTCCCTGCCTCTGATTTCCCACCTCTGATTCCCCACCTCTGAATCCCCACTTCTGATTCCCCGCCTCTGATTCCCCGCCTCTGATTCCATGCCTCTGATTCCACGCCTCTGATTCCCCACCTCAGATTCCCTACCTCAGATTCCCTGCCTCTGATTCCCTGCCTCTGATTCCCTGCCTCTGATTCCGTGCATCTGATTGCCCGCCTCTGATTCTCCGCCTCTGATTCCCCGCCTCTGATTCCCCACCTCTGATTCCCCGCTTCTGATTCCCCGCCTCTGATTCCCCGCCTCCGATTCCCCGCCTCTGATTCCCCGCCTCTGATTCCCCACCTCTGATTCACTGCCTCCCTTTCCGCTCAACTTTCCTGGCCTACGTTTCCCCATATATCTTTCCCCGCCTCTGATACCCCGCCTCTGATTCCCCGCCTCTGATTCCCCGCCTCTGATGACCCGCATCTGATATCCCGCCTCTGAATCCCCGCCTCTGATACACTGCCTCTGATAACTTTTTACTGATTCCCTGCCTCAGATTCCCTGCCTCCGATTCCCTGCCTCAGATTCCCTGCCTCAGATTCCCTGCATCAGATTCCCTTCATCTGATTCCCTGCCTCTGATTCCCCGCCTCTGATTCCCCGCCTCTGATTCCCCACCTCTGATTCCCCGCCTCTGATACCCCGCCTCTGATTCCCCGCCTCTGATTCCCTGCATCTGATTCCCCGCCTCAGATTCCCCGCCTCTGATTCCCCGTCTCTGATTCCCCGACTCTGATTCCCCGCCTCTGATTCCCCGCCTATGTTTACACGCCTCTGTTTACCCGCCTGTTTTCCCGCCTCTGATTCCCCACCACAGATTCCCTGCCTCAGATTCCCTGCCCCTGATTCCCTGCCTCTGATTCCCTGCCTCTGATTCCCTGCATCTGATTGCCCGCCTCTGATTCCCCGCCTCTGATTCCCCGCCTCTGATTCCCCACCTCTGAATCCCCACTTCTGATTCCCCGCCTCTGATTCCCCGCCTCTGATTCCCCGCCTCTGATTCACTGCCTCTGATTCCCCGCCTCTGATTCCCCGCCTCTGATTCCCCACTTCTGATTGCCCGCCTCTGATTCCCTGCCTCTGATTTCCCACCTCTGATTCCCCACCTCTGATTCCCCACTTCTGATTCCCCGCCTCTGATTCCCCGCCTCTGATTCCATGCCTCTGATTCCACGCCTCTGATTCCCCACCTCAGATTCCCTACCTCAGATTCCCTGCCTCTGATTCCCTGCCTCTGATTCCCTGCCTCTGATTCCGTGCATCTGATTGCCCGCCTCTGATTCTCCGCCTCTGATTCCCCGCCTCTGATTCCCCACCTCTGATTCCCCGCTTCTGATTCCCCGCCTCTGATTCCCCGCCTCTGATTCCCCGCCTCTGATTCCCCGCCTCTGATTCCCCACTTCTGATTCACTGCCGCCCTTTCCGCTCAACTTTCCTGGCCTACGTTTCCCCACATATCTTTCCCCGCCTCTGATACCCCGCCTCTGACTCCCCGCCTCTGATTCCCCGCCTCTGATGACCCGCATCTGATTCCCCGCCTCTGATTCACCGCCTCCCTTTCCGCGCAACTTTCCTGGCCTACGTTTACCCACATCTCTTTCCCCACCTCTGATTCCACGCCTCTGATTCGCCGCCTCTGATTGCCCGCCTCTGATTTCCTGCATCTGATTCCCCGCCTCTGATTCCTCGCCTCTGATTCCCCGCGTCTGATTCCCTGCCTCTCATTCCCCGCCTCTGATTCCCCGCATTTGATTCCCTGCCTATCTTTCCCTGCCTGTATTTCCGTGCCTCTTTCTCTGCATCTCGTTTCCCACATCTCATTTCCCCCTTCAGATAACCCGCATCAGTTTCCCTGCCACAGATTCCCTGCCTCAGATAACCTGCCTCTGATTCCCTGCCTCTGAGTCACCACTTCTGATTCCCCGCGTCCGATTCCGCACCCATGTTTCATCGCCTCTGTTGATCTGCTTCCGATTATCCGGCTCAGATTCATCGGCTCTGATTCCGCACCTCTGATTCCACGCCTCTCTTTCTGTGTCTCTGATTCCCCGCCTCTGATTCCACGCCTCTGATTACCTGCCTCTGATACCCTGCCTCTCTTTCCCTGCATCTATTTCCGTGCCACTTTCTCTGCATCTCGTTTCCCACATCTCATTTCCCCCTTCTGATAACCCGCATCAGATTCCCCGCCTCAGATTCCCCGCCTCAGATTCCCCGCCTCTGATTTCCCGGTTCTGATTCCCCGCCTCTGATTCCACGACTCTGATTCCCCGCTTCTGATACCCCACCTATGTTTACCCGCCTCTGTTTACCCGCCTGTTTTCCCGCCTCTGATTCCCCACCACAGATTCCCTGCCTCAGATTCCCTGCCTCTGATTCCCTGCCTCTGATTCCCTGCCTCTGATTCCCTGCATCTGATTGCCCGCCTCTGATTCCCCGCCTATGATTCCCCGCCTCTGATTCCCCACCTCTGATTCCCCACTTCTGATTCCCCGCCTCTGAATCCCCGCCTCTGATTCCCCGCCTCTGATTCACCGCCTCTGATTCCCCACCTCTGATTTCCCACCTCTGATACCCAACTTCTGATTGCCCGCCTCTGATTCCCTTCCTCTGATTCCCCGCCTCTGATTCCCCACATCTGATTCCCCACTTCTGATTCCCCGCCTCTGATTCCCCGCCTCTGATTCCACGCCTCTGATACCCCGCCTCTGATTCCCCGCCTCTGATTCCCCGCCTCTGATTCCCCTCCTCTGATACCCCGCCTCTGATTCCCCGCCTCTGATTCCCCGCATCTGATTCCCCGCCTCTGATTCCCCGCCTCTGATTCCCCGCCTCTGATTCCCCGCCTCTGATTCCCCGCCTCTGATTCCCCGCCTCTGATTCCACGACTCTGATTCCCCGCTTCTGATACCCCACCTATGTTTACCCGCCTCTGTTTACCCGCCTGTTTTCCCGCCTCTGATTCCCCACCACAGATTCCCTGCCTCAGATTCCCTGCCTCTGATTCCCTGCCTCTGATTCCCTGCCTCTGATTCCCTGCATCTGATTGCCCGCCTCTGATTCCCCGCCTATGATTCCCCGCCTCTGATTCCCCACCTCTGATTCCCCACTTCTGATTCCCCGCCTCTGAATCCCCGCCTCTGATTCCCCGCCTCTGATTCACCGCCTCTGATTCCCCACCTCTGATTTCCCACCTCTGATACCCAACTTCTGATTGCCCGCCTCTGATTCCCTTCCTCTGATTCCCCGCCTCTGATTCCCCACATCTGATTCCCCACTTCTGATTCCCCGCCTCTGATTCCCCGCCTCTGATTCCACGCCTCTGATACCCCGCCTCTGATTCCCCGCCTCTGATTCCCCGCCTCTGATTCCCCTCCTCTGATACCCCGCCTCTGATTCCCCGCCTCTGATTCCCCGCATCTGATTCCCCGCCTCTGATTCCCCGCCTCTGATTCCCCGCCTCTGATTCCCCGCCTCTGATTCCCCGCCTCTGATTCCCCGCCTCTGATTCCCCGCCTATTTTTACCCGCCTCTGTTTACCCGCCTTTTTCCCTGCCACTGATTCCCCACCTCAGATTCCCTACCTCAGATTCCTTGCCTCTGATTCCCTGCCTCTGATTCCCTGCCTCTGATTCCCTGCATCTGATTGCCCGCCTCTGATTCTCCGCCTCTGATTCCCCGCCTCTGATTACCCACCTATGATTCCCCGCTTCTGATTCCCCGCCTCTGATTCCCCGCCTCCGATTTCCCGCCTCTGATTCCCCGCCTCTGATTCCCCACCTCTGATTCACTGCCTCCCTTTCCGCTCAACTTTCCTGGCCTACGTTTCCCCATATATCTTTCCCCGCCTCTGATACCCCGCCTCTGATTCCCCGCCTCTGATTCCCCGCCTCTGATGACCCGCATCTGATATCCCGCCTCTGAATCCCCGCCTCTGATACACTGCCTCTGATAACTTTTTACTGATTCCCTGCCTCAGATTCCCTGCCTCCGATTCCCTGCCTCAGATTCCCTGCCTCAGATTCCCTGCATCAGATTCCCTTCATCTGATTCCCTGCCTCTGATTCCACGCCTCTGATTCCCCGCCTCTGATTCCCCACCTCTGATTCCCCGCCTCTGATACCCCGCCTCTGATTCCCCGCCTCTGATTCCCTGCATCAGATTCCCCGCCTCAGATTCCCTGCCTCTGAGTCACCACTTCTGATTCCCCGCGTCCGATTCCGCACCCATGTTTCATCGCCTCTGTTGCTCTGCTTCCGATTTCCCGGCTCAGATTCATCGGCTCTGATTCCGCACCTCTGATTCCACGCCTCTCTTTCTGTGTCTCTGATTCCACGCCTCTGATTCCACGCCTCTGATTACCTGCCTCTGATACCCTGCCTCTCTTTCCCTGCATCTATTTCCGTGCCTCTTTCTCTGCATCTCGTTTCCCACATCTCATTTCCCCCTTCTGATAACCCGCATCAGATTCCCCGCCTCAGATTCCCCGCCTCAGATTCCCCGCCTCTGATTTCCCGGTTCTGATTCCCCGCCTCTGATTCCACGACTCTGATCCCACGCTTCTGATACCCCACCTATGTTTACCCGCCTCTGTTTACCCGCCTGTTTTCCCGCCTCTGATTCCCCACCACAGATTCCCTGCCTCAGATTCCCTGCCTCTGATTCCCTGCCTCTGATTCCCTGCCTCTGATTCGCTGCATCTGATTGCCCGCCTCTGATTCCACGCCTAGGATTCCCCGCCTCTGATTCCCCACCTCTGATTCCCCACTTCTGATTCCCCGCCTCTGATTCCCCGCCTCTGATTCCCCGCCTCTGATTCACCGCCTCTGATTCCCCGCCTCTGATTTCCCGCCTCTGATACCCCACTTCTGATTGCCCGCCTCTGATTCCCTTCCTCTGATTCGCAGCCTCAGATTCCCCGCCTCTGATTTCCCGGCTCTGATTCTCCGCCTCTGATTCCCCGACTCTGATTCCCCGCCTCTGATACCCCACCTATGTTTACCCGCCTCTGTTTACCCGCCTGTTTTCCCGCCTCAGATTCCCTGCCTCAGATTCCTTGCCTCTGATTCCCTGCCTCTGATTCCCTGCCTCTGATTCCCTGCATCTGATTGCCCACCTCTGATTCCCCGCCTCTGATTCCCCGCCTCTGATTCCCCACCTCTGATTCCCCACTTCTGATTCCCCGGCTCTGATTCCCCGCCTCTGATTCCCCACCTCTGATTCACCGCCTCTGATTCCCCGCCTCTGATTCCCCGCCTCTGATTCCCCACTTCTGATTGCCCGCCTCTGATTCCCTGCCTCTGATTCCCCGCCTCTGATTGCCCGCCTCTGATATCCTGCCTCTGATTCCCCGACTCTGATTCCCCGCCTCTGATTCCCTACCTCTGATTCCCCACTTCTGATTCCACGCCTCTGATTACCCGCCTCTGATACCCTGCCTCTCTTTCCCTGCCTCTATTTCTGTGCCTCTTTCTCTGCATCTCGTTTCCCACATCTCATTTCCCCCTTCTGATAACCCGCATCAGATTCCCTGCCACAGATTCCCTGCCTCAGATTCCCTGCATCAGATTCCCTGCATCAGATTTCCTTCATCTGATTCCCTGCCTCTGATTCCTCGCCGCTGATTCCCTGCCTCTGATTCCCCGCCTCTGTTTACCCGCCTGTTTCCCCGCCTCTGATTCACCACCTCATATTCGCCGCCTCAGATTCCCTGCCTCTGATTCCCTGCCTCTGTTTCCCTCCCTCAGATTCCCTGCATCTGATTGCCCGCCTCTGATTTCCTGCCTCTGATTCCCCGCCTCTGATTCCCCGCCTCTGATTCCCTACCTCTGATTCCCCACTTCTGATTCCCCGCCTCTGATTCCCCGCCTCTGATTCCACGCCTCTGATTCCCCGCCTCCGATTCCCCGCCTCTGATTCCCCACTTCTGATACCCCGCCTCTGATTCCCCGCATCTGATTCCCTGCATCTGATTCCCCGCCTCAGATTCCCCGCCTCTGATTTCCCGTCTCTGATTCTCCGCCTCTGATTCCCCGACTCTGATTCCCCGCCTCTGATACCCCACCTATGTTTACCCGCCTCTGTTTACCCGCCTGTTTTCCCGCCTCTGATTCCCCACCACAGATTCCCTGCCTCAGATTCCTTGCCTCTGATTCCCCGCCTCTGATTCCCCGCCTCTGATTCCCCGCATCTAATTCCCCGCCTCTGATTCCCCGCCTCTGATTCCCCGCCTCTGATTCCCCACCTATGTTTACCCGCCTCTGTTTACCCGCCTGTTTCCCCGCCTCTGATTCCCCACCTCAGATTCCCTACCTCAGATTCCCTGCCTCTGATTCCATGCCTCTGATTCCCTGCCTCTGATTCCCTGCATCTGATTGCCCGCCTCTGATTCTCTGCCTCTGATTCCCTGCCTCTGATTCCCCACCTATGATTCCCCGCTTCTGATTCCCCACCTCTGATTCCCCGCCTCTGATTCCCCGCCTCTGATTCCCCGCCTCTGATTCCCCACCTCTGATTCACTGCCTCCCTTTCCGCTCAACTTTCCTGGCCTACGTTTCCCCATATATCTTTCCCCGCCTCTGATACCCCGCCTCTGATTCCCCGCCTCTGAAGACCCGCATCTGATACCCCGCCTCTGAATCCCCGCCTCTGATACCGTGCCTCTGATAACTTTTTACTGATTCCCTGCCTCAGATTCCCTGCCTCCGATTCCCTGCCTCAGATTCCCTGCCTCAGATTCCCTGCATCAGATTCCCTTCAACTGATTCCCTGCCTCTGTTTCCCCGCCTCTGATTCCCTGCCTCTGATTCCCCGCATCTGAATCCCCGCCTCTGATACCCTGCCTCTGATAACTTTTTACTGATTCCCCGCCTCTGATTCCCCGCCTCTGATTCCCCGCCTCTGATTCCCTGCCTCTTATTCCCCGCCTATGTTTACCCGCCTCTGTTTACCCGCCTGTTTCCCCGCCTCAGATTCCCTGCCTCAGATTCCCTGCATCAGATTCCCTTCATCTGATTCCCTGCCTCTGATTCCCGGCCTCTGATTCCCCGCCTCTGATTCCCCGCCTCTGATTCCCCACCTCTGATTCCCCCCTCTGATTCCCCGCCTCTGATTCCCCGCCTCTGATTCCCCGCCTCTGATTCCCCGCGTCTGATTCCCTGCCTCTCTTTCCCTTCCTCTATTTCCGTGCCTCTTTCTCTGCATCTCGTTTCCCACATCTCATTTCCCCCTTCTGATAACCCGCATCAGATTCCCTGCCACAGATTCCCTGCCTCAAATTCCCTTCCTCAGATTCCCTGCATCAGATTCCCTTCATCTGATTCCCTGCCTCTGATTCCCCGCCTCTGATTCCCCACCTCTGAGTCCCTGCCTCAGATTCCCTGCCTCAGATTCTCTGCCTCTGAATTCCTGCCTCTGATTCCCTGCATCTGATTGCCCGCCTCTGATTCTCCGCCTCTGATTCCCCGCCTCTGATTCCCTGCCTCTGATAACCTGCCTCTGATTCCCTGCCTCTGAGTCACCACTTCTGATTCCCCGCGTCCGATTCTGCACCCATGTTTCATCGCCTCTGTTGCTCTGCTTCCGATTTCCCGGCTCAGATTCATCGGCTCTGATTCCGCACCTCTGATTCCACGCCTCTGATTACCTGCCTCTGATACCCTGCCTCTCTTTCCCTGCATCTATTTCCGTGCCTCTTTCTCTGCATCTCGTTTCCCACATCTCATTTCCCCCTTCTGATAACCCGCATCAGATTCCCCGCCTTAGATTCCCCGCCTCAGATTCCCCGCCTCTGATTTCCCGGTTCTGATTCCCCGCCTCTGATTCCACGACTCTGATTCCCCGCTTCTGATACCCCACCTATGTTTACCCGCCTCTGTTTACCCGCCTGTTTTCCCGCCTCTGATTCCCCACCACAGATTCCCTGCCTCAGATTCCCTGCCTCTGATTCCCTGCCTCTGATTCCCTGCCTCTGATTCCCTGCATCTGATTGCCCGCCTCTGATTCCCCGCCTATGATTCCCCGCCTCTGATTCCCCACCTCTGATTCCCCACTTCTGATTCCCCGCCTCTGATTCCCCGCCTCTGATTCCCCGCCTCTGATTCACCGCCTCTGATTCCCCGCCTCTGATTTCCCGCCTCTGATACCCCACTTCTGATTGCCCGCCTCTGATTCCCTTACTCTGATTCCCCGCCTCAGATTCCCCGCCTCTGATTTCCCGGCTCTGATTCTCCGCCTCTGATTCCCCGACTCTGATTCCCAGCCTCTGATACCCCACCTATGTTTACCCGCCTCTGTTTACCCGCCTGTTTTCCCGCCTCTGATTCCCCACCACAGATTCCCTGCCTCAGATTCCTTGCCTCTGATTCCCTGCCTCTGATTCCCTGCCTCTGATTCCCTGCATCAGATTGCCCAACTCGGATTCCCCGCCTCTGATTCCCCGCCTCTGATTCCCCACCTCTGATTCCCCACTTCTGATTCTCCGCCTCTGATTCCCCGCCTCTGATTCCCCGCCTCTGATTCACCGCCTCTGATTCCCCGCCTCTGATTCCCCGCCTCTGATTCCCCACTTCTGATTGCCCGCCTCTGATTCCCTGCCTCTGATTCCCCGCCTCTGATTCCCCACATCTTATTCCCCACTTCTGATTCCCCGCCTCTGATTCCCCGCCTCTGATTCCCCGCCTCTGATTCCCCGCATCTGATTCCCCTCCTCTGATACCCCACCTCTGATTCCCCGCCTCTGATTCCCCACATCTGATTCCCCGCCTCTGATTCCCCGCCTCTGATTCCCCGCCTCTGATTCCCCACCTATGTTTACCCGCCTCTGTTTACCCGCCTATTTCCCCGCCTCTGATTCCCCACCTCAGATTCCCTACCTCAGATTCCCTGCCTCTGATTCCATGCCTCTGATTCCCTGCCTCTGATTCCATGCCTCTGATTCCCTGCCTCTGATTCCCTGCATCTGATTGCCCGCCTCTGATTCTCTGCCTCTGATTCCCTGCCTCTGATTCCCCACCTATGATTCCCCGCTTCTGATTCCCCACCTCTGATTCCCCGCCTCTGATTCCCCGCCTCTGATTCCCCGCCTCTGATTCCCCACCTCTGATTCACTGCCTCCCTTTCCGCTCAACTTTCCTGGCCTACGTTTCCCCATATATCTTTCCCCGCCTCTGATACCCCGCCTCTGATTCCCCGCCTCTGATTCCCCGCCTCTGAAGACCCGCATCTGATACCCCGCCTCTGAATCCCCGCCTCTGATACCGTGCCTCTGATAACTTTTTACTGATTCCCTGCCTCAGATTCCCTGCCTCCGATTCCCTGCCTCAGATTCCCTGCCTCAGATTCCCTGCATCAGATTCCCCTCATCTGATTCCCTGCCTCTGTTTCCCCGCCTCTGATTCCCTGCCTCTGATTCCCCGCCTCTGATTCCACGCCTCTGATTACCTGCCTCTGATACCCTGCCTCTCTTTCCCTGCATCTATTTCCGTGCCTCTTTCTCTGCATCTCGTTTCCCACATCTCATTTCCCCCTTCTGATAACCCGCATCAGATTCCCCGCCTTAGATTCCCCGCCTCAGATTCCCCGCCTCTGATTTCCCGGTTCTGATTCCCCGCCTCTGATTCCACGACTCTGATTCCCCGCTTCTGATACCCCACCTATGTTTACCCGCCTCTGTTTACCCGCCTGTTTTCCCGCCTCTGATTCCCCACCACAGATTCCCTGCCTCAGATTCCCTGCCTCTGATTCCCTGCCTCTGATTCCCTGCCTCTGATTCCCTGCATCTGATTGCCCGCCTCTGATTCCCCGCCTATGATTCCCCGCCTCTGATTCCCCACCTCTGATTCCCCACTTCTGATTCCCCGCCTCTGATTCCCCGCCTCTGATTCCCCGCCTCTGATTCACCGCCTCTGATTCCCCGCCTCTGATTTCCCGCCTCTGATACCCCACTTCTGATTGCCCGCCTCTGATTCCCTTCCTCTGATTCCCCGCCTCAGATTCCCCGCCTCTGATTTCCCGGCTCTGATTCTCCGCCTCTGATTCCCCGACTCTGATTCCCCGCCTCTGATACCCCACCTATGTTTACCCGCCTCTGTTTACCCGCCTGTTTTCCCGCCTCTGATTCCCCACCACAGATTCCCTGCCTCAGATTCCTTGCCTCTGATTCCCTGCCTCTGATTCCCTGCCTCTGATTCCCTGCATCTGATTGCCCAACTCTGATTCCCCGCCTCTGATTCCCCGCCTCTGATTCCCCACCTCTGATTCCCCACTTCTGATTCCCCGCCTCTGATTCCCCGCCTCTGATTCCCCGCCTCTGATTCCCCGCCTCTGATTCCCCGCCTCTGATTCCCCACTTCTGATTGCCCGCCTCTGATTCCCTGCCTCTGATTCCCCGCCTCTGATTCCCCACATCTTATTCCCCACTTCTGATTCCCCGCCTCTGATTCCCCGCCTCTGATTCCCCGCCTCTGATTCCCCGCATCTGATTCCCCTCCTCTGATACCCCACCTCTGATTCCCCGCCTCTGATTCCCCACATCTGATTCCCCGCCTCTGATTCCCCGCCTCTGATTCCCCGCATCTAATTCCCCGCCTCTGATTCCCCGCCTCTGATTCCCCGCCTCTGATTCCCCACCTATGTTTACCCGCCTCTGTTTACCCGCCTGTTTCCCCGCCTCTGATTCCCCACCTCAGATTCCCTACCTCAGATTCCCTGCCTCTGATTCCATGCCTCTGATTCCCTGCCTCTGATTCCCTGCATCTGATTGCCCGCCTCTGATTCTCTGCCTCTGATTCCCTGCCTCTGATTCCCCACCTATGATTCCCCGCTTCTGATTCCCCACCTCTGATTCCCCGCCTCTGATTCCCCGCCTCTGATTCCCCGCCTCTGATTCCCCACCTCTGATTCACTGCCTCCCTTTCCGCTCAACTTTCCTGGCCTACGTTTCCCCATATATCTTTCCCCGCCTCTGATACCCCGCCTCTGATTCCCCGCCTCTGATTCCCCGCCTCTGAAGACCCGCATCTGATACCCCGCCTCTGAATCCCCGCCTCTGATACCGTGCCTCTGATAACTTTTTACTGATTCCCTGCCTCAGATTCCCTGCCTCCGATTCCCTGCCTCAGATTCCCTGCCTCAGATTCCCTGCATCAGATTCCCCTCATCTGATTCCCTGCCTCTGTTTCCCCGCCTCTGATTCCCTGCCTCTGATTCCCCGCCTCTGAATCCCCGCCTCTGATACCCTGCCTCTGATAACTTTTTACTGATTCCCCGCCTCTGATTCCCCGCCTCTGATTCCCCGCCTCAGATTCCCCGCCTCTTATTCCCCGCCTATGTTTACCCGCCTCTGTTTACCCGCCTGTTTCCCCGCCTCAGATTCCCTGCCTCAGATTCCCTGCATCAGATTCCCTTCATCTGATTTCCTGCCTCTGATTCCCGGCCTCTGATTCCCCGCCTCTGATTCCCCGCCTCTGATTCCCCACCTCTGATTCCCCCCTCTGATTCCCCGCCTCTGATTCCCCGCCTCTGATTCCCCGCCTCTGATTCCCCGCGTCTGATTCCCTGCCTCTCTTTCCCTTCCTCTATTTCCGTGCCTCTTTCTCTGCATCTCGTTTCCCACATCTCATTTCCCCCTTCTGAAAACCCGCATCAGATTCCCTGCCACAGATTCCCTGCCTCAGATTCCCTTCCTCAGATCCCCTGCATCAGATTCCCTTCATCTGATTCCCTTCCTCTGATTCCCCGCCTCTGATTCCCCACCTCTGAGTCCCTGCCTCAGATTCCCTGCCTCAGATTCTCTGCCTCTGAATTCCTGCCTCTGATGCCCTGCATCTGATTGCCCGCCTCTGATTCTCCGCCTCTGATTCCCCGCCTCTGATTCCCTGCCTCTGATTCCCCGCCTCTGAATCCCCGCCTCTGATACCCTGCCTCTGATAACTTTTTACTGATTCCCCGCCTCTGATTCCCCGCCTCTGATTCCCCGCCTCTGATTCCCTGCCTCTTATTCCCCGCCTATGTTTACCCGCCTCTGTTTACCCGCCTGTTTCCCCGCCTCAGATTCCCTGCCTCAGATTCCCTGCATCAGATTCCCTTCATCTGATTCCCTGCCTCTGATTCCCGGCCTCTGATTCCCCGCCTCTGATTCCCCGCCTCTGATTCCCCACCTCTGATTCCCCCCTCTGATTCCCCGCCTCTGATTCCCCGCCTCTGATTCCCCGCCTCTGATTCCCCGCGTCTGATTCCCTGCCTCTCTTTCCCTTCCTCTATTTCCGTGCCTCTTTCTCTGCATCTCGTTTCCCACATCTCATTTCCCCCTTCTGATAACCCGCATCAGATTCCCTGCCACAGATTCCCTGCCTCAAATTCCCTTCCTCAGATTCCCTGCATCAGATTCCCTTCATCTGATTCCCTGCCTCTGATTCCCCGCCTCTGATTCCCCACCTCTGAGTCCCTGCCTCAGATTCCCTGCCTCAGATTCTCTGCCTCTGAATTCCTGCCTCTGATTCCCTGCATCTGATTGCCCGCCTCTGATTCTCCGCCTCTGATTCCCCGCCTCTGATTCCCTGCCTCTGATAACCTGCCTCTGATTCCCTGCCTCTGAGTCACCACTTCTGATTCCCCGCGTCCGATTCTGCACCCATGTTTCATCGCCTCTGTTGCTCTGCTTCCGATTTCCCGGCTCAGATTCATCGGCTCTGATTCCGCACCTCTGATTCCACGCCTCTCTTTCTGTGTCTCTGATTCCCCGCCTCTGATTCCACGCCTCTGATTACCTGCCTCTGATACCCTGCCTCTCTTTCCCTGCATCTATTTCCGTGCCTCTTTCTCTGCATCTCGTTTCCCACATCTCATTTCCCCCTTCTGATAACCCGCATGAGATTCCCCGCCTCAGATTCCCCGCCTCAGATTCCCCGCCTCTGATTTCCCGGTTCTGATTCCCCGCCTCTGATTCCACGACTCTGATTCCCCGCTTCTGATACCCCACCTATGTTTACCCGCCTCTGTTTACCCGCCTGTTTTCCCGCCTCTGATTCCCCACCACAGATTCCCTGCCTCAGATTCCCTGCCTCTGATTCCCTGCCTCTGATTCCCTGCCTCTGATTCCCTGCATCTGATTGCCCGCCTCTGATTCCCCGCCTATGATTCCCCGCCTCTGATTCCCCACCTCTGATTCCCCACTTCTGATTCCCCGCCTCTGATTCCCCGCCTCTGATTCCCCGCCTCTGATTCACCGCCTCTGATTCCCCGCCTCTGATTTCCCGCCTCTGATACCCCACTTCTGATTGCCCGCCTCTGATTCCCTTCCTCTGATTCCCCGCCTCAGATTCCCCGCCTCTGATTTCCCGGCTCTGATTCTCCGCCTCTGATTCCCCGACTCTGATTCCCCGCCTCTGATACCCCACCTATGTTTACCCGCCTCTGTTTACCCGCCTGTTTTCCCGCCTCTGATTCCCCACCACAGATTCCCTGCCTCAGATTCCTTGCCTCTGATTCCCTGCCTCTGATTCCCTGCCTCTGATTCCCTGCATCTGATTGCCCACCTCTGATTCCCCGCCTCTGATTCCCCGCCTCTGATTCCCCACCTCTGATTCCCCACTTCTGATTCCCCGCCTCTGATTCCCCGCCTCTGATTCCCCGCCTCTGATTCACCGCCTCTGATTCCCCGCCTCTGATTCCCCGCCTCTGATTCCCGAGTTCTGATTGCCCGCCTCTGATTCCCTGCCTCTGATTCCCCGCCTCTGATTCCCCACATCTTATTCCCCACTTCTGATTCCCCGCCTCTGATTCCCCGCCTCTGATTCCCCGCCTCTGATTCCCCGCATCAGATTCCCCTCCTCTGATACCCCACCTCTGATTCCCCGCCTCTGATTCCCCACATTTGATTCCCCGCCTCTGATTCCCCGCCTCTGATTCCCCGCATCTAATTCCCCGCCTCTGATTCCCCGCCTCTGATTCCCCGCCTCTGATTCCCCACCTATGTTTACCCGCCTCTGTTTACCCACCTGTTTCCCCGCCTCTGATTCCCCACCTCAGATTCCCTACCTCAGATTCCCTGCCTCTGATTCCATGCCTCTGATTCCCTGCCTGTGATTCCCTGCATCTGATTGCCCGCCTCTGATTCTCTGCCTCTGATTCCCTGCCTCTGATTCCCCACCTATGATTCCCCGCTTCTGATTCCCCACCTCTGATTCCCCGCCTCTGATTCCCCGCCTCTGATTCCCCGCCTCTGATTCCCCACCTCTGATTCACTGCCTCCCTTTCCGCTCAACTTTCCTGGCCTACGTTTCCCCATATATCTTTCCCCGCCTCTGATACCCCGCCTCTGATTCCCCGCCTCTTATTCCCCGCCTCTGAAGACCCGCATCTGATACCCCGCCTCTGAATCCCCGCCTCTGATACCGTGCCTCTGATAACTTTTTACTGATTCCCTGCCTCAGATTCCCTGCCTCCGATTCCCTGCCTCAGATTCCCTGCCTCAGATTCCCTGCATCAGATTCCCTTCATCTGATTCCCTGCCTCTGTTTCCCCGCCTCTGATTCCCTGCCTCTGATTCCCCGCCTCTGAATCCCCGCCTCTGATACCCTGCCTCTGATAACTTTTTACTGATTCCCCGCCTCTGATTCCCCGCCTCTTATTCCCCGCCTATGTTTACCCGCCTCTGTTTACCCGCCTGTTTCCCCGCCTCAGATTCCCTGCCTCAGATTCCCTGCATCAGATTCCCTTCATCTGATTCCCCGCCTCTGATTCCCCGCCTCTGATTCCCCACCTCTGATTCCCCCCTCTGATTCCCCGCCTCTGATTCCCCGCCTCTGATTCCCCGCCTCTGATTCCCCGCGTCTGATTCCCTGCCTCTCTTTCCCTTCCTCTATTTCCGTGCCTCTTTCTCTGCATCTCGTTTCCCACATCTCATTTCCCCCTTCTGAAAACCCGCATCAGATTCCCTGCCACAGATTCCCTGCCTCAGATTCCCTTCCTCAGAGTCCCTGCATCAGATTCCCTTCATCTGATTCCCTTCCTCTGATTCCCCGCCTCTGATTCCCCACCTCTGAGTCCCTGCCTCAGATTCACTGCCTCAGATTCTCTGCCTCTGAATTCCTGCCTCTGATTCCCTGCATCTGATTGCCCGCCTCTGATTCTCCGCCTCTGATTCCCCGCCTCTGATTCCCTGCCTCTGATAACCTGCCTCTGATTCCCTGCCTCTGAGTCACCACTTCTGATTCCCCGCGTCCGATTCCGCACCCATGTTTCATCGCCTCTGTTGATCTGCTTCCGATTTCCCGGCTCAGATTCATCGGCTCTGATTCCGCACCTCTGATTCCACGCCTCTCTTTCTGTGTCTCTGATTCCCCGCCTCTGATTCCACGCCTCTGATTACCTGCCTCTGATACCCTGCCTCTCTTTCCCTGCATCTATTTCCGTGCCTCTTTCTCTGCATCTCGTTTCCCACATCTCATTTCCCCCTTCTGATAACCCGCATCAGATTCCCCGCCTCAGATTCCCCGCCTCAGATTCCCCGCCTCTGATTTCCCGGTTCTGATTCCCCGCCTCTGATTCCACGACTCTGATTCCCCGCTTCTGATACCCCACCTATGTTTACCCGCCTCTGTTTACCCGCCTGTTTTCCCGCCTCTGATTCCCCACCACAGATTCCCTGCCTCAGATTCCCTGCCTCTGATTCCCTGCCTCTGATTCCCTGCCTCTGATTCCCTGCATCTGATTGCCCGCCTCTGATTCCCCGCCTATGATTCCCCGCCTCTGATTCCCCACCTCTGATTCCCCACTTCTGATTCCCCGCCTCTGATTCCCCGCCTCTGATTCCCCGCCTCTGATTCACTGCCTCTGATTCCCCGCCTCTGATTCCCCGCCTCTGATACCCCACCTATGTTTACCCGCCTCTGTTTACCCGCCTGTTTTCCCGCCTCTGATTCCCCACCACAGATTCCCTGCCTCAGATTCCTTGCGTCTGATTCCCCGCCTCTGATTCCCCGCCTCTGATTCCCCGCATCTAATTCCCCGCCTCTGATTCCCCGCCTCTGATTCCCCGCCTCTGAATCCCCGCCTCTGATACCCTGCCTCTGATAACTTTTTACTGATTCCCCGCCTCTGATTCCCCGCCTCTTATTCCCCGCCTATGTTTACCCGCCTCTGTTTACCCGCCTGTTTCCCCGCCTCAGATTCCCTGCCTCAGATTCCCTGCATCAGATTCCCTTCATCTGATTCCCCGCCTCTGATTCCCCGCCTCTGATTCCCCACCTCTGATTCCCCCCTCTGATTCCCCGCCTCTGATTCCCCGCCTCTGATTCCCCGCCTCTGATTCCCCGCGTCTGATTCCCTGCCTCTCTTTCCCTTCCTCTATTTCCGTGCCTCTTTCTCTGCATCTCGTTTCCCACATCTCATTTCCCCCTTCTGAAAACCCGCATCAGATTCCCTGCCACAGATTCCCTGCCTCAGATTCCCTTCCTCAGAGTCCCTGCATCAGATTCCCTTCATCTGATTCCCTTCCTCTGATTCCCCGCCTCTGATTCCCCACCTCTGAGTCCCTGCCTCAGATTCACTGCCTCAGATTCTCTGCCTCTGAATTCCTGCCTCTGATTCCCTGCATCTGATTGCCCGCCTCTGATTCTCCGCCTCTGATTCCCCGCCTCTGATTCCCTGCCTCTGATAACCTGCCTCTGATTCCCTGCCTCTGAGTCACCACTTCTGATTCCCCGCGTCCGATTCCGCACCCATGTTTCATCGCCTCTGTTGATCTGCTTCCGATTTCCCGGCTCAGATTCATCGGCTCTGATTCCGCACCTCTGATTCCACGCCTCTCTTTCTGTGTCTCTGATTCCCCGCCTCTGATTCCACGCCTCTGATTACCTGCCTCTGATACCCTGCCTCTCTTTCCCTGCATCTATTTCCGTGCCTCTTTCTCTGCATCTCGTTTCCCACATCTCATTTCCCCCTTCTGATAACCCGCATCAGATTCCCCGCCTCAGATTCCCCGCCTCAGATTCCCCGCCTCTGATTTCCCGGTTCTGATTCCCCGCCTCTGATTCCACGACTCTGATTCCCCGCTTCTGATACCCCACCTATGTTTACCCGCCTCTGTTTACCCGCCTGTTTTCCCGCCTCTGATTCCCCACCACAGATTCCCTGCCTCAGATTCCCTGCCTCTGATTCCCTGCCTCTGATTCCCTGCCTCTGATTCCCTGCATCTGATTGCCCGCCTCTGATTCCCCGCCTATGATTCCCCGCCTCTGATTCCCCACCTCTGATTCCCCACTTCTGATTCCCCGCCTCTGATTCCCCGCCTCTGATTCCCCGCCTCTGATTCACTGCCTCTGATTCCCCGCCTCTGATTCCCCGCCTCTGATACCCCACCTATGTTTACCCGCCTCTGTTTACCCGCCTGTTTTCCCGCCTCTGATTCCCCACCACAGATTCCCTGCCTCAGATTCCTTGCGTCTGATTCCCCGCCTCTGATTCCCCGCCTCTGATTCCCCGCATCTAATTCCCCGCCTCTGATTCCCCGCCTCTGATTCCCCGCCTCTGATTCCCCACCTATGTTTACCCGCCTCTGTTTACCCGCCTGTTTCCCCGCCTCTGATTCCCCACCTCAGATTCCCTACCTCAGATTCCCTGCCTCTGATTCCATGCCTCTGATTCCCTGCCTCTGATTCCCTGCATCTGATTGCCCGCCTCTGATTCTCTGCCTCTGATTCCCTGCCTCTGATTCCCCACCTATGAATCCCCGCTTCTGATTCCCCACCTCTGATTCCCCACCTCTGATTCCCCGCCTCTGATTCCCCGCCTCTGATTCCCCACCTCTGATTCACTGCCTCCCTTTCCGCTCAACTTTCCTCGCCTACGTTTCCCCATATATCTTTCCCCGCCTCTGATACCCCGCCTCTGAATCCCCGCCTCTGATTCCCCGCCTCTGAAGACCCGCATCTGATACCCCGCCTCTGAATCCCCGCCTCTGATACCGTGCCTCTGATAACTTTTTACTGATTCCCTGCCTCAGATTCCCTGCCTCCGATTCCCTGCCTCAGATTCCCTGCCTCAGATTCCCTGCATCAGATTCCCTTCAACTGATTCCCTGCCTCTGTTTCCCCGCCTCTGATTCCCTGCCTCTGATTCCCCGCATCTGAATCCCCGCCTCTGATACCCTGCCTCTGATAACTTTTTACTGATTCCCCGCCTCTGATTACCCGCCTATGATTCCCCGCTTCTGATTCCCTGCCTCTTATTCCCCGCCTATGTTTACCCGCCTCTGTTTACCCGCCTGTTTCCCCGCCTCAGATTCCCTGCCTCAGATTCCCTGCATCAGATTCCCTTCATCTGATTCCCTGCCTCTGATTCCCGGCCTCTGATTCCCCGCCTCTGATTCCCCGCCTCTGATTCCCCACCTCTGATTCCCCCCTCTGATTCCCCGCCTCTGATTCCCCGCCTCTGATTCCCCGCCTCTGATTCCCCGCGTCTGATTCCCTGCCTCTCTTTCCCTTCCTCTATTTCCGTGCCTCTTTCTCTGCATCTCGTTTCCCACATCTCATTTCCCCCTTCTGATAACCCGCATCAGATTCCCTGCCACAGATTCCCTGCCTCAAATTCCCTTCCTCAGATTCCCTGCATCAGATTCCCTTCATCTGATTCCCTGCCTCTGATTCCCCGCCTCTGATTCCCCACCTCTGAGTCCCTGCCTCAGATTCCCTGCCTCAGATTCTCTGCCTCTGTATTCCTGCCTCTGATTCCCTGCATCTGATTGCCCGCCTCTGATTCTCCGCCTCTGATTCCCCGCCTCTGATTCCCTGCCTCTGATAACCTGCCTCTGATTCCCTGCCTCTGAGTCACCACTTCTGATTCCCCGCGTCCGATTCCGCACCCATGTTTCATCGCCTCTGTTGCTCTGCTTCCGATTTCCCGGCTCAGATTCATCGGCTCTGATTCCGCACCTCTGATTCCACGCCTCTCTTTCTGTGTCTCTGATTCCCCGCCTCTGATTCCACGCCTCTGATTACCTGCCTCTGATACCCTGCCTCTCTTTCCCTGCATCTATTTCCGTGCCTCTTTCTCTGCATCTCGTTTCCCACATCTCATTTCCCCCTTCTGATAACCCGCATCAGATTCCCCGCCTTAGATTCCCCGCCTCAGATTCCCCGCCTCTGATTTCCCGGTTCTGATTCCCCGCCTCTGATTCCACGACTCTGATTCCCCGCTTCTGATACCCCACCTATGTTTACCCGCCTCTGTTTACCCGCCTGTTTTCCCGCCTCTGATTCCCCACCACAGATTCCCTGCCTCAGATTCCCTGCCTCTGATTCCCTGCCTCTGATTCCCTGCCTCTGATTCCCTGCATCTGATTGCCCGCCTCTGATTCCCCGCCTATGATTCCCCGCCTCTGATTCCCCACCTCTGATTCCCCACTTCTGATTCCCCGCCTCTGATTCCCCGCCTCTGATTCCCCGCCTCTGATTCCCCACATCTTATTCCCAACTTCTGATTCCCCGCCTCTGATTCCCCGCCTCTGATTCCCCGCCTCTGATTCCCCGCATCTGATTCCCCTCCTCTGATACCCCACCTCTGATTCCCCGCCTCTGATTCCCCACATCTGATTCCCCGCCTCTGATTCCCCGCCTCTGATTCCCCGCATCTAATTCCCCGCCTCTGATTCCCCGCCTCTGATTCCCCGCCTCTGATTCCCCACCTATGTTTACCCGCCTCTGTTTACCCGCCTGTTTCCCCGCCTCTGATTCCCCACCTCAGATTCCCTACCTCAGATTCCCTGCCTCTGATTCCATGCCTCTGATTCCCTGCCTCTGATTCCCTGCATCTGATTGCCCGCCTCTGATTCTCTGCCTCTGATTCCCTGCCTCTGATTCCCCACCTATGATTCCCCGCTTCTGATTCCCCACCTCTGATTCCCCGCCTCTGATTCCCCGCCTCTGATTCCCCGCCTCTGATTCCCCACCTCTGATTCACTGCCTCCCTTTCCGCTCAACTTTCCTGGCCTACGTTTCCCCATATATCTTTCCCCGCCTCTGATACCCCGCCTCTGATTCCCCGCCTCTGATTCCCCGCCTCTGAAGACCCGCATCTGATACCCCGCCTCTGAATCCCCGCCTCTGATACCGTGCCTCTGATAACTTTTTACTGATTCCCTGCCTCAGATTCCCTGCCTCCGATTCCCTGCCTCAGATTCCCTGCCTCAGATTCCCTGCATCAGATTCCCTTCCTCAGATTCCCTGCATCAGATTCCCTTCATCTGATTCCCTTCCTCTGATTCCCCGCCTCTGATTCCCCACCTCTGAGTCCCTGCCTCAGATTCCCTGCCTCAGATTCTCTGCCTCTGAATTTCTGCCTCTGATTCCCTGCATCTGATTGCCCGCCTCTGATTCTCCGCCTCTGATTCCCCGCCTCTGATTCCCTGCCTCTGATTCCCCGCCTCTGAATCCCCGCCTCTGATACCCTGCCTCTGATAACTTTTTACTGATTCCCCGCCTCTGATTCCCCGCCTCTGATTCCCCGCCTCTGATTCCCTGCCTCTTATTCCCCGCCTATGTTTACCCGCCTCTGTTTACCCGCCTGTTTCCCCGCCTCAGATTCCCTGCCTCAGATTCCTTGCATCAGATTCCCTTCATCTGATTCCCTGCCTCTGATTCCCGGCCTCTGATTCCCCGCCTCTGATTCCCCGCCTCTGATTCCCCACCTCTGATTCCCCCCTCTGATTCCCCGCCTCTGATTCCCTGCCTCTGATTCCCCGCCTCTGATTCCCCGCGTCTGATTCCCTGCCTCTCTTTCCCTTCCTCTATTTCCGTGCCTCTTTCTCTGCATCTCGTTTCCCACATCTCATTTCCCCCTTCTGATAACCCGCATCAGATTCCCTGCCACAGATTCCCTGCCTCAAATTCCCTTCCTCAGATTCCCTGCATCAGATTCCCTTCATCTGATTCCCTGCCTCTGATTCCCCGCCTCTGATTGCCCACCTCTGAGTCCCTGCCTCAGATTCCCTGCCTCAGATTCTCTGCCTCTGATTCCCTGCCTCTGATTCCCTGCCTCTGATTCCCTGCATCTGATTGCCCGCCTCTGATTCCCCGCCTATGATTCCCCGCCTCTGATTCCCCACCTCTGATTCCCCACTTCTGATTCCCCGCCTCTGATTCCCCGCCTCTGATTCCCCGCCTCTGATTCACCGCCTCTGATTCCCCGCCTCTGATTTCCCGCCTCTGATACCCCACTTCTGATTGCCCGCCTCTGATTCCCTTCCTCTGATTCCCCGCCTCTGTTTCCCCACATCTGATTCCCCACTTCTGATTCCCCGCCTCTGATTCCCCGCCTCTGATTCCACGCCTCTGATTCCCCGCCTCTGATTCCCCACCTCTGATTCCCCGCCTCTGATTCCCCTCCTCTGATACCCCGCCTCTGATTCCCCGCCTCTGATTCCCCGCATCTGATTCCCCGCCTCTGATTCCCCGCCTCTGATTCCCCGCCTCTGATTCCCCGCCTCTGATTCCCCGCCTCTGATTCCCCGCCTCTGATTCCCCGCCTATTTTTACCCGCCTCTGTTTACCCGCCTGTTTCCCTGCCTCTGATTCCCCACCTCAGATTCCCTACCTCAGATTCCTTGTCTCTGATTCCCTGCCTCTGATTCCCTGCCTCTGATTCCCTGCATCTGATTGCCCGCCTCTGATTCTCCGCCTCTGATTCCCCGCCTCTGATTACCCACCTATGATTCCCCGCTTCTGATTCCCCGCCTCTGATTCCCCGCCTCCGATTCCCCGCCTCTGATTCCCCGCCTCTGATTCCCCACCTCTGATTCACTGCCTCCCTTTCCGCTCAACTTTCCTGGCCTACGTTTCCCCATATATCTTTCCCCGCCTCTGATACCCCGCCTCTGATTCCCCGCCTCTGATTCCCCGCCTCTGATGACCCGCATCTGATATCCCGCCTCTGAATCCCCGCCTCTGATACACTGCCTCTGATAACTTTTTACTGATTCCCTGCCTCAGATTCCCTGCCTCCGATTCCCTGCCTCAGATTCCCTGCCTCAGATTCCCTGCATCAGATTCCCTTCATCTGATTCCCTGCCTCTGATTCCCCGCCTCTGATTCCCCGCCTCTGATTCCCCACCTCTGATTCCCCGCCTCTGATACCCCGCCTCTGATTCCCCGCCTCTGATTCCCTGCATCTGATTCCCCGCCTCAGATTCCCCGCCTCTGATTCCCCGCCTCTGATTCCCCGTCTCTGATTCCCCGACTCTGATTCCCCGCCTCTGATTCCCCGCCTATGTTTACACGCCTCTGTTTACCCGCCTGTTTTCCCGCCTCTGATTCCCCACCACAGATTCCCTGCCTCAGATTCCCTGCCCCTGATTCCCTGCCTCTGATTCCCTGCCTCTGATTCCCTGCATCTGATTGCCCGCCTCTGATTCCCCGCCTCTGATTCCCCGCCTCTGATTCCCCACCTCTGAATCCCCACTTCTGATTCCCCACCTCTGATTCCCCGCCTCTGATTCCCCGCCTCTGATTCACCGCCTCTGATTCCCCGCCTCTGATTCCCCGCCTCTGATTCCCCACTTCTGATTGCCCGCCTCTGATTCCCTGCCTTTGATTTCCCACCTCTGATTCCCCACCTCTGATTCCCCACTTCTGATTCCCCGCCTCTGATTCCCCGCCTCTGATTCCACGCCTCTGATTCCACGCCTCTGATTCCCCACCTCAGATTCCCTACCTCAGATTCCCTGCCTCTGATTCCCTGCCTCTGATTCCCTGCCTCTGATTCCGTGCATCTGATTGCCCGCCTCTGATTCTCCGCCTCTGCTTCCCCGCCTCTGATTCCCCACCTCTGATTCCCCGCTTCTGATTCCCCGCCTCTGATTCCCCGCCTCTGATTCCCCGCCTCTGATTCCCCGCCTCTGATTCCCCACCTCTGATTCACTGCCGCCCTTTCCGCTCAACTTTCCTGGCCTACGTTTCCCCACATATCTTTCCCCGCCTCTGATACCCCGCCTCTGACTCCCCGCCTCTGATTCCCCGCCTCTGATGACCCGCATCTGATACCCCGCCTCTGATTCCCCGCCTCTGATACCCTGCCTCTGATAACTTTTTACTGATTCCCTGCCTCAGATTCCCTGCCTCCGATTCCCTGCCTCAGATTCCCTGCCTCAGATTCCCTGCATCAGATTCCCTTGATCTGATTCCCTGCCTCTGATTCCCCGCCTCCGATTCCCCGCCTCTGATTCCCCGCCTCTGATTCCCCACCTCTGTCTCTACGCCTCTCTTTTGCCTGCACTCTTTCCCCTCCACTCTTTCCGTGCCTCTCTTTCCCTCCCTCAATTTCAACAACTCTGTTTGATCTGTTCCGTGTACCTCATTTTCAACATACAAGTTCCAACCACTATGTTTCGCCCATCTCTTTCGCCGCCTCTATTTATGCACCTATGTTTACCCGCTTCTGTTTACCCGCCTGTTTCCCCACATCTCTTTCCCCACCTCTGATTCCACGCCTCTGATTCCCCGCCTCTCATTCCCCGCATCTGATTCCCCGCCTCTGATTCACCGCCTCCCTTTCCGCGCAACTTTCCTGGCCTACGTTTACCCACATCTCTTTCCCCACCTCTGATTCCACGCCTCTGATTCGCCGCCTCTGATTGCCCGCCTCTGATTTCCTGCATCTGATTCCCCGCCTCTGATTCCTCGCCTCTGATTCCCCGCGTCTGATTCCCTGCCTCTCATTCCCCGCCTCTGATTCCCCGCATCTGATTCCCTGCCTATCTTTCCCTGCCTGTATTTCCGTGCCTCTTTCTCTGCATCTCGTTTCCCACATCTCATTTCCCCCTTCAGATAACCCGCATCAGTTTCCCTGCCACAGATTCCCTGCCTCAGATTCCCTGCCTCAGATTCCCTGCATCAGATTCTCTGCCTCTGAATTCCTGCCTCTGATTCCCTGCATCTGATTGCCCGCCTCTGATTCTCCGCCTCTTATTCCCCGCCTCTGATTCCCTGCCTCTGATAACCTGCCTCTGATTCCCTGCCTCTGAGTCACCACTTCTGATTCCCCGCGTCCGATTCCGCACCCATGTTTCATCGCCTCTGTTGATCTGCTTCCGATTTCCCGGCTCAGATTCATCGGCTCTGATTCCGCACCTCTGATTCCACGCCTCTCTTTCTGTGTCTCTGATTCCCCGCCTCTGATTCCACGCCTCTGATTACCTGCCTCTGATACCCTGCCTCTCTTTCCCTGCATCTATTTCCGTGCCACTTTCTCTGCATCTCGTTTCCCACATCTCATTTCCCCCTTCTGATAACCCGCATCAGATTCCCCGCCTCAGATTCCCCGCCTCAGATTCCCCGCCTCTGATTTCCCGGTTCTGATTCCCCGCCTCTGATTCCACGACTCTGATTCCCCGCTTCTGATACCCCACCTATGTTTACCCGCCTCTGTTTACCCGCCTGTTTTCCCGCCTCTGATTCCCCGCCTCTGATTCACCGCCTCTGATTCCCCGCCTCTGATTTCCCACCTCTGATACCCCACTTCTGATTGCCCGCCTCTGATTCCCTTCCTCTGATTCCCCGCCTCTGATTCCCCACATCTGATTCCCCACTTCTGATTCCCCGCCTCTGATTCCCCGCCTCTGATTCCACGCCTCTGATTCCCCGCCTCTGATTCCCCGCCTCTGATTCCCCGCCACTGATTCCCCTCCTCTGATACCCCGCCTCTGATTCCCCGCCTCTGATTCCCCGCATCTGATTCCCCGCCTCTGATTCCCCGCCTCTGATTCCCCGCCTCTGATTCCTCGCCTCTGATTCCCCGCCTCTGATTCCCCGCCTCTGATTCCCCGCCTATTTTTACCCGCCTCTATTTACCCGCCTGTTTCCCTGCCTCTGATTCCCCACCTCAGATTCCCTACCTCAGATTCCTTGCCTCTGATTCCCTGCCTCTGATTCCCTGCCTCTGATTCCCTGCATCTGATTGCCAGCCTCTGATTCTCCGCCTCTGATTCCCCGCCTCTGATTACCCACCTATGATTCCCCGCTTCTGATTCCCCGCCTCTGACTCCCCGCCTCCGATTTCCCGCCTCTGATTCCGCCCCTCTGATTCCCCACCTCTGATTCACTGCCTCCCTTTCCGCTCAACTTTCCTGGCCTACGTTTCCCCATATATCTTTCCCCTCCTCTGATACCCCGCCTCTGATTCCCCGCCTCTGATTCCCCGCCTCTGATGACCCGCATCTGATATCCCGCCTCTGAATCCCCGCCTCTGATACACTGCCTCTGATAACTTTTTACTGATTCCCTGCCTCAGATTCCCTGCCTCCGATTCCCTGCCTCAGATTCCCTGCCTCAGATTCCCTGCATCAGATTCCCTTCATCTGATTCCCTGCCTCTGATTCCCCGCCTCTGATTCCCCGCCTCTGATTCCCCACCTCTGATTCCCCGCCTCTGATACCCCGCCTCTGATTCCCCGCCTCTGATTCCCTGCATCTGATTCCCCGCCTCAGATTCCCTGCCTCTGAGTCACCACTTCTGATTCCCCGCGTCCGATTCCGCACCCATGTTTCATCGCCTCTGTTGCTCTGCTTCCGATTTCCCGGCTCAGATTCATCGGCTCTGATTCCGCACCTCTGATTCCACGCCTCTCTTTCTGTGTCTCTCATTCCCCGCCTCTGATTCCACGCCTCTGATTACCTGCCTCTGATACCCTGCCTCTCTTTCCCTGCATCTATTTCCGTGCCTCTTTCTCTGCATCTCGTTTCCCACATCTCATTTCCCCCTTCTGATAACCCGCATCAGATTCCCCACCTCAGATTCCCCGCCTCAGATTCCCCGCCTCTGATTTCCCGGTTCTGATTCCCCGCCTCTGATTCCACGACTCTGATTCCACGCTTCTGATACCCCACCTATGTTTACCCGCCTCTGTTTACCCGCCTGTTTTCCCGCCTCTGATTCCCCACCACAGATTCCCTGCCTCAGATTCCCTGCCTCTGATTCCCTGCCTCTGATTCCCTGCCTCTGATTCCCTGCATCTGATTGCCCGCCTCTGATTCCCCGCCTATGATTCCCCGCCTCTGATTCCCCGCCTCTGATTACCCACCTATGATTCCCCGCTTCTGATTCCCCGCCTCTGATTCCCCGCCTCCGATTTCCCGCCTCTGATTCCCCGCCTCTGATTCCCCACCTCTGATTCACTGCCTCCCTTTCCGCTCAACTTTCCTGGCCTACGTTTCCCCATATATCTTTCCCCGCCTCTGATACCCCGCCTCTGATTCCCCGCCTCTGATTCCCCGCCTCTGATGACCCGCAACTGATATCCCGCCTCTGAATCCCCGCCTCTGATACACTGCCTCTGATAACTTTTTACTGATTCCCTGCCTCAGATTCCCTGCCTCCGATTCCCTGCCTCAGATTCCCTGCCTCAGATTCCCTGCATCAGATTCCCTTGATCTGATTCCCTGCCTCTGATTCCCCGCCTCTGATTCCCTGCCTCTGATTCCCCGCCTCTGAATCCCCGCCTCTGATACCCTGCCTCTGATAACTTTTTACTGATTCCCCGCCTCTGATTCCCCGCCTCTGATTCCCCGCCTCTGATTCGCCGCCTCTTATTCCCCGCCTATGTTTACCCGCCTCTGTTTACCCGCCTGTTTCCCCGCCTCAGATTCCCTGCCTCAGATTCCCTGCATCAGATTCCCTTCATCTGATTCCCTGCCTCTGATTCCCGGCCTCTGATTGCCCGCCTCTGATTCCCCGCCTCTGATTCCCCACCTCTGATTCCCCCCTCTGATTCCCCGCCTCTGATTCCCCGCCTCTGATTCCCCGCCTCTGATTCCCCGCGTCTGATTCCCTGCCTCTCTTTCCCTTCCTCTATTTCCGTGCCTCTTTCTCTGCATCTCGTTTCCCACATCTCATTTCCCCCTTCTGAAAACCCGCATCAGATTCCCTGCCACAGATTCCCTGCCTCAGATTCCCTTCCTCAGATTCCCTGCATCAGATTCCCTTCATCTGATTCCCTTCCTCTGATTCCCCGCCTCTGATTCCCCACCTCTGAGTCCCTGCCTCAGATTCCCTGCCTCAGATTCTCTGCCTCTGAATTCCTGCCTCTGATTCCCTGCATCTGATTGCCCGCCTCTGATTCTCCGCCTCTGATTCCCCGCCTCTGATTCCCTGCCTCTGATAACCTGCCTCTGATTCCCTGCCTCTGAGTCACCACTTCTGATTCCCCGCGTCCGATTCCGCACCCATGTTTCATCGCCTCTGTTGATCTGCTTCCGATTTCCCGGCTCAGATTCATCGGCTCTGATTCCGCACCTCTGATTCCACGCCTCTCTTTCTGTGTCTCTGATTCCCCGCCTCTGATTCCACGCCTCTGATTACCTGCCTCTGATACCCTGCCTCTCTTTCCCTGCATCTATTTCCGTGCCTCTTTCTCTGCATCTCGTTTCCCACATCTCATTTCCCCCTTCTGATAACCCACATCAGATTCCCCGCCTCAGATTCCCCGCCTCAGATTCCCCGCCTCTGATTTCCCGGTTCTGATTCCCCGCCTCTGATTCCACGACTCTGATTCCCCGCTTCTCATACCCCACCTATGTTTACCCGCCTCTGTTTACCCGCCTGTTTTCCCGCCTCTGATTCCCCACCACAGATTCCCTGCCTCAGATTCCCTGCCTCTGATTCCCTGCCTCTGATTCCCTGCCTCTGATTCCCTGCATCTGATTGCCCGCCTCTGATTCCCAGCCTATGATTCCCCGCCTCTGATTCCCCACCTCTGATTCCCCACTTCTGATTCCCCGCCTCTGATTCCACACCTCTGATTCCCCGCCTCTGATTCACCGCCTCTGATTCCCCGGCTCTGATTTCCCGCCTCTGATACCCCACTTCTGATTGCCCGCCTCTGATTCCCTTCC
Organism: Narcine bancroftii; assembly: GCF_036971445.1. Lineage (NCBI taxonomy): Eukaryota > Metazoa > Chordata > Chondrichthyes > Torpediniformes > Narcinidae > Narcine > Narcine bancroftii. The sequence continues at coordinate 113,226,168 of NC_091476.1, forward strand.
TCTGATTCCCCGCCTCTGATTCCACGCCTCTGATTCCCCGCCTCTGATTCCCCACCTCTGATTCCCCGCCTCTGATTCCCCTCCTCTGATACCCCGCCTCTGATTCCCCGCCTCTGATTCCCCGCATCTGATTCCCCGCCTCTGATACCCCGCCTCTGATTCCCCGCCTCTGATTCCCCGCCTCTGATTCCCCGCCTCTGATTCCCCGCCTCTGATTCCCCGCCTATTTTTACCTGCCTCTGTTTACCCGCCTGTTTCCCTGCCTCTGATTCCCCACCTCAGATTCCCTACCTCAGATTCCTTGCCTCTGATTCCCTGCCTCTGATTCCCTGCCTCTGATTCCCTGCATCTGATTGCCCGCCTCTGATTCTCCGCCTCTGATTCCCCGCCTCTGATTACCCACCTATGATTCCCCGCTTCTGATTCCCCGCCTCTGATTCCCCGCCTCCGATTCCCCGCCTCTGATTCCCCGCCTCTGATTCCCCACCTCTGATTCACTGCCTCCCTTTCCGCTCAACTTTCCTGGCCTACGTTTCCCCATATATCTTTCCCCGCCTCTGATACCCCGCCTCTGATTCCCCGCCTCTGATTCCCCGCCTCTGATGACCCGCATCTGATATCCCGCCTCTGAATCCCTGCCTCTGATACACTGCCTCTGATAACTTTTTACTGATTCCCTGCCTCAGATTCCCTGCCTCCGATTCCCTGCCTCAGATTTCCTGCCTCAGATTCCCTGCATCAGATTCCCTTCATCTGATTCCCTGCCTCTGATTCCCCGCCTCTGATTCCCCGCCTCTGATTCCCCACCTCTGATTCCCCGCCTCTGATACCCCGCCTCTGATTCCCCGCCTCTGATTCCCTGCATCTGATTCCCCGCCTCAGATTCCCCGCCTCTGATTCCCCGCCTCTGATTCCACGTCTCTGATTCCCCGACTCTGATTCCCCGCCTCTGATTCCCCGCCTATGTTTACACGCCTCTGTTTACCCGCCTGTTTTCCCGCCTCTGATTCCCCACCACAGATTCCCTGCCTCAGATTCCCTGCCCCTGATTCCCTGCCTCTGATTCCCTGCCTCTGATTCCCTGCATCTGATTGCCCGCCTCTGATTCCCCGCCTCTGATTCCCCGACTCTGATTCCCCACCTCTGAATCCCCACTTCTGATTCCCCGCCTCTGATTCCCCGCCTCTGATTCCCCGCCTCTGATTCACCGCCTCTGATTCCCCGCCTCTGATTCCCCACCTCTGATTCCCCACTTCTGATTGCCCGCCTCTGATTCCCTGCCTCTGATTTCCCACCTCTGATTCCCCACCTCTGAATCCCCACTTCTGATTCCCCGCCTCTGATTCCCCGCCTCTGATTCCATGCCTCTGATTCCACGCCTCTGATTCCCCACCTCAGATTCCCTACCTCAGATTCCCTGCCTCTGATTCCCTGCCTCTGATTCCCTGCCTCTGATTCCGTGCATCTGATTGCCCGCCTCTGATTCTCCGCCTCTGATTCCCCGCCTCTGATTCCCCACCTCTGATTCCCCGCTTCTGATTCCCCGCCTCTGATTCCCCGCCTCCGATTCCCCGCCTCTGATTCCCCACCTCTGATTCCCCACCTCTGATTCACTGCCTCCCTTTCCGCTCAACTTTCCTGGCCTACGTTTCCCCATATATCTTTCCCCGCCTCTGATACCCCGCCTCTGATTCCCCGCCTCTGATTCCCCGCCTCTGATGACCCGCATCTGATATCCCGCCTCTGAATCCCCGCCTCTGATACACTGCCTCTGATAACTTTTTACTGATTCCCTGCCTCAGATTCCCTGCCTCCGATTCCCTGCCTCAGATTCCCTGCCTCAGATTCCCTGCATCAGATACCCTTCATCTGATTCCCTGCCTCTGATTCCCCGCCTCTGATTCCCCGCCTCTGATTCCCCACCTCTGATTCCCCGCCTCTGATACCCCGCCTCTGATTCCCCGCCTCTGATTCCCTGCATCTGATTCCCCGCCTCAGATTCCCCGCCTCTGATTCCCCGCCTCTGATTCCCCGTCTCTGATTCCCCGACTCTGATTCCCCGCCTCTGATTCCCCGCCTATGTTTACACGCCTCTGTTTACCCGCCTGTTTTCCCGCCTCTGATTCCCCACCACAGATTCCCTGCCTCAGATTCCCTGCCCCTGATTCCCTGCCTCTGATTCCCTGCCTCTGATTCCCTGCATCTGATTGCCCGCCTCTGATTCCCCGCCTCTGATTCCCCGCCTCTGATTCCCCACCTCTGAATCCCCACTTCTGATTCCCCGCCTCTGATTCCCCGCCTCTGATTCCCCGCCTCTGATTCACCGCCTCTGATTCCCCGCCTCTGATTCCCCGCCTCTGATTCCCCACTTCTGATTGCCCGCCTCTGATTCCCTGCCTCTGATTTCCCACCTCTGATTCCCCACCTCTGATTCCCCACTTCTGATTCCCCGCCTCTGATTCCCCGCCTCTGATTCCATGCCTCTGATTCCACGCCTCTGATTCCCCACCTCAGATTCCCTACCTCAGATTCCCTGCCTCTGATTCCCTGCCTCTGATTCCCTGCCTCTGATTCCGTGCATCTGATTGCCCGCCTCTGATTCTCCGCCTCTGATTCCCCGCCTCTGATTCCCCACCTCTGATTCCCCGCTTCTGATTCCCCGCCTCTGATTCCCCGCCTCTGATTCCCCGCCTCTGATTCCCCGCCTCTGATTCCCCACCTCTGATTCACTGCCGCCCTTTCCGCTCAACTTTCCTGGCCTACGTTTCCCCACATATCTTTCCCCGCCTCTGATACCCCGCCTCTGACTCCCCGCCTCTGATTCCCCGCCTCTGATGACCCGCATCTGATTCCCCGCCTCTGATTCACCGCCTCCCTTTCCGCGCAACTTTCCTGGCCTACGTTTACCCACATCTCTTTCCCCACCTCTGATTCCACGCCTCTGATTCGCCGCCTCTGATTGCCCGCCTCTGATTTCCTGCATCTGATTCCCCGCCTCTGATTCCTCGCCTCTGATTCCCCGCGTCTGATTCCCTGCCTCTCATTCCCCGCCTCTGATTCCCCGCATTTGATTCCCTGCCTATCTTTCCCTGCCTGTATTTCCGTGCCTCTTTCTCTGCATCTCGTTTCCCACATCTCATTTCCCCCTTCAGATAACCCGCATCAGTTTCCCTGCCACAGATTCCCTGCCTCAGATAACCTGCCTCTGATTCCCTGCCTCTGAGTCACCACTTCTGATTCCCCGCGTCCGATTCCGCACCCATGTTTCATCGCCTCTGTTGATCTGCTTCCGATTTCCCGGCTCAGATTCATCGGCTCTGATTCCGCACCTCTGATTCCACGCCTCTCTTTCTGTGTCTCTGATTCCCCGCCTCTGATTCCACGCCTCTGATTACCTGCCTCTGATACCCTGCCTCTCTTTCCCTGCATCTATTTCCGTGCCACTTTCTCTGCATCTCGTTTCCCACATCTCATTTCCCCCTTCTGATAACCCGCATCAGATTCCCCGCCTCAGATTCCCTGCCTCAGATTCCCCGCCTCTGATTTCCCGGTTCTGATTCCCCGCCTCTGATTCCACGACTCTGATTCCCCGCTTCTGATACCCCACCTATGTTTACCCGCCTCTGTTTACCCGCCTGTTTTCCCGCCTCTGATTCCCCACCACAGATTCCCTGCCTCTGATTCCCTGCCTCTGATTCCCCGCCTATTTTTACCCGCCTCTGTTTACCCGCCTTTTTCCCTGCCACTGATTCCCCACCTCAGATTCCCTACCTCAGATTCCTTGCCTCTGATTCCCTGCCTCTGATTCCCTGCCTCTGATTCCCTGCATCTGATTGCCCGCCTCTGATTCTCCGCCTCTGATTCCCCGCCTCTGATTACCCACCTATGATTCCCCGCTTCTGATTCCCCGCCTCTGATTCCCCGCCTCCGATTTCCCGCCTCTGATTCCCCGCCTCTGATTCCCCACCTCTGATTCACTGCCTCCCTTTCCGCTCAACTTTCCTGGCCTACGTTTCCCCATATATCTTTCCCCGCCTCTGATACCCCGCCTCTGATTCCCCGCCTCTGATTCCCCGCCTCTGATGACCCGCATCTGATATCCCGCCTCTGAATCCCCGCCTCTGATACACTGCCTCTGATAACTTTTTACTGATTCCCTGCCTCAGATTCCCTGCCTCCGATTCCCTGCCTCAGATTCCCTGCCTCAGATTCCCTGCATCAGATTCCCTTCATCTGATTCCCTGCCTCTGATTCCCCGCCTCTGATTCCCCGCCTCTGATTCCCCACCTCTGATTCCCCGCCTCTGATACCCCGCCTCTGATTCCCCGCCTCTGATTCCCTGCATAAGATTCCCCGCCTCAGATTCCCTGCCTCTGAGTCACCACTTCTGATTCCCCGCGTCCGATTCCGCACCCATGTTTCATCGCCTCTGTTGCTCTGCTTCCGATTTCCCGGCTCAGATTCATCGGCTCTGATTCCGCACCTCTGATTCCACGCCTCTCTTTCTGTGTCTCTGATTCCCCGCCTCTGATTCCACGCCTCTGATTACCTGCCTCTGATACCCTGCCTCTCTTTCCCTGCATCTATTTCCGTGCCTCTTTCTCTGCATCTCGTTTCCCACATCTCATTTCCCCCTTCTGATAACCCGCATCAGATTCCCCGCCTCAGATTCCCCGCCTCAGATTCCCCGCCTCTGATTTCCCGGTTCTGATTCCCCGCCTCTGATTCCACGACTCTGATTCCACGCTTCTGATACCCCACCTATGTTTACCCGCCTCTGTTTACCCGCCTGTTTTCCCGCCTCTGATTCCCCACCACAGATTCCCTGCCTCAGATTCCCTGCCTCTGATTCCCTGCCTCTGATTCCCTGCCTCTGATTCGCTGCATCTGATTGCCCGCCTCTGATTCCACGCCTAGGATTCCCCGCCTCTGATTCCCCACCTCTGATTCCCCACTTCTGATTCCCCGCCTCTGATTCCCCGCCTCTGATTCACCGCCTCTGATTCCCCGCCTCTGATTTCCCGCCTCTGATACCCCACTTCTGATTGCCCGCCTCTGATTCCCTTCCTCTGATTCCCCGCCTCAGATTCCCCGCCTCTGATTTCCCGGCTCTGATTCTCCGCCTCTGATTCCCCGACTCTGATTCCCCGCCTCTGATACCCCACCTATGTTTACCCGCCTCTGTTTACCCGCCTGTTTTCCCGCCTCAGATTCCCTGCCTCAGATTCCTTGCCTCTGATTCCCTGCCTCTGATTCCCTGCCTCTGATTCCCTGCATCTGATTGCCCACCTCTGATTCCCCGCCTCTGATTCCCCGCCTCTGATTCCCCACCTCTGATTCCCCACTTCTGATTCCCCGGCTCTGATTCCCCGCCTCTGATTCCCCACCTCTGATTCACCGCCTCTGATTCCCCGCCTCTGATTCCCCGCCTCTGATTCCCCACTTCTGATTGCCCGCCTCTGATTCCCTGCCTCTGATTCCCCGCCTCTGATTGCCCGCCTCTGATATCCTGCCTCTGATTCCCCGCCTCTGATTCCCCGCCTCTGATTCCCTACCTCTGATTCCCCACTTCTGATTCCACGCCTCTGATTACCCGCCTCTGATACCCTGCCTCTCTTTCCCTGCCTCTATTTCTGTGCCTCTTTCTCTGCATCTCGTTTCCCACATCTCATTTCCCCCTTCTGATAACCCGCATCAGATTCCCTGCCACAGATTCCCTGCCTCAGATTCCCTGCATCAGATTCCCTGCATCAGATTTCCTTCATCTGATTCCCTGCCTCTGATTCCTCGCCGCTGATTCCCTGCCTCTGATTCCCCGCCTCTGTTTACCCGCCTGTTTCCCCGCCTCTGATTCACCACCTCATATTCGCCGCCTCAGATTCCCTGCCTCTGATTCCCTGCCTCTGTTTCCCTCCCTCAGATTCCCTGCATCTGATTGCCCGCCTCTGATTTCCTGCCTCTGATTCCCCGCCTCTGATTCCCCGCCTCTGATTCCCTACCTCTGATTCCCCACTTCTGATTCCCCGCCTCTGATTCCCCGCCTCTGATTCCACGCCTCTGATTCCCCGCCTCCGATTCCCCGCCTCTGATTCCCCACTTCTGATACCCCGCCTCTGATTCCCCGCATCTGATTCCCTGCATCTGATTCCCCGCCTCAGATTCCCCGCCTCTGATTTCCCGGCTCTGATTCTCCGCCTCTGATTCCCCGACTCTGATTCCCCGCCTCTGATACCCCACCTATGTTTACCCGCCTCTGTTTACCCGCCTGTTTTCCCGCCTCTGATTCCCCACCACAGATTCCCTGCCTCAGATTCCTTGCCTCTGATTCCCCGCCTCTGATTCCCCGCCTCTGATTCCCCGCATCTAATTCCCCGCCTCTGATTCCCCGCCTCTGATTCCCCGCCTCTGATTCCCCACCTATGTTTACCCGCCTCTGTTTACCCGCCTGTTTCCCCGCCTCTGATTCCCCACCTCAGATTCCCTACCTCAGATTCCCTGCCTCTGATTCCATGCCTCTGATTCCCTGCCTCTGATTCCCTGCATCTGATTGCCCGCCTCTGATTCTCTGCCTCTGATTCCCTGCCTCTGATTCCCCACCTATGATTCCCCGCTTCTGATTCCCCACCTCTGATTCCCCGCCTCTGATTCCCCACCTCTGATTCACTGCCTCCCTTTCCGCTCAACTTTCCTGGCCTACGTTTCCCCATATATCTTTCCCCGCCTCTGATACCCCGCCTCTGATTCCCCGCCTCTGATTCCCCGCCTCTGAAGACCCGCATCTGATACCCCGCCTCTGAATCCCCGCCTCTGATACCGTGCCTCTGATAACTTTTTACTGATTCCCTGCCTCAGATTCCCTGCCTCCGATTCCCTGCCTCAGATTCCCTGCCTCAGATTCCCTGCATCAGATTCCCTTCAACTGATTCCCTGCCTCTGTTTCCCCGCCTCTGATTCCCTGTCTCTGATTCCCCGCATCTGAATCCCCGCCTCTGATACCCTGCCTCTGATAACTTTTTACTGATTCCCCGCCTCTGATTCCCCGCCTCTGATTCCCCGCCTCTGATTCCCTGCCTCTTATTCCCCGCCTATGTTTACCCGCCTCTGTTTACCCGCCTGTTTCCCCGCCTCAGATTCCCTGCCTCAGATTCCCTGCATCAGATTCCCTTCATCTGATTCCCTGCCTCTGATTCCCGGCCTCTGATTCCCCGCCTCTGATTCCCCGCCTCTGATTCCCCACCTCTGATTCCCCCCTCTGATTCCCCGCCTCTGATTCCCCGCCTCTGATTCCCCGCCTCTGATTCCCCGCGTCTGATTCCCTGCCTCTCTTTCCCTTCCTCTATTTCCGTGCCTCTTTCTCTGCATCTCGTTTCCCACATCTCATTTCCCCCTTCTGATAACCCGCATTAGATTCCCTGCCACAGATTCCCTGCCTCAAATTCCCTTCCTCAGATTCCCTGCATCAGATTCCCTTCATCTGATTCCCTGCCTCTGATTCCCCGCCTCTGATTCCCCACCTCTGAGTCCCTGCCTCAGATTCCCTGCCTCAGATTCTCTGCCTCTGAATTCCTGCCTCTGATTCCCTGCATCTGATTGCCCGCCTCTGATTCTCCGCCTCTGATTCCCCGCCTCTGATTCCCTGCCTCTGATAACCTGCCTCTGATTCCCTGCCTCTGAGTCACCACTTCTGATTCCCCGCGTCCGATTCCACACCCATGTTTCATCGCCTCTGTTGCTCTGCTTCCGATTTCCCGGCTCAGATTCATCGGCTCTGATTCCGCACCTCTGATTCCACGCCTCTGATTACCTGCCTCTGATACCCTGCCTCTCTTTCCCTGCATCTATTTCCGTGCCTCTTTCTCTGCATCTCGTTTCCCACATCTCATTTCCCCCTTCTGATAACCCGCATCAGATTCCCCGCCTTAGATTCCCCGCCTCAGATTCCCCGCCTCTGATTTCCCGGTTCTGATTCCCCGCCTCTGATTCCACGACTCTGATTCCCCGCTTCTGATACCCCACCTATGTTTACCCGCCTCTGTTTACCCGCCTGTTTTCCCGCCTCTGATTCCCCACCACAGATTCCCTGCCTCAGATTCCCTGCCTCTGATTCCCTGCCTCTGATTCCCTGCCTCTGATTCCCTGCATCTGATTGCCCGCCTCTGATTCCCCGCCTATGATTCCCCGCCTCTGATTCCCCACCTCTGATTCCCCACTTCTGATTCCCCGCCTCTGATTCCCCGCCTCTGATTCCCCGCCTCTGATTCACCGCCTCTGATTCCCCGCCTCTGATTTCCCGCCTCTGATACCCCACTTCTGATTGCCCGCCTCTGATTCCCTTCCTCTGATTCCCCGCCTCAGATTCCCCGCCTCTGATTTCCCGGCTCTGATTCTCCGCCTCTGATTCCCCGACTCTGATTCCCCGCCTCTGATACCCCACCTATGTTTACCCGCCTCTGTTTACCCGCCTGTTTTCCCGCCTCTGATTCCCCACCACAGATTCCCTGCCTCAGATTCCTTGCCTCTGATTCCCTGCCTCTGATTCCCTGCCTCTGATTCCCTGCATCTGATTGCCCACCTCTGATTCCCCGCCTCTGATTCCCCGCCTCTGATTCCCCACCTCTGATTCCCCACTTCTGATTCCCCGCCTCTGATTCCCCGCCTCTGATTCCCCGCCTCTGATTCACCGCCTCTGATTCCCCGCCTCTGATTCCCCGCCTCTGATTCCCCACTTCTGATTGCCCGCCTCTGATTCCCTGCCTCTGATTCCCCGCCTCTGATTCCCCACATCTTATTCCCCACTTCTGATTCCCCGCCTCTGATTCCCCGCCTCTGATTCCCCGCCTCTGATTCCCCGCATCTGATTCCCCTCCTCTGATACCCCACCTCTGATTCCCCGCCTCTGATTCCCCACATCTGATTCCCCGCCTCTGATTCCCCGCCTCTGATTCCCCGCATCTAATTCCCCGCCTCTGATTCCCCGCCTCTGATTCCCCGCCTCTGATTCCCCACCTATGTTTACCCGCCTCTGTTTACCCGCCTGTTTCCCCGCCTCTGATTCCCCACCTCAGATTCCCTACCTCAGATTCCCTGCCTCTGATTCCATGCCTCTGATTCCCTGCCTCTGATTCCCTGCATCTGATTGCCCGCCTCTGATTCTCTGCCTCTGATTCCCTGCCTCTGATTCCCCACCTATGATTCCCCGCTTCTGATTCCCCACCTCTGATTCCCCGCCTCTGATTCCCCGCCTCTGATTCCCCGCCTCTGATTCCCCACCTCTGATTCACTGCCTCCCTTTCCGCTCAACTTTCCTGGCCTACGTTTCCCCATATATCTTTCCCCGCCTCTGATACCCCGCCTCTGATTCCCCGCCTCTGATTCCCCGCCTCTGAAGACCCGCATCTGATACCCCGCCTCTGAATCCCCGCCTCTGATAAAGTGCCTCTGATAACTTTTTACTGATTCCCTGCCTCAGATTCCCTGCCTCCGATTCCCTGCCTCAGATTCTCTGCCTCAGATTCCCTGCATCAGATTCCCCTCATCTGATTCCCTGTCTCTGTTTCCCCGCCTCTGATTCCCTGCCTCTGATTCCCCGCCTCTGAATTCCCGCCTCTGATACCCTGCCTCTGATAACTTTTTACTGATTCCCCGCCTCTGATTCCCCGCCTCTGATTCCCCGCCTCTGATTCCCCGCCTCTTATTCCCCGCCTATGTTTACTCGCCTCTGTTTACCCGCCTGTTTCCCCGCCTCAGATTCCCTGCCTCAGATTCCCTGCATCAGATTCCCTTCATCTGATTTCCTGCCTCTGATTCCCGGCCTCTGATTCCCCGCCTCTGATTCCCCGCCTCTGATTCCCCACCTCTGATTCCCCCCTCTGATTCCCCGCCTCTGATTCCCCGCCTCTGATTCCCCGCCTCTGATTCCCCGCGTCTGATTCCCTGCCTCTCTTTCCCTTCCTCTATTTCCGTGCCTCTTTCTCTGCATCTCGTTTCCCACATCTCATTTCCCCCTTCTGAAAACCCGCATCAGATTCCCTGCCACAGATTCCCTGCCTCAGATTCCCTTCCTCAGATTCCCTGCATCAGATTCCCTTCATCTGATTCCCTTCCTCTGATTCCCCGCCTCTGATTCCCCACCTCTGAGTCCCTGCCTCAGATTCCCTGCCTCAGATTCTCTGCCTCTGAATTCCTGCCTCTGATTCCCTGCATCTGATTGCCCGCCTCTGATTCTCCGCCTCTGATTCCCCGCCTCTGATTCCCTGCCTCTGATTCCCCGCCTCTGAATCCCCGCCTCTGATACCCTGCCTCTGATAACTTTTTACTGATTCCCCGCCTCTGATTCCCCGCCTCTGATTCCCCGCCTCTGATTCCCTGCCTCTTATTCCCCGCCTATGTTTACCCGCCTCTGTTTACCCGCCTGTTTCCCCGCCTCAGATTCCCTGCCTCAGATTCCCTGCATCAGATTCCCTTCATCTGATTCCCTGCCTCTGATTCCCGGCCTCTGATTCCCCGCCTCTGATTCCCCGCCTCTGATTCCCCACCTCTGATTCCCCCCTCTGATTCCCCGCCTCTGATTCCCCGCCTCTGATTCCCCGCCTCTGATTCCCCGCGTCTGATTCCCTGCCTCTCTTTCCCTTCCTCTATTTCCGTGCCTCTTTCTCTGCATCTCGTTTCCCACATCTCATTTCCCCCTTCTGATAACCCGCATCAGATTCCCTGCCACAGATTCCCTGCCTCAAATTCCCTTCCTCAGATTCCCTGCATCAGATTCCCTTCATCTGATTCCCTGCCTCTGATTCCCCGCCTCTGATTCCCCGCCTCTGATTCCCCACCTCTGATTCCCCGCCTCTGATACCCCGCCTCTGATTCCCCGCCTCTGATTCCCTGCATCTGATTCCCCGCCTCAGATTCCCCGCCTCTGATTCCCCGCCTCTGATTCCCCGTCTCTGATTCCCCGACTCTGATTCCCCGCCTCTGATTCCCCGCCTATGTTTACACGCCTCTGTTTACCCGCCTGTTTTCCCGCCTCTGATTCCCCACCACAGATTCCCTGCCTCAGATTCCCTGCCCCTGATTCCCTGCCTCTGATTCCCTGCCTCTGATTCCCTGCATCTGATTGCCCGCCTCTGATTCCCCGCCTCTGATTCCCCGCCTCTGATTCCCCACCTCTGAATCCCCACTTCTGATTCCCCGCCTCTGATTCCCCACCTCTGATTCCCCGCCTCTGATTCACCGCCTCTGATTCCCCGCCTCTGATTCCCCGCCTCTGATTCCCCACTTCTGATTGCCCGCCTCTGATTCCCTGCCTCTGATTTCCCACCTCTGATTCCCCACCTCTGAATCCCCACTTCTGATTCCCCGCCTCTGATTCCCCGCCTCTGATTCCATGCCTCTGATTCCACGCCTCTGATTCCCCACCTCAGATTCCCTACCTCAGATTCCCTGCCTCTGATTCCCTGCCTCTGATTCCCTGCCTCTGATTCCGTGCATCTGATTGCCCGCCTCTGATTCTCCGCCTCTGATTCCCCGCCTCTGATTCCCCACCTCTGATTCCCCGCTTCTGATTCCCCGCCTCTGATTCCCCGCCTCCGATTCCCCGCCTCTGATTCCCCGCCTCTGATTCCCCACCTCTGATTCACTGCCTCCCTTTCCGCTCAACTTTCCTGGCCTACGTTTCCCCATATATCTTTCCCCGCCTCTGATACCCCGCCTCTGATTCCCCGCCTCTGATTCCCCGCCTCTGATGACCCGCATCTGATATCCCGCCTCTGAATCCCCGCCTCTGATACACTGCCTCTGATAACTTTTTACTGATTCCCTGCCTCAGATTCCCTGCCTCCGATTCCCTGCCTCAGATTCCCTGCCTCAGATTCCCTGCATCAGATTCCCTTCATCTGATTCCCTGCCTCTGATTCCCCGCCTCTGATTCCCCGCCTCTGATTCCCCACCTCTGATTCCCCGCCTCTGATACCCCGCCTCTGATTCCCCGCCTCTGATTCCCTGCATCTGATTCCCCGCCTCAGATTCCCCGCCTCTGATTCCCCGTCTCTGATTCCCCGACTCTGATTCCCCGCCTCTGATTCCCCGCCTATGTTTACACGCCTCTGTTTACCCGCCTGTTTTCCCGCCTCTGATTCCCCACCACAGATTCCCTGCCTCAGATTCCCTGCCCCTGATTCCCTGCCTCTGATTCCCTGCCTCTGATTCCCTGCATCTGATTGCCCGCCTCTGATTCCCCGCCTCTGATTCCCCGCCTCTGATTCCCCACCTCTGAATCCCCACTTCTGATTCCCCGCCTCTGATTCCCCGCCTCTGATTCCCCGCCTCTGATTCACTGCCTCTGATTCCCCGCCTCTGATTCCCCGCCTCTGATTCCCCACTTCTGATTGCCCGCCTCTGATTCCCTGCCTCTGATTTCCCACCTCTGATTCCCCACCTCTGATTCCCCACTTCTGATTCCCCGCCTCTGATTCCCCGCCTCTGATTCCATGCCTCTGATTCCACGCCTCTGATTCCCCACCTCAGATTCCCTACCTCAGATTCCCTGCCTCTGATTCCCTGCCTCTGATTCCCTGCCTCTGATTCCGTGCATCTGATTGCCCGCCTCTGATTCTCCGCCTCTGATTCCCCGCCTCTGATTCCCCACCTCTGATTCCCCGCTTCTGATTCCCCGCCTCTGATTCCCCGCCTCTGATTCCCCGCCTCTGATTCCCCGCCTCTGATTCCCCACTTCTGATTCACTGCCGCCCTTTCCGCTCAACTTTCCTGGCCTACGTTTCCCCACATATCTTTCCCCGCCTCTGATACCCCGCCTCTGACTCCCCGCCTCTGATTCCCCGCCTCTGATGACCCGCATCTGATTCCCCGCCTCTGATTCACCGCCTCCCTTTCCGCGCAACTTTCCTGGCCTACGTTTACCCACATCTCTTTCCCCACCTCTGATTCCACGCCTCTGATTCGCCGCCTCTGATTGCCCGCCTCTGATTTCCTGCATCTGATTCCCCGCCTCTGATTCCTCGCCTCTGATTCCCCGCGTCTGATTCCCTGCCTCTCATTCCCCGCCTCTGATTCCCCGCATTTGATTCCCTGCCTATCTTTCCCTGCCTGTATTTCCGTGCCTCTTTCTCTGCATCTCGTTTCCCACATCTCATTTCCCCCTTCAGATAACCCGCATCAGTTTCCCTGCCACAGATTCCCTGCCTCAGATAACCTGCCTCTGATTCCCTGCCTCTGAGTCACCACTTCTGATTCCCCGCGTCCGATTCCGCACCCATGTTTCATCGCCTCTGTTGATCTGCTTCCGATTACCCGGCTCAGATTCATCGGCTCTGATTCCGCACCTCTGATTCCACGCCTCTCTTTCTGTGTCTCTGATTCCCCGCCTCTGATTCCACGCCTCTGATTACCTGCCTCTGATACCCTGCCTCTCTTTCCCTGCATCTATTTCCGTGCCACTTTCTCTGCATCTCGTTTCCCACATCTCATTTCCCCCTTCTGATAACCCGCATCAGATTCCCCGCCTCAGATTCCCCGCCTCAGATTCCCCGCCTCTGATTTCCCGGTTCTGATTCCCCGCCTCTGATTCCACGACTCTGATTCCCCGCTTCTGATACCCCACCTATGTTTACCCGCCTCTGTTTACCCGCCTGTTTTCCCGCCTCTGATTCCCCACCACAGATTCCCTGCCTCAGATTCCCTGCCTCTGATTCCCTGCCTCTGATTCCCTGCCTCTGATTCCCTGCATCTGATTGCCCGCCTCTGATTCCCCGCCTATGATTCCCCGCCTCTGATTCCCCACCTCTGATTCCCCACTTCTGATTCCCCGCCTCTGAATCCCCGCCTCTGATTCCCCGCCTCTGATTCACCGCCTCTGATTCCCCACCTCTGATTTCCCACCTCTGATACCCAACTTCTGATTGCCCGCCTCTGATTCCCTTCCTCTGATTCCCCGCCTCTGATTCCCCACATCTGATTCCCCACTTCTGATTCCCCGCCTCTGATTCCCCGCCTCTGATTCCACGCCTCTGATACCCCGCCTCTGATTCCCCGCCTCTGATTCCCCGCCTCTGATTCCCCTCCTCTGATACCCCGCCTCTGATTCCCCGCCTCTGATTCCCCGCATCTGATTCCCCGCCTCTGATTCCCCGCCTCTGATTCCCCGCCTCTGATTCCCCGCCTCTGATTCCCCGCCTCTGATTCCCCGCCTCTGATTCCACGACTCTGATTCCCCGCTTCTGATACCCCACCTATGTTTACCCGCCTCTGTTTACCCGCCTGTTTTCCCGCCTCTGATTCCCCACCACAGATTCCCTGCCTCAGATTCCCTGCCTCTGATTCCCTGCCTCTGATTCCCTGCCTCTGATTCCCTGCATCTGATTGCCCGCCTCTGATTCCCCGCCTATGATTCCCCGCCTCTGATTCCCCACCTCTGATTCCCCACTTCTGATTCCCCGCCTCTGAATCCCCGCCTCTGATTCCCCGCCTCTGATTCACCGCCTCTGATTCCCCACCTCTGATTTCCCACCTCTGATACCCAACTTCTGATTGCCCGCCTCTGATTCCCTTCCTCTGATTCCCCGCCTCTGATTCCCCACATCTGATTCCCCACTTCTGATTCCCCGCCTCTGATTCCCCGCCTCTGATTCCACGCCTCTGATACCCCGCCTCTGATTCCCCGCCTCTGATTCCCCGCCTCTGATTCCCCTCCTCTGATACCCCGCCTCTGATTCCCCGCCTCTGATTCCCCGCATCTGATTCCCCGCCTCTGATTCCCCGCCTCTGATTCCCCGCCTCTGATTCCCCGCCTCTGATTCCCCGCCTCTGATTCCCCGCCTCTGATTCCCCGCCTATTTTTACCCGCCTCTGTTTACCCGCCTTTTTCCCTGCCACTGATTCCCCACCTCAGATTCCCTACCTCAGATTCCTTGCCTCTGATTCCCTGCCTCTGATTCCCTGCCTCTGATTCCCTGCATCTGATTGCCCGCCTCTGATTCTCCGCCTCTGATTCCCCGCCTCTGATTACCCACCTATGATTCCCCGCTTCTGATTCCCCGCCTCTGATTCCCCGCCTCCGATTTCCCGCCTCTGATTCCCCGCCTCTGATTCCCCACCTCTGATTCACTGCCTCCCTTTCCGCTCAACTTTCCTGGCCTACGTTTCCCCATATATCTTTCCCCGCCTCTGATACCCCGCCTCTGATTCCCCGCCTCTGATTCCCCGCCTCTGATGACCCGCATCTGATATCCCGCCTCTGAATCCCCGCCTCTGATACACTGCCTCTGATAACTTTTTACTGATTCCCTGCCTCAGATTCCCTGCCTCCGATTCCCTGCCTCAGATTCCCTGCCTCAGATTCCCTGCATCAGATTCCCTTCATCTGATTCCCTGCCTCTGATTCCACGCCTCTGATTCCCCGCCTCTGATTCCCCACCTCTGATTCCCCGCCTCTGATACCCCGCCTCTGATTCCCCGCCTCTGATTCCCTGCATCAGATTCCCCGCCTCAGATTCCCTGCCTCTGAGTCACCACTTCTGATTCCCCGCGTCCGATTCCGCACCCATGTTTCATCGCCTCTGTTGCTCTGCTTCCGATTTCCCGGCTCAGATTCATCGGCTCTGATTCCGCACCTCTGATTCCACGCCTCTCTTTCTGTGTCTCTGATTCCACGCCTCTGATTCCACGCCTCTGATTACCTGCCTCTGATACCCTGCCTCTCTTTCCCTGCATCTATTTCCGTGCCTCTTTCTCTGCATCTCGTTTCCCACATCTCATTTCCCCCTTCTGATAACCCGCATCAGATTCCCCGCCTCAGATTCCCCGCCTCAGATTCCCCGCCTCTGATTTCCCGGTTCTGATTCCCCGCCTCTGATTCCACGACTCTGATTCCACGCTTCTGATACCCCACCTATGTTTACCCGCCTCTGTTTACCCGCCTGTTTTCCCGCCTCTGATTCCCCACCACAGATTCCCTGCCTCAGATTCCCTGCCTCTGATTCCCTGCCTCTGATTCCCTGCCTCTGATTCGCTGCATCTGATTGCCCGCCTCTGATTCCACGCCTAGGATTCCCCGCCTCTGATTCCCCACCTCTGATTCCCCACTTCTGATTCCCCGCCTCTGATTCCCCGCCTCTGATTCCCCGCCTCTGATTCACCGCCTCTGATTCCCCGCCTCTGATTTCCCGCCTCTGATACCCCACTTCTGATTGCCCGCCTCTGATTCCCTTCCTCTGATTCGCAGCCTCAGATTCCCCGCCTCTGATTTCCCGGCTCTGATTCTCCGCCTCTGATTCCCCGACTCTGATTCCCCGCCTCTGATACCCCACCTATGTTTACCCGCCTCTGTTTACCCGCCTGTTTTCCCGCCTCAGATTCCCTGCCTCAGATTCCTTGCCTCTGATTCCCTGCCTCTGATTCCCTGCCTCTGATTCCCTGCATCTGATTGCCCACCTCTGATTCCCCGCCTCTGATTCCCCGCCTCTGATTCCCCACCTCTGATTCCCCACTTCTGATTCCCCGGCTCTGATTCCCCGCCTCTGATTCCCCACCTCTGATTCACCGCCTCTGATTCCCCGCCTCTGATTCCCCGCCTCTGATTCCCCACTTCTGATTGCCCGCCTCTGATTCCCTGCCTCTGATTCCCCGCCTCTGATTGCCCGCCTCTGATATCCTGCCTCTGATTCCCCGACTCTGATTCCCCGCCTCTGATTCCCTACCTCTGATTCCCCACTTCTGATTCCACGCCTCTGATTACCCGCCTCTGATACCCTGCCTCTCTTTCCCTGCCTCTATTTCTGTGCCTCTTTCTCTGCATCTCGTTTCCCACATCTCATTTCCCCCTTCTGATAACCCGCATCAGATTCCCTGCCACAGATTCCCTGCCTCAGATTCCCTGCATCAGATTCCCTGCATCAGATTTCCTTCATCTGATTCCCTGCCTCTGATTCCTCGCCGCTGATTCCCTGCCTCTGATTCCCCGCCTCTGTTTACCCGCCTGTTTCCCCGCCTCTGATTCACCACCTCATATTCGCCGCCTCAGATTCCCTGCCTCTGATTCCCTGCCTCTGTTTCCCTCCCTCAGATTCCCTGCATCTGATTGCCCGCCTCTGATTTCCTGCCTCTGATTCCCCGCCTCTGATTCCCCGCCTCTGATTCCCTACCTCTGATTCCCCACTTCTGATTCCCCGCCTCTGATTCCCCGCCTCTGATTCCACGCCTCTGATTCCCCGCCTCCGATTCCCCGCCTCTGATTCCCCACTTCTGATACCCCGCCTCTGATTCCCCGCATCTGATTCCCTGCATCTGATTCCCCGCCTCAGATTCCCCGCCTCTGATTTCCCGTCTCTGATTCTCCGCCTCTGATTCCCCGACTCTGATTCCCCGCCTCTGATACCCCACCTATGTTTACCCGCCTCTGTTTACCCGCCTGTTTTCCCGCCTCTGATTCCCCACCACAGATTCCCTGCCTCAGATTCCTTGCCTCTGATTCCCCGCCTCTGATTCCCCGCCTCTGATTCCCCGCATCTAATTCCCCGCCTCTGATTCCCCGCCTCTGATTCCCCGCCTCTGATTCCCCACCTATGTTTACCCGCCTCTGTTTACCCGCCTGTTTCCCCGCCTCTGATTCCCCACCTCAGATTCCCTACCTCAGATTCCCTGCCTCTGATTCCATGCCTCTGATTCCCTGCCTCTGATTCCCTGCATCTGATTGCCCGCCTCTGATTCTCTGCCTCTGATTCCCTGCCTCTGATTCCCCACCTATGATTCCCCGCTTCTGATTCCCCACCTCTGATTCCCCGCCTCTGATTCCCCGCCTCTGATTCCCCGCCTCTGATTCCCCACCTCTGATTCACTGCCTCCCTTTCCGCTCAACTTTCCTGGCCTACGTTTCCCCATATATCTTTCCCCGCCTCTGATACCCCGCCTCTGATTCCCCGCCTCTGAAGACCCGCATCTGATACCCCGCCTCTGAATCCCCGCCTCTGATACCGTGCCTCTGATAACTTTTTACTGATTCCCTGCCTCAGATTCCCTGCCTCCGATTCCCTGCCTCAGATTCCCTGCCTCAGATTCCCTGCATCAGATTCCCTTCAACTGATTCCCTGCCTCTGTTTCCCCGCCTCTGATTCCCTGCCTCTGATTCCCCGCATCTGAATCCCCGCCTCTGATACCCTGCCTCTGATAACTTTTTACTGATTCCCCGCCTCTGATTCCCCGCCTCTGATTCCCCGCCTCTGATTCCCTGCCTCTTATTCCCCGCCTATGTTTACCCGCCTCTGTTTACCCGCCTGTTTCCCCGCCTCAGATTCCCTGCCTCAGATTCCCTGCATCAGATTCCCTTCATCTGATTCCCTGCCTCTGATTCCCGGCCTCTGATTCCCCGCCTCTGATTCCCCGCCTCTGATTCCCCACCTCTGATTCCCCCCTCTGATTCCCCGCCTCTGATTCCCCGCCTCTGATTCCCCGCCTCTGATTCCCCGCGTCTGATTCCCTGCCTCTCTTTCCCTTCCTCTATTTCCGTGCCTCTTTCTCTGCATCTCGTTTCCCACATCTCATTTCCCCCTTCTGATAACCCGCATCAGATTCCCTGCCACAGATTCCCTGCCTCAAATTCCCTTCCTCAGATTCCCTGCATCAGATTCCCTTCATCTGATTCCCTGCCTCTGATTCCCCGCCTCTGATTCCCCACCTCTGAGTCCCTGCCTCAGATTCCCTGCCTCAGATTCTCTGCCTCTGAATTCCTGCCTCTGATTCCCTGCATCTGATTGCCCGCCTCTGATTCTCCGCCTCTGATTCCCCGCCTCTGATTCCCTGCCTCTGATAACCTGCCTCTGATTCCCTGCCTCTGAGTCACCACTTCTGATTCCCCGCGTCCGATTCTGCACCCATGTTTCATCGCCTCTGTTGCTCTGCTTCCGATTTCCCGGCTCAGATTCATCGGCTCTGATTCCGCACCTCTGATTCCACGCCTCTGATTACCTGCCTCTGATACCCTGCCTCTCTTTCCCTGCATCTATTTCCGTGCCTCTTTCTCTGCATCTCGTTTCCCACATCTCATTTCCCCCTTCTGATAACCCGCATCAGATTCCCCGCCTTAGATTCCCCGCCTCAGATTCCCCGCCTCTGATTTCCCGGTTCTGATTCCCCGCCTCTGATTCCACGACTCTGATTCCCCGCTTCTGATACCCCACCTATGTTTACCCGCCTCTGTTTACCCGCCTGTTTTCCCGCCTCTGATTCCCCACCACAGATTCCCTGCCTCAGATTCCCTGCCTCTGATTCCCTGCCTCTGATTCCCTGCCTCTGATTCCCTGCATCTGATTGCCCGCCTCTGATTCCCCGCCTATGATTCCCCGCCTCTGATTCCCCACCTCTGATTCCCCACTTCTGATTCCCCGCCTCTGATTCCCCGCCTCTGATTCCCCGCCTCTGATTCACCGCCTCTGATTCCCCGCCTCTGATTTCCCGCCTCTGATACCCCACTTCTGATTGCCCGCCTCTGATTCCCTTACTCTGATTCCCCGCCTCAGATTCCCCGCCTCTGATTTCCCGGCTCTGATTCTCCGCCTCTGATTCCCCGACTCTGATTCCCAGCCTCTGATACCCCACCTATGTTTACCCGCCTCTGTTTACCCGCCTGTTTTCCCGCCTCTGATTCCCCACCACAGATTCCCTGCCTCAGATTCCTTGCCTCTGATTCCCTGCCTCTGATTCCCTGCCTCTGATTCCCTGCATCAGATTGCCCAACTCGGATTCCCCGCCTCTGATTCCCCGCCTCTGATTCCCCACCTCTGATTCCCCACTTCTGATTCTCCGCCTCTGATTCCCCGCCTCTGATTCCCCGCCTCTGATTCACCGCCTCTGATTCCCCGCCTCTGATTCCCCGCCTCTGATTCCCCACTTCTGATTGCCCGCCTCTGATTCCCTGCCTCTGATTCCCCGCCTCTGATTCCCCACATCTTATTCCCCACTTCTGATTCCCCGCCTCTGATTCCCCGCCTCTGATTCCCCGCCTCTGATTCCCCGCATCTGATTCCCCTCCTCTGATACCCCACCTCTGATTCCCCGCCTCTGATTCCCCACATCTGATTCCCCGCCTCTGATTCCCCGCCTCTGATTCCCCGCCTCTGATTCCCCACCTATGTTTACCCGCCTCTGTTTACCCGCCTATTTCCCCGCCTCTGATTCCCCACCTCAGATTCCCTACCTCAGATTCCCTGCCTCTGATTCCATGCCTCTGATTCCCTGCCTCTGATTCCATGCCTCTGATTCCCTGCCTCTGATTCCCTGCATCTGATTGCCCGCCTCTGATTCTCTGCCTCTGATTCCCTGCCTCTGATTCCCCACCTATGATTCCCCGCTTCTGATTCCCCACCTCTGATTCCCCGCCTCTGATTCCCCGCCTCTGATTCCCCGCCTCTGATTCCCCACCTCTGATTCACTGCCTCCCTTTCCGCTCAACTTTCCTGGCCTACGTTTCCCCATATATCTTTCCCCGCCTCTGATACCCCGCCTCTGATTCCCCGCCTCTGATTCCCCGCCTCTGAAGACCCGCATCTGATACCCCGCCTCTGAATCCCCGCCTCTGATACCGTGCCTCTGATAACTTTTTACTGATTCCCTGCCTCAGATACCCTGCCTCCGATTCCCTGCCTCAGATTCCCTGCCTCAGATTCCCTGCATCAGATTCCCCTCATCTGATTCCCTGCCTCTGTTTCCCCGCCTCTGATTCCCTGCCTCTGATTCCCCGCCTCTGATTCCACGCCTCTGATTACCTGCCTCTGATACCCTGCCTCTCTTTCCCTGCATCTATTTCCGTGCCTCTTTCTCTGCATCTCGTTTCCCACATCTCATTTCCCCCTTCTGATAACCCGCATCAGATTCCCCGCCTTAGATTCCCCGCCTCAGATTCCCCGCCTCTGATTTCCCGGTTCTGATTCCCCGCCTCTGATTCCACGACTCTGATTCCCCGCTTCTGATACCCCACCTATGTTTACCCGCCTCTGTTTACCCGCCTGTTTTCCCGCCTCTGATTCCCCACCACAGATTCCCTGCCTCAGATTCCCTGCCTCTGATTCCCTGCCTCTGATTCCCTGCCTCTGATTCCCTGCATCTGATTGCCCGCCTCTGATTCCCCGCCTATGATTCCCCGCCTCTGATTCCCCACCTCTGATTCCCCACTTCTGATTCCCCGCCTCTGATTCCCCGCCTCTGATTCCCCGCCTCTGATTCACCGCCTCTGATTCCCCGCCTCTGATTTCCCGCCTCTGATACCCCACTTCTGATTGCCCGCCTCTGATTCCCTTCCTCTGATTCCCCGCCTCAGATTCCCCGCCTCTGATTTCCCGGCTCTGATTCTCCGCCTCTGATTCCCCGACTCTGATTCCCCGCCTCTGATACCCCACCTATGTTTACCCGCCTCTGTTTACCCGCCTGTTTTCCCGCCTCTGATTCCCCACCACAGATTCCCTGCCTCAGATTCCTTGCCTCTGATTCCCTGCCTCTGATTCCCTGCCTCTGATTCCCTGCATCTGATTGCCCAACTCTGATTCCCCGCCTCTGATTCCCCGCCTCTGATTCCCCACCTCTGATTCCCCACTTCTGATTCCCCGCCTCTGATTCCCCGCCTCTGATTCCCCGCCTCTGATTCCCCGCCTCTGATTCCCCGCCTCTGATTCCCCACTTCTGATTGCCCGCCTCTGATTCCCTGCCTCTGATTCCCCGCCTCTGATTCCCCACATCTTATTCCCCACTTCTGATTCCCCGCCTCTGATTCCCCGCCTCTGATTCCCCGCCTCTGATTCCCCGCATCTGATTCCCCTCCTCTGATACCCCACCTCTGATTCCCCGCCTCTGATTCCCCACATCTGATTCCCCGCCTCTGATTCCCCGCCTCTGATTCCCCGCATCTAATTCCCCGCCTCTGATTCCCCGCCTCTGATTCCCCGCCTCTGATTCCCCACCTATGTTTACCCGCCTCTGTTTACCCGCCTGTTTCCCCGCCTCTGATTCCCCACCTCAGATTCCCTACCTCAGATTCCCTGCCTCTGATTCCATGCCTCTGATTCCCTGCCTCTGATTCCCTGCATCTGATTGCCCGCCTCTGATTCTCTGCCTCTGATTCCCTGCCTCTGATTCCCCACCTATGATTCCCCGCTTCTGATTCCCCACCTCTGATTCCCCGCCTCTGATTCCCCGCCTCTGATTCCCCGCCTCTGATTCCCCACCTCTGATTCACTGCCTCCCTTTCCGCTCAACTTTCCTGGCCTACGTTTCCCCATATATCTTTCCCCGCCTCTGATACCCCGCCTCTGATTCCCCGCCTCTGATTCCCCGCCTCTGAAGACCCGCATCTGATACCCCGCCTCTGAATCCCCGCCTCTGATACCGTGCCTCTGATAACTTTTTACTGATTCCCTGCCTCAGATTCCCTGCCTCCGATTCCCTGCCTCAGATTCCCTGCCTCAGATTCCCTGCATCAGATTCCCCTCATCTGATTCCCTGCCTCTGTTTCCCCGCCTCTGATTCCCTGCCTCTGATTCCCCGCCTCTGAATCCCCGCCTCTGATACCCTGCCTCTGATAACTTTTTACTGATTCCCCGCCTCTGATTCCCCGCCTCTGATTCCCCGCCTCAGATTCCCCGCCTCTTATTCCCCGCCTATGTTTACCCGCCTCTGTTTACCCGCCTGTTTCCCCGCCTCAGATTCCCTGCCTCAGATTCCCTGCATCAGATTCCCTTCATCTGATTTCCTGCCTCTGATTCCCGGCCTCTGATTCCCCGCCTCTGATTCCCCGCCTCTGATTCCCCACCTCTGATTCCCCCCTCTGATTCCCCGCCTCTGATTCCCCGCCTCTGATTCCCCGCCTCTGATTCCCCGCGTCTGATTCCCTGCCTCTCTTTCCCTTCCTCTATTTCCGTGCCTCTTTCTCTGCATCTCGTTTCCCACATCTCATTTCCCCCTTCTGAAAACCCGCATCAGATTCCCTGCCACAGATTCCCTGCCTCAGATTCCCTTCCTCAGATTCCCTGCATCAGATTCCCTTCATCTGATTCCCTTCCTCTGATTCCCCGCCTCTGATTCCCCACCTCTGAGTCCCTGCCTCAGATTCCCTGCCTCAGATTCTCTGCCTCTGAATTCCTGCCTCTGATGCCCTGCATCTGATTGCCCGCCTCTGATTCTCCGCCTCTGATTCCCCGCCTCTGATTCCCTGCCTCTGATTCCCCGCCTCTGAATCCCCGCCTCTGATACCCTGCCTCTGATAACTTTTTACTGATTCCCCGCCTCTGATTCCCCGCCTCTGATTCCCCGCCTCTGATTCCCTGCCTCTTATTCCCCGCCTATGTTTACCCGCCTCTGTTTACCCGCCTGTTTCCCCGCCTCAGATTCCCTGCCTCAGATTCCCTGCATCAGATTCCCTTCATCTGATTCCCTGCCTCTGATTCCCGGCCTCTGATTCCCCGCCTCTGATTCCCCGCCTCTGATTCCCCACCTCTGATTCCCCCCTCTGATTCCCCGCCTCTGATTCCCCGCCTCTGATTCCCCGCCTCTGATTCCCCGCGTCTGATTCCCTGCCTCTCTTTCCCTTCCTCTATTTCCGTGCCTCTTTCTCTGCATCTCGTTTCCCACATCTCATTTCCCCCTTCTGATAACCCGCATCAGATTCCCTGCCACAGATTCCCTGCCTCAAATTCCCTTCCTCAGATTCCCTGCATCAGATTCCCTTCATCTGATTCCCTGCCTCTGATTCCCCGCCTCTGATTCCCCACCTCTGAGTCCCTGCCTCAGATTCCCTGCCTCAGATTCTCTGCCTCTGAATTCCTGCCTCTGATTCCCTGCATCTGATTGCCCGCCTCTGATTCTCCGCCTCTGATTCCCCGCCTCTGATTCCCTGCCTCTGATAACCTGCCTCTGATTCCCTGCCTCTGAGTCACCACTTCTGATTCCCCGCGTCCGATTCTGCACCCATGTTTCATCGCCTCTGTTGCTCTGCTTCCGATTTCCCGGCTCAGATTCATCGGCTCTGATTCCGCACCTCTGATTCCACGCCTCTCTTTCTGTGTCTCTGATTCCCCGCCTCTGATTCCACGCCTCTGATTACCTGCCTCTGATACCCTGCCTCTCTTTCCCTGCATCTATTTCCGTGCCTCTTTCTCTGCATCTCGTTTCCCACATCTCATTTCCCCCTTCTGATAACCCGCATGAGATTCCCCGCCTCAGATTCCCCGCCTCAGATTCCCCGCCTCTGATTTCCCGGTTCTGATTCCCCGCCTCTGATTCCACGACTCTGATTCCCCGCTTCTGATACCCCACCTATGTTTACCCGCCTCTGTTTACCCGCCTGTTTTCCCGCCTCTGATTCCCCACCACAGATTCCCTGCCTCAGATTCCCTGCCTCTGATTCCCTGCCTCTGATTCCCTGCCTCTGATTCCCTGCATCTGATTGCCCGCCTCTGATTCCCCGCCTATGATTCCCCGCCTCTGATTCCCCACCTCTGATTCCCCACTTCTGATTCCCCGCCTCTGATTCCCCGCCTCTGATTCCCCGCCTCTGATTCACCGCCTCTGATTCCCCGCCTCTGATTTCCCGCCTCTGATACCCCACTTCTGATTGCCCGCCTCTGATTCCCTTCCTCTGATTCCCCGCCTCAGATTCCCCGCCTCTGATTTCCCGGCTCTGATTCTCCGCCTCTGATTCCCCGACTCTGATTCCCCGCCTCTGATACCCCACCTATGTTTACCCGCCTCTGTTTACCCGCCTGTTTTCCCGCCTCTGATTCCCCACCACAGATTCCCTGCCTCAGATTCCTTGCCTCTGATTCCCTGCCTCTGATTCCCTGCCTCTGATTCCCTGCATCTGATTGCCCACCTCTGATTCCCCGCCTCTGATTCCCCGCCTCTGATTCCCCACCTCTGATTCCCCACTTCTGATTCCCCGCCTCTGATTCCCCGCCTCTGATTCCCCGCCTCTGATTCACCGCCTCTGATTCCCCGCCTCTGATTCCCCGCCTCTGATTCCCGAGTTCTGATTGCCCGCCTCTGATTCCCTGCCTCTGATTCCCCGCCTCTGATTCCCCACATCTTATTCCCCACTTCTGATTCCCCGCCTCTGATTCCCCGCCTCTGATTCCCCGCCTCTGATTCCCCGCATCAGATTCCCCTCCTCTGATACCCCACCTCTGATTCCCCGCCTCTGATTCCCCACATTTGATTCCCCGCCTCTGATTCCCCGCCTCTGATTCCCCGCATCTAATTCCCCGCCTCTGATTCCCCGCCTCTGATTCCCCGCCTCTGATTCCCCACCTATGTTTACCCGCCTCTGTTTACCCACCTGTTTCCCCGCCTCTGATTCCCCACCTCAGATTCCCTACCTCAGATTCCCTGCCTCTGATTCCATGCCTCTGATTCCCTGCCTGTGATTCCCTGCATCTGATTGCCCGCCTCTGATTCTCTGCCTCTGATTCCCTGCCTCTGATTCCCCACCTATGATTCCCCGCTTCTGATTCCCCACCTCTGATTCCCCGCCTCTGATTCCCCGCCTCTGATTCCCCGCCTCTGATTCCCCACCTCTGATTCACTGCCTCCCTTTCCGCTCAACTTTCCTGGCCTACGTTTCCCCATATATCTTTCCCCGCCTCTGATACCCCGCCTCTGATTCCCCGCCTCTTATTCCCCGCCTCTGAAGACCCGCATCTGATACCCCGCCTCTGAATCCCCGCCTCTGATACCGTGCCTCTGATAACTTTTTACTGATTCCCTGCCTCAGATTCCCTGCCTCCGATTCCCTGCCTCAGATTCCCTGCCTCAGATTCCCTGCATCAGATTCCCTTCATCTGATTCCCTGCCTCTGTTTCCCCGCCTCTGATTCCCTGCCTCTGATTCCCCGCCTCTGAATCCCCGCCTCTGATACCCTGCCTCTGATAACTTTTTACTGATTCCCCGCCTCTGATTCCCCGCCTCTTATTCCCCGCCTATGTTTACCCGCCTCTGTTTACCCGCCTGTTTCCCCGCCTCAGATTCCCTGCCTCAGATTCCCTGCATCAGATTCCCTTCATCTGATTCCCCGCCTCTGATTCCCCGCCTCTGATTCCCCACCTCTGATTCCCCCCTCTGATTCCCCGCCTCTGATTCCCCGCCTCTGATTCCCCGCCTCTGATTCCCCGCGTCTGATTCCCTGCCTCTCTTTCCCTTCCTCTATTTCCGTGCCTCTTTCTCTGCATCTCGTTTCCCACATCTCATTTCCCCCTTCTGAAAACCCGCATCAGATTCCCTGCCACAGATTCCCTGCCTCAGATTCCCTTCCTCAGAGTCCCTGCATCAGATTCCCTTCATCTGATTCCCTTCCTCTGATTCCCCGCCTCTGATTCCCCACCTCTGAGTCCCTGCCTCAGATTCACTGCCTCAGATTCTCTGCCTCTGAATTCCTGCCTCTGATTCCCTGCATCTGATTGCCCGCCTCTGATTCTCCGCCTCTGATTCCCCGCCTCTGATTCCCTGCCTCTGATAACCTGCCTCTGATTCCCTGCCTCTGAGTCACCACTTCTGATTCCCCGCGTCCGATTCCGCACCCATGTTTCATCGCCTCTGTTGATCTGCTTCCGATTTCCCGGCTCAGATTCATCGGCTCTGATTCCGCACCTCTGATTCCACGCCTCTCTTTCTGTGTCTCTGATTCCCCGCCTCTGATTCCACGCCTCTGATTACCTGCCTCTGATACCCTGCCTCTCTTTCCCTGCATCTATTTCCGTGCCTCTTTCTCTGCATCTCGTTTCCCACATCTCATTTCCCCCTTCTGATAACCCGCATCAGATTCCCCGCCTCAGATTCCCCGCCTCAGATTCCCCGCCTCTGATTTCCCGGTTCTGATTCCCCGCCTCTGATTCCACGACTCTGATTCCCCGCTTCTGATACCCCACCTATGTTTACCCGCCTCTGTTTACCCGCCTGTTTTCCCGCCTCTGATTCCCCACCACAGATTCCCTGCCTCAGATTCCCTGCCTCTGATTCCCTGCCTCTGATTCCCTGCCTCTGATTCCCTGCATCTGATTGCCCGCCTCTGATTCCCCGCCTATGATTCCCCGCCTCTGATTCCCCACCTCTGATTCCCCACTTCTGATTCCCCGCCTCTGATTCCCCGCCTCTGATTCCCCGCCTCTGATTCACTGCCTCTGATTCCCCGCCTCTGATTCCCCGCCTCTGATACCCCACCTATGTTTACCCGCCTCTGTTTACCCGCCTGTTTTCCCGCCTCTGATTCCCCACCACAGATTCCCTGCCTCAGATTCCTTGCGTCTGATTCCCCGCCTCTGATTCCCCGCCTCTGATTCCCCGCATCTAATTCCCCGCCTCTGATTCCCCGCCTCTGATTCCCCGCCTCTGAATCCCCGCCTCTGATACCCTGCCTCTGATAACTTTTTACTGATTCCCCGCCTCTGATTCCCCGCCTCTTATTCCCCGCCTATGTTTACCCGCCTCTGTTTACCCGCCTGTTTCCCCGCCTCAGATTCCCTGCCTCAGATTCCCTGCATCAGATTCCCTTCATCTGATTCCCCGCCTCTGATTCCCCGCCTCTGATTCCCCACCTCTGATTCCCCCCTCTGATTCCCCGCCTCTGATTCCCCGCCTCTGATTCCCCGCCTCTGATTCCCCGCGTCTGATTCCCTGCCTCTCTTTCCCTTCCTCTATTTCCGTGCCTCTTTCTCTGCATCTCGTTTCCCACATCTCATTTCCCCCTTCTGAAAACCCGCATCAGATTCCCTGCCACAGATTCCCTGCCTCAGATTCCCTTCCTCAGAGTCCCTGCATCAGATTCCCTTCATCTGATTCCCTTCCTCTGATTCCCCGCCTCTGATTCCCCACCTCTGAGTCCCTGCCTCAGATTCACTGCCTCAGATTCTCTGCCTCTGAATTCCTGCCTCTGATTCCCTGCATCTGATTGCCCGCCTCTGATTCTCCGCCTCTGATTCCCCGCCTCTGATTCCCTGCCTCTGATAACCTGCCTCTGATTCCCTGCCTCTGAGTCACCACTTCTGATTCCCCGCGTCCGATTCCGCACCCATGTTTCATCGCCTCTGTTGATCTGCTTCCGATTTCCCGGCTCAGATTCATCGGCTCTGATTCCGCACCTCTGATTCCACGCCTCTCTTTCTGTGTCTCTGATTCCCCGCCTCTGATTCCACGCCTCTGATTACCTGCCTCTGATACCCTGCCTCTCTTTCCCTGCATCTATTTCCGTGCCTCTTTCTCTGCATCTCGTTTCCCACATCTCATTTCCCCCTTCTGATAACCCGCATCAGATTCCCCGCCTCAGATTCCCCGCCTCAGATTCCCCGCCTCTGATTTCCCGGTTCTGATTCCCCGCCTCTGATTCCACGACTCTGATTCCCCGCTTCTGATACCCCACCTATGTTTACCCGCCTCTGTTTACCCGCCTGTTTTCCCGCCTCTGATTCCCCACCACAGATTCCCTGCCTCAGATTCCCTGCCTCTGATTCCCTGCCTCTGATTCCCTGCCTCTGATTCCCTGCATCTGATTGCCCGCCTCTGATTCCCCGCCTATGATTCCCCGCCTCTGATTCCCCACCTCTGATTCCCCACTTCTGATTCCCCGCCTCTGATTCCCCGCCTCTGATTCCCCGCCTCTGATTCACTGCCTCTGATTCCCCGCCTCTGATTCCCCGCCTCTGATACCCCACCTATGTTTACCCGCCTCTGTTTACCCGCCTGTTTTCCCGCCTCTGATTCCCCACCACAGATTCCCTGCCTCAGATTCCTTGCGTCTGATTCCCCGCCTCTGATTCCCCGCCTCTGATTCCCCGCATCTAATTCCCCGCCTCTGATTCCCCGCCTCTGATTCCCCGCCTCTGATTCCCCACCTATGTTTACCCGCCTCTGTTTACCCGCCTGTTTCCCCGCCTCTGATTCCCCACCTCAGATTCCCTACCTCAGATTCCCTGCCTCTGATTCCATGCCTCTGATTCCCTGCCTCTGATTCCCTGCATCTGATTGCCCGCCTCTGATTCTCTGCCTCTGATTCCCTGCCTCTGATTCCCCACCTATGAATCCCCGCTTCTGATTCCCCACCTCTGATTCCCCACCTCTGATTCCCCGCCTCTGATTCCCCGCCTCTGATTCCCCACCTCTGATTCACTGCCTCCCTTTCCGCTCAACTTTCCTCGCCTACGTTTCCCCATATATCTTTCCCCGCCTCTGATACCCCGCCTCTGAATCCCCGCCTCTGATTCCCCGCCTCTGAAGACCCGCATCTGATACCCCGCCTCTGAATCCCCGCCTCTGATACCGTGCCTCTGATAACTTTTTACTGATTCCCTGCCTCAGATTCCCTGCCTCCGATTCCCTGCCTCAGATTCCCTGCCTCAGATTCCCTGCATCAGATTCCCTTCAACTGATTCCCTGCCTCTGTTTCCCCGCCTCTGATTCCCTGCCTCTGATTCCCCGCATCTGAATCCCCGCCTCTGATACCCTGCCTCTGATAACTTTTTACTGATTCCCCGCCTCTGATTACCCGCCTATGATTCCCCGCTTCTGATTCCCTGCCTCTTATTCCCCGCCTATGTTTACCCGCCTCTGTTTACCCGCCTGTTTCCCCGCCTCAGATTCCCTGCCTCAGATTCCCTGCATCAGATTCCCTTCATCTGATTCCCTGCCTCTGATTCCCGGCCTCTGATTCCCCGCCTCTGATTCCCCGCCTCTGATTCCCCACCTCTGATTCCCCCCTCTGATTCCCCGCCTCTGATTCCCCGCCTCTGATTCCCCGCCTCTGATTCCCCGCGTCTGATTCCCTGCCTCTCTTTCCCTTCCTCTATTTCCGTGCCTCTTTCTCTGCATCTCGTTTCCCACATCTCATTTCCCCCTTCTGATAACCCGCATCAGATTCCCTGCCACAGATTCCCTGCCTCAAATTCCCTTCCTCAGATTCCCTGCATCAGATTCCCTTCATCTGATTCCCTGCCTCTGATTCCCCGCCTCTGATTCCCCACCTCTGAGTCCCTGCCTCAGATTCCCTGCCTCAGATTCTCTGCCTCTGTATTCCTGCCTCTGATTCCCTGCATCTGATTGCCCGCCTCTGATTCTCCGCCTCTGATTCCCCGCCTCTGATTCCCTGCCTCTGATAACCTGCCTCTGATTCCCTGCCTCTGAGTCACCACTTCTGATTCCCCGCGTCCGATTCCGCACCCATGTTTCATCGCCTCTGTTGCTCTGCTTCCGATTTCCCGGCTCAGATTCATCGGCTCTGATTCCGCACCTCTGATTCCACGCCTCTCTTTCTGTGTCTCTGATTCCCCGCCTCTGATTCCACGCCTCTGATTACCTGCCTCTGATACCCTGCCTCTCTTTCCCTGCATCTATTTCCGTGCCTCTTTCTCTGCATCTCGTTTCCCACATCTCATTTGCCCCTTCTGATAACCCGCATCAGATTCCCCGCCTTAGATTCCCCGCCTCAGATTCCCCGCCTCTGATTTCCCGGTTCTGATTCCCCGCCTCTGATTCCACGACTCTGATTCCCCGCTTCTGATACCCCACCTATGTTTACCCGCCTCTGTTTACCCGCCTGTTTTCCCGCCTCTGATTCCCCACCACAGATTCCCTGCCTCAGATTCCCTGCCTCTGATTCCCTGCCTCTGATTCCCTGCCTCTGATTCCCTGCATCTGATTGCCCGCCTCTGATTCCCCGCCTATGATTCCCCGCCTCTGATTCCCCACCTCTGATTCCCCACTTCTGATTCCCCGCCTCTGATTCCCCGCCTCTGATTCCCCGCCTCTGATTCCCCACATCTTATTCCCAACTTCTGATTCCCCGCCTCTGATTCCCCGCCTCTGATTCCCCGCCTCTGATTCCCCGCATCTGATTCCCCTCCTCTGATACCCCACCTCTGATTCCCCGCCTCTGATTCCCCACATCTGATTCCCCGCCTCTGATTCCCCGCCTCTGATTCCCCGCATCTAATTCCCCGCCTCTGATTCCCCGCCTCTGATTCCCCGCCTCTGATTCCCCACCTATGTTTACCCGCCTCTGTTTACCCGCCTGTTTCCCCGCCTCTGATTCCCCACCTCAGATTCCCTACCTCAGATTCCCTGCCTCTGATTCCATGCCTCTGATTCCCTGCCTCTGATTCCCTGCATCTGATTGCCCGCCTCTGATTCTCTGCCTCTGATTCCCTGCCTCTGATTCCCCACCTATGATTCCCCGCTTCTGATTCCCCACCTCTGATTCCCCGCCTCTGATTCCCCGCCTCTGATTCCCCGCCTCTGATTCCCCACCTCTGATTCACTGCCTCCCTTTCCGCTCAACTTTCCTGGCCTACGTTTCCCCATATATCTTTCCCCGCCTCTGATACCCCGCCTCTGATTCCCCGCCTCTGATTCCCCGCCTCTGAAGACCCGCATCTGATACCCCGCCTCTGAATCCCCGCCTCTGATACCGTGCCTCTGATAACTTTTTACTGATTCCCTGCCTCAGATTCCCTGCCTCCGATTCCCTGCCTCAGATTCCCTGCCTCAGATTCCCTGCATCAGATTCCCTTCCTCAGATTCCCTGCATCAGATTCCCTTCATCTGATTCCCTTCCTCTGATTCCCCGCCTCTGATTCCCCACCTCTGAGTCCCTGCCTCAGATTCCCTGCCTCAGATTCTCTGCCTCTGAATTTCTGCCTCTGATTCCCTGCATCTGATTGCCCGCCTCTGATTCTCCGCCTCTGATTCCCCGCCTCTGATTCCCTGCCTCTGATTCCCCGCCTCTGAATCCCCGCCTCTGATACCCTGCCTCTGATAACTTTTTACTGATTCCCCGCCTCTGATTCCCCGCCTCTGATTCCCCGCCTCTGATTCCCTGCCTCTTATTCCCCGCCTATGTTTACCCGCCTCTGTTTACCCGCCTGTTTCCCCGCCTCAGATTCCCTGCCTCAGATTCCTTGCATCAGATTCCCTTCATCTGATTCCCTGCCTCTGATTCCCGGCCTCTGATTCCCCGCCTCTGATTCCCCGCCTCTGATTCCCCACCTCTGATTCCCCCCTCTGATTCCCCGCCTCTGATTCCCTGCCTCTGATTCCCCGCCTCTGATTCCCCGCGTCTGATTCCCTGCCTCTCTTTCCCTTCCTCTATTTCCGTGCCTCTTTCTCTGCATCTCGTTTCCCACATCTCATTTCCCCCTTCTGATAACCCGCATCAGATTCCCTGCCACAGATTCCCTGCCTCAAATTCCCTTCCTCAGATTCCCTGCATCAGATTCCCTTCATCTGATTCCCTGCCTCTGATTCCCCGCCTCTGATTGCCCACCTCTGAGTCCCTGCCTCAGATTCCCTGCCTCAGATTCTCTGCCTCTGATTCCCTGCCTCTGATTCCCTGCCTCTGATTCCCTGCATCTGATTGCCCGCCTCTGATTCCCCGCCTATGATTCCCCGCCTCTGATTCCCCACCTCTGATTCCCCACTTCTGATTCCCCGCCTCTGATTCCCCGCCTCTGATTCCCCGCCTCTGATTCACCGCCTCTGATTCCCCGCCTCTGATTTCCCGCCTCTGATACCCCACTTCTGATTGCCCGCCTCTGATTCCCTTCCTCTGATTCCCCGCCTCAGATTCCCCGCCTCTGATTTCCCGGCTCTGATTCTCCGCCTCTGATTCCCCGACTCTGATTCCCCGCCTCTGATACCCCACCTATGTTTACCCGCCTCTGTTTACCCGCCTGTTTTCCCGCCTCTGATTCCCCACCACAGATTCCCTGCCTCAGATTCCCTGCCTCTGATTCCCTGCCTCTGATTCCCTGCCTCTGATTCCCTGCATCTGATTGCCCGCCTCTGATTCCCCGCCTATGATTCCCCGCCTCTGATTCCCCACCTCTGATTCCCCACTTCTGATTCCCCGCCTCTGATTCCCCGCCTCTGATTCCCCGCCTCTGATTCACCGCCTCTGATTCCCCGCCTCTGATTCCCCGCCTCTGATACCCCACCTATGTTTACCCGCCTCTGTTTACCAGCCTGTTTTCCCGCCTCTGATTCCCCACCACAGATTCCCTGCCTCAGATTCCTTGCGTCTGATTCCCCGCCTCTGATTCCCCGCCTCTGATTCCCCGCATCTAATTCCCCGCCTCTGATTCCCCGCCTCTGATTCCCCGCCTCTGATTCCCCACGTATGTTTACCCGCCTCTGTTTACCCGCCTGTTTCCCCGCCTCTGATTCCCCACCTCAGATTCCCTACCTCAGATTCCCTGCCTCTGATTCCATGCCTCTGATTCCCTGCCTCTGATTCCCTGCATCTGATTGCCCGCCTCTGATTCTCTGCCTCTGATTCCCTGCCTCTGATTCCCCACCTATGATTCCCCGCTTCTGATTCCCCACCTCTGATTCCCCGCCTCTGATTCCCCGCCTCTGATTCCCCGCCTCTGATTCCCCACCTCTGATTCACTGCCTCCCTTTCCGCTCAACTTTCCTGGCCTACGTTTCCCCATATATCTTTCCCCGCCTCTGATACCCCGCCTCTGAATCCCCGCCTCTGATTCCCCGCCTCTGAAGACCCGCATCTGATACCCCGCCTCTGAATCCCCGCCTCTGATACCGTGCCTCTGATAACTTTTTACTGATTCCCTGCCTCAGATTCCCTGCCTCCGATTCCCTGCCTCAGATTCCCTGCCTCAGATTCCCTGCATCAGATTCCCTTCAACTGATTCCCTGCCTCTGTTTCCCCGCCTCTGATTCCCTGCCTCTGATTCCCCGCATCTGAATCCCCGCCTCTGATACCCTGCCTCTGATAACTTTTTACTGATTCCCCGCCTCTGATTACCCGCCTATGATTCCCCGCTTCTGATTCCCTGCCTCTTATTCCCCGCCTATGTTTACCCGCCTCTGTTTACCCGCCTGTTTCCCCGCCTCAGATTCCCTGCCTCAGATTCCCTGCATCAGATTCCCTTCATCTGATTCCCTGCCTCTGATTCCCGGCCTCTGATTCCCCGCCTCTGATTCCCCGCCTCTGATTCCCCACCTCTGATTCCCCCCTCTGATTCCCCGCCTCTGATTCCCCGCCTCTGATTCCCCGCCTCTGATTCCCCGCGTCTGATTCCCTGCCTCTCTTTCCCTTCCTCTATTTCCGTGCCTCTTTCTCTGCATCTCGTTTCCCACATCTCATTTCCCCCTTCTGATAACCCGCATCAGATTCCCTGCCACAGATTCCCTGCCTCAAATTCCCTTCCTCAGATTCCCTGCATCAGATTCCCTTCATCTGATTCCCTGCCTCTGATTCCCCGCCTCTGATTCCCCACCTCTGAGTCCCTGCCTCAGATTCCCTGCCTCAGATTCTCTGCCTCTGTATTCCTGCCTCTGATTCCCTGCATCTGATTGCCCGCCTCTGATTCTCCGCCTCTGATTCCCCGCCTCTGATTCCCTGCCTCTGATAACCTGCCTCTGATTCCCTGCCTCTGAGTCACCACTTCTGATTCCCCGCGTCCGATTCCGCACCCATGTTTCATCGCCTCTGTTGCTCTGCTTCCGATTTCCCGGCTCAGATTCATCGGCTCTGATTCCGCACCTCTGATTCCACGCCTCTCTTTCTGTGTCTCTGATTCCCCGCCTCTGATTCCACGCCTCTGATTACCTGCCTCTGATACCTTGCCTCTCTTTCCCTGCATCTATTTCCGTGCCTCTTTCTCTGCATTTCGTTTCCCACATCTCATTTCCCCCTTCTGATAACCCGCATCAGATTCCCCGCCTTAGATTCCCCGCCTCAGATTCCCCGCCTCTGATTTCCCGGTTCTGATTCCCCGCCTCTGATTCCACGACTCTGATTCCCCGCTTCTGATACCCCACCTATGTTTACCCGCCTCTGTTTACCCGCCTGTTTTCCCGCCTCTGATTCCCCACCACAGATTCCCTGCCTCAGATTCCCTGCCTCTGATTCCCTGCCTCTGATTCCCTGCCTCTGATTCCCTGCATCTGATTGCCCGCCTCTGATTCCCCGCCTATGATTCCCCGCCTCTGATTCCCCACCTCTGATTCCCCACTTCTGATTCCCCGCCTCTGATTCCCCGCCTCTGATTCCCCGCCTCTGATTCCCCACATCTTATTCCCCACTTCTGATTCCCCGCCTCTGATTCCCCGCCTCTGATTCCCCGCCTCTGATTCCCCGCATCTGATTCCCCTCCTCTGATACCCCACCTCTGATTCCCCGCCTCTGATTCCCTGCATCTGATTCCCCGCCTCTGATTTCCCGCCTCTGATACCCCACTTCTGATTGCCCGCCTCTGATTCCCTTCCTCTGATTCCCCGCCTCAGATTCCCCGCCTCTGATTTCCCGGCTCTGATTCTCCGCCTCTGATTCCCCGACTCTGATTCCCCGCCTCTGATACCCCACCTATGTTTACCCGCCTCTGTTTACCCGCCTGTTTTCCCGCCTCTGATTCCCCACCACAGATTCCCTGCCTCAGATTCCCTGCCTCTGATTCCCTGCCTCTGATTCCCTGCCTCTGATTCCCTGCATCTGATTGCCCGCCTCTGATTCCCCGCCTATGATTCCCCGCCTCTGATTCCCCACCTCTGATTCCCCACTTCTGATTCCCCGCCTCTGATTCCCCGCCTCTGATTCCCCGCCTCTGATTCACCGCCTCTGATTCCCCGCCTCTGATTCCCCGCCTCTGATACCCCACCTATGTTTACCCGCCTCTGTTTACCCGCCTGTTTTCCCGCCTCTGATTCCCCACCACAGATTCCCTGCCTCAGATTCCTTGCGTCTGATTCCCCGCCTCTGATTCCCCGCCTCAGATTCCCCGCATCTAATTCCCCGCCTCTGATTCCCCGCCTCTGATTCCCCGCCTCTGATTCCCCACCTATGTTTACCCGCCTCTGTTTACCCGCCTGTTTCCCCGCCTCTGATTCCCCACCTCAGATTCCCTACCTCAGATTCCCTGCCTCTGATTCCATGCCTCTGATTCCCTGCCTCTGATTCCCTGCATCTGATTGCCCGCCTCTGATTCTCTGCCTCTGATTCCCTGCCTCTGATTCGCCACCTATGATTCCCCGCTTCTGATTCCCCACCTCTGATTCCCCGCCTCTGATTCCCCGCCTCTGATTCCCCGCCTCTGATTCCCCACCTCTGATTCACTGCCTCCCTTTCCGCTCAACTTTCCTGGCCTACGTTTCCCCATATATCTTTCCCCGCCTCTGATACCCCGCCTCTGAATCCCCGCCTCTGATTCCCCGCCTCTGAAGACCCGCATCTGATACCCCGCCTCTGAATCCCCGCCTCTGATACCGTGCCTCTGATAACTTTTTACTGATTCCCTGCCTCAGATTCCCTGCCTCCGATTCCCTGCCTCAGATTCCCTGCCTCAGATTCCCTGCATCAGATTCCCTTCAACTGATTCCCTGCCTCTGTTGACCCGCCTCTGATTCCCTGCCTCTGATTCCCCGCATCTGAATCCCCGCCTCTGATACCCTGCCTCTGATAATTTTTACTGATTCCCCGCCTCTGATTACCCGCCTATGATTCCCCGCTTCTGATTCCCTGCCTCTTATTCCCCGCCTATGTTTACCCGCCTCTGTTTACCCGCCTGTTTCCCCGCCTCAGATTCCCTGCCTCAGATTCCCTGCATCAGATTCCCTTCATCTGATTCCCTGCCTCTGATTCCCGGCCTCTGATTCCCCGCCTCTGATTCCCCGCCTCTGATTCCCCACCTCTGATTCCCCCCTCTGATTCCCCGCCTCTGATTCCCCGCCTCTGATTCCCCGCCTCTGATTCCCCGCGTCTGATTCCCTGCCTCTCTTTCCCTTCCTCTATTTCCGTGCCTCTTTCTCTGCATCTCGTTTCCCACATCTCATTTCCCCCTTCTGATAACCCGCATCAGATTCCCTGCCACAGATTCCCTGCCTCAAATTCCCTTCCTCAGATTCCCTGCATCAGATTCCCTTCATCTGATTCCCTGCCTCTGATTCCCCGCCTCTGATTCCCCACCTCTGAGTCCCTGCCTCAGATTCCCTGCCTCAGATTCTCTGCCTCTGTATTCCTGCCTCTTATTCCCTGCATCTGATTGCCCGCCTCTGATTCTCCGCCTCTGATTCCCCGCCTCTGATTCCCTGCCTCTGATAACCTGCCTCTGATTCCCTGCCTTTGAGTCACCACTTCTGATTCCCCGCGTCCGATTCCGCACCCATGTTTCATCGCCTCTGTTGCTCTGCTTCCGATTTCCCGGCTCAGATTCATCGGCTCTGATTCCGCACCTCTGATTCCACGCCTCTCTTTCTGTGTCTCTGATTCCCCGCCTCTGATTCCACGCCTCTGATTACCTGCCTCTGATACCCTGCCTCTCTTTCCCTGCATCTATTTCCGTGCCTCTTTCTCTGCATCTCGTTTCCCACATCTCATTTCCCCCTTCTGATAACCCGCATCAGATTCCCCGCCTTAGATTCCCCGCCTCAGATTCCCCGCCTCTGATTTCCCGGTTCTGATTCCCCGCCTCTGATTCCACGACTCTGATTCCCCGCTTCTGATACCCCACCTATGTTTACCCGCCTCTGTTTACCCGCCTGTTTTCCCGCCTCTGATTCCCCACCACAGATTCCCTGCCTCAGATTCCCTGCCTCTGATTCCCTGCCTCTGATTCCCTGCCTCTGATTCCCTGCATCTGATTGCCCGCCTCTGATTCCCCGCCTATGATTCCCCGCCTCTGATTCCCCACCTCTGATTCCCCACTTCTGATTCCCCGCCTCTGATTCCCCGCCTCTGATTCCCCGCCTCTGATTCCCCACATCTTATTCCCCACTTCTGATTCCCCGCCTCTGATTCCCCGCCTCTGATTCCCCGCCTCTGATTCCCCGCATCTGATTGCCCTCCTCTGATACCCCACCTCTGATTCCCCGCCTCTGATTCCCCACATCTGTTTCCCCGCCTCTGATTCCCCGCCTCTGATTCCCCGCATCTAATTCCCCGCCTCTGATTCCCCGCCTCTGATTCCCCGCCTCTGATTCCCCACCTATGTTTACCCGCCTCTGTTTACCCGCCTGTTTCCCCGCCTCTGATTCCCCACCTCAGATTCCCTACCTCAGATTCCCTGCCTCTGATTCCATGCCTCTGATTCCCTGCCTCTGATTCCCTGCATCTGATTGCCCGCCTCTGATTCTCTGCCTCTGATTCCCTGCCTCTGATTCCCCACCTATGATTCCCCGCTTCTGATTCCCCACCTCTGATTCCCCGCCTCTGATTCCCCGCCTCTGATTCCCCGCCTCTGATTCCCCACCTCTGATTCACTGCCTCCCTTTCCGCTCAACTTTCCTGGCCTACGTTTCCCCATATATCTTTCCCCGCCTCTGATACCCCGCCTCTGATTCCCCGCCTCTGATTCCCCGCCTCTGAAGACCCGCATCTGATACCCCGCCTCTGAATCCCCGCCTCTGATACCGTGCCTCTGATAACTTTTTACTGATTCCCTGCCTCAGATTCCCTGCCTCCGATTCCCTGCCTCAGATTCCCTGCCTCAGATTCCCTGCATCAGATTCCCCTCATCTGATTCCCTGCCTCTGTTTCCCCGCCTCTGATTCCCTGCCTCTGATTCCCCGCCTCTGAATCCCCGCCTCTGATACCCTGCCTCTGATAACTTTTTACTGATTCCCCGCCTCTGATTCCCCGCCTCTGATTCCCCGCCTCTGATTCCCCGCCTCTTATTCCCCGCCTATGTTTACCCGCCTCTGTTTACCCGCCTGTTTCCCCGCCTCAGATTCCCTGCCTCAGATTCCCTGCATCAGATTCCCTTCATCTGATTCCCTGCCTCTGATTCCCGGCCTCTGATTCCCCGCCTCTGATTCCCCGCCTCTGATTCCCCACCTCTGATTCCCCCCTCTGATTCCCCGCCTCTGATTCCCCGCCTCTGATTCCCCGCCTCTGATTCCCCGCGTCTGATTCCCTGCCTCTCTTTCCCTTCCTCTATTTCCGTGCCTCTTTCTCTGCATCTCGTTTCCCACATCTCATTTCCCCCTTCTGAAAACCCGCATCAGATTCCCTGCCACAGATTCCCTGCCTCAGATTCCCTTCCTCAGATTCCCTGCATCAGATTCCCTTCATCTGATTCCCTTCCTCTGATTCCCCGCCTCTGATTCCCCACCTCTGAGTCCCTGCCTCAGATTCCCTGCATCAGATTCTCTGCCTCTGAATTCCTGCCTCTGATTCCCTGCATCTGATTGCCCGCCTCTGATTCTCCGCCTCTGATTCCCCGCCTCTGATTCCCTGCCTCTGATTCCCCGCCTCTGAATCCCCGCCTCTGATACCCTGCCTCTGATAACTTTTTACTGATTCCCCGCCTCTGATTCCCCGCCTCTGATTCCCCGCCTCTGATTCCCCGCCTCTGATTCCCCGCCTATGATTCCCCGCCTCTGATTCCCCACCTCTGATTCCCCACTTCTGATTCCCCGCCTCTGATTCCCCGCCTCTGATTCCCCGCCTCTGATTCACCGCCTCTGATTCCCCGCCTCTGATTTCCCGCCTCTGATACCCCACTTCTGATTGCCCGCCTCTGATTCCCTTCCTCTGATTCCCCGCCTCAGATTCCCCGCCTCTGATTTCCCGGCTCTGATTCTCCGCCTCTGATTCCCCGACTCTGATTCCCCGCCTCTGATACCCCACCTATGTTTACCCGCCTCTGTTTACCCGCCTGTTTTCCCGCCTCTGATTCCCCACCACAGATTCCCTGCCTCAGATTCCTTGCCTCTGATTCCCTGCCTCTGATTCCCTGCCTCTAATTCCCTGCATCTGATTGCCCACCTCTGATTCCCCGCCTCTGATTCCCCGCCTCTGATTCCCCACCTCTGATTCCCCACTTCTGATTCCCCGCCTCTGATTCCCCGCCTCTGATTCCCCGCCTCTGATTCACCGCCTCTGATTCCCCGCCTCTGATTCCCCGCCTCTGTTTCCCCACTTCTGATTGCCCGCCTCTGATTCCCTGCCTCTGATTCCCCGCCTCTGATTCCCCACATCTTATTCCCCACTTCTGATTCCCCGCCTCTGATTCCCCGCCTCTGATTCCCCGCCTCTGATTCCCCGCATCTGATTCCCCTCCTCTGATACCCCACCTCTGATTCCCCGCCTCTGATTCCCCACATCTGATTCCCCGCCTCTGATTCCCCGCCTCTGATTCCCCGCATCTAATTCCCCGCCTCTGATTCCCCGCCTCTGATTCCCCGCCTCTGATTCCCCACCTATGTTTACCCGCCTCTGTTTACCCACCTGTTTCCCCGCCTCTGATTCCCCACCTCAGATTCCCTACCTCAGATTCCCTGCCTCTGATTCCATGCCTCTGATTCCCTGCATCTGATTGCCCGCCTCTGATTCTCTGCCTCTGATTCCCTGCCTCTGATTCCCCACCTATGATTCCCCGCTTCTGATTCCCCACCTCTGATTCCCCGCCTCTGATTCCCCGCCTCTGATTCCCCGCCTCTGATTCCCCACCTCTGATTCACTGCCTCCCTTTCCGCTCAACTTTCCTGGCCTACGTTTCCCCATATATCTTTCCCCGCCTCTGAAACCCCGCCTCTGATTCCCCGCCTCTGATTCCCCGCCTCTGAAGACCCGCATCTGATACCCCGCCTCTGAATCCCCGCCTCTGATACCGTGCCTCTGATAACTTTTTACTGATTCCCTGCCTCAGATTCCCTGCCTCCGATTCCCTGCCTCAGATTCCCTGCCTCAGATTCCCTGCATCAGATTCCCTTCATCTGATTCCCTGCCTCTGTTTCCCCGCCTCTGATTCCCTGCCTCTGATTCCCCGCCTCTGAATCCCCGCCTCTGATACCCTGCCTCTGATAACTTTTTACTGATTCCCCGCCTCTGATTCCCCGCCTCTTATTCCCCGCCTATGTTTACCCGCCTCTGTTTACCCGCCTGTTTCCCCGCCTCAGATTCCCTGCCTCAGATTCCCTGCATCAGATTCCCTTCATCTGATTCCCCGCCTCTGATTCCCCGCCTCTGATTCCCCACCTCTGATTCCCCCCTCTGATTCCCCGCCTCTGATTCCCCGCCTCTGATTCCCCGCCTCTGATTCCCCGCGTCTGATTCCCTGCCTCTCTTTCCCTTCCTCTATTTCCGTGCCTCTTTCTCTGTATCTCGTTTCCCACATCTCATTTCCCCCTTCTGAAAACCCGCATCAGATTCCCTGCCACAGATTCCCTGCCTCAGATTCCCTTCCTCAGAGTCCCTGCATCAGATTCCCTTCATCTGATTCCCTTCCTCTGATTCCCCGCCTCTGATTCCCCACCTCTGAGTCCCTGCCTCAGATTCACTGCCTCAGATTCTCTGCCTCTGAATTCCTGCCTCTGATTCCCTGCATCTGATTGCCCGCCTCTGATTCTCCGCCTCTGATTCCCCGCCTCTGATTCCCTGCCTCTGATAACCTGCCTCTGATTCCCTGCCTCTGAGTCACCACTTCTGATTCCCCGCGTCCGATTCCGCACCCATGTTTCATCGCCTCTGTTGATCTGCTTCCGATTTCCCGGCTCAGATTCATCGGCTCTGATTCCGCACCTCTGATTCCACGCCTCTGTTTCTGTGTCTCTGATTCCCCGCCTCTGATTCCACGCCTCTGATTACCTGCCTCTGATACCCTGCCTCTCTTTCCCTGCATCTATTTCCGTGCCTCTTTCTCTGCATCTCGTTTCCCACATCTCATTTCCCCCTTCTGATAACCCGCATCAGATACCCCGCCTCAGATTCCCCGCCTCAGATTCCCCGCCTCTGATTTCCCGGTTCTGATTCCCCGCGTCTGATTCCACGACTCTGATTCCCCGCTTCTGATACCCCACCTATGTTTACCCGCCTCTGTTTACCCGCCTGTTTTCCCGCCTCT
Organism: Narcine bancroftii; assembly: GCF_036971445.1. Lineage (NCBI taxonomy): Eukaryota > Metazoa > Chordata > Chondrichthyes > Torpediniformes > Narcinidae > Narcine > Narcine bancroftii. The sequence continues at coordinate 113,267,990 of NC_091476.1, forward strand.
GATTCCCCACCACAGATTCCCTGCCTCAGATTCCCTGCCTCTGATTCCCTGCCTCTGATTCCCTGCCTCTGATTCCCTGCATCTGATTGCCCGCCTCTGATTCCCCGCCTATGATTCCCCGCCTCTGATTCCCCACCTCTGATTCCCCACATCTGATTCCCCGCCTCTGATTCCCCGCCTCTGATTCCCCGCCTCTGATTCACCGCCTCTGATTCCCCGCCTCTGATTCCCCGCCTCTGATACCCCACCTATGTTTACCCGCCTCTGTTTACCCGCCTGTTTTCCCGCCTCTGATTCCCCACCACAGATTCCCTGCCTCAGATTCCTTGCCTCTGATTCCCCGCCTCTGATTCCCCGCCTCTGATTCCCCGCATCTAATTCCCCGCCTCTGATTCCCCGCCTCTGATTCCCCGCCTCTGATTCCCCACCTATGTTTACCCGCCTCTGTTTACCCGCCTGTTTCCCCGCCTCTGATTCCCCACCTCAGATTCCCTACCTCAGATTCCCTGCCTCTGATTCCATGCCTCTGATTCCCTGCCTCTGATTCCCTGCATCTGATTGCCCGCCTCTGATTCTCTGCCTCTGATTCCCTGCCTCTGATTCCCCACCTATGATTCCCCGCTTCTGATTCCCCACCTCTGATTCCCCGCCTCTGATTCCCCGCCTCTGATTCCCCGCCTCTGATTCCCCACCTCTGATTCACTGCCTCCCTTTCCGCTCAACTTTCCTGGCCTACGTTTCCCCATATATCTTTCCCCGCCTCTGATACCCCGCCTCTGATTCCCCGCCTCTGATTCCCCGCCTCTGAAGACCCGCATCTGATACCCCGCCTCTGAATCCCCGCCTCTGATACCGTGCCTCTGATAACTTTTTACTGATTCCCTGCCTCAGATTCCCTGCCTCCGATTCCCTGCCTCAGATTCCCTGCCTCAGATTCCCTGCATCAGATTCCCTTCAACTGATTCCCTGCCTCTGTTTCCCCGCCTCTGATTCCCTGCCTCTGATTCCCCGCATCTGAATCCCCGCCTCTGATACCCTGCCTCTGATAACTTTTTACTGATTCCCCGCCTCTGATTACCCGCCTATGATTCCCCGCTTCTGATTCCCTGCCTCTTATTCCCCGCCTATGTTTACCCGCCTCTGTTTACCCGCCTGTTTCCCCGCCTCAGATTCCCTGCCTCATATTCCCTGCATCAGATTCCCTTCATCTGATTCCCTGCCTCTGATTCCCGGCCTCTGATTCCCCGCCTCTGATTCCCCGCCTCTGATTCCCCACCTCTGATTCCCCCCTCTGATTCCCCGCCTCTGATTCCCCGCCTCTGATTCCCCGCCTCTGATTCCCCGCGTCTGATTCCCTGCCTCTCTTTCCCTTCCTCTATTTCCGTGCCTCTTTCTCTGCATCTCGTTTCCCACATCTCATTTCCCCCTTCTGATAACCCGCATCAGATTCCCTGCCACAGATTCCCTGCCTCAAATTCCCTTCCTCAGATTCCCTGCATCAGATTCCCTTCATCTGATTCCCTGCCTCTGATTCCCCGCCTCTGATTCCCCACCTCTGAGTCCCTGCCTCAGATTCCCTGCCTCAGATTCTCTGCCTCTGAATTCCTGCCTCTGATTCCCTGCATCTGATTGCCCGCCTCTGATTCTCCGCCTCTGATTCCCCGCCTCTGATTCCCTGCCTCTGATAACCTGCCTCTGATTCCCTGCCTCTGAGTCACTACTTCTGATTCCCCGCGTCCGATTCCGCACCCATGTTTCATCGCCTCTGTTGCTCTGCTTCCGATTTCCCGGCTCAGATTCATCGGCTCTGATTCCGCACCTCTGATTCCACGCCTCTCTTTCTGTGTCTCTGATTCCCCGCCTCTGATTCCACGCCTCTGATTACCTGCCTCTGATACCCTGCCTCTCTTTCCCTGCATCTATTTCCGTGCCTCTTTCTCTGCATCTCGTTTCCCACATCTCATTTCCCCCTTCTGATAACCCGCATCAGATTCCCCGCCTTAGATTCCCCGCCTCAGATTCCCCGCCTCTGATTTCCCGGTTCTGATTCCCCGCCTCTGATTCCACGACTCTGATTCCCCGCTTCTGATACCCCACCTATGTTTACCCGCCTCTGTTTACCCGCCTGTTTTCCCGCCTCTGATTCCCCACCACAGATTCCCTGCCTCAGATTCCCTGCCTCTGATTCCCTGCCTCTGATTCCCTGCCTCTGATTCCCTGCATCTGATTGCCCGCCTCTGATTCCCCGCCTATGATTCCCCGCCTCTGGTTCCCCACCTCTGATTCCCCACTTCTGATTCCCAGCCTCTGATTCCCCGCCTCTGATTCCCCGCCTCTGATTCACCGCCTCTGATTCCCCGCCTCTGATTTCCCGCCTCTGATACCCCACTTCTGATTGCCCGCCTCTGATTCCCTTCCTCTGATTCCCCGCCTCAGATTCCCCGCCTCTGATTTCCCGGCTCTGATTCTCCGCCTCTGATTCCCCGACTCTGATTCCCCGCCTCTGATACCCCACCTATGTTTACCCGCCTCTGTTTACCCGCCTGTTTTCCCGCCTCTGATTCCCCACCACAGATTCCCTGCCTCAGATTCCTTGCCTCTGATTCCCTGCCTCTGATTCCCTGCCTCTGATTCCCTGCATCTGATTGCCCACCTCTGATTCCCCGCCTCTGATTCCCCGCCTCTGATTCCCCACCTCTGATTCCCCACTTCTGATTCCCCGCCTCTGATTCCCCGCCTCTGATTCCCCGCCTCTGATTCACCGCCTCTGATTCCCCGCCTCTGATTCCCCGCCTCTGATTCCCCACTTCTGATTGCCCGCCTCTGATTCCCTGCCTCTGATTCCCCGCCTCTGATTCCCCACATCTTATTCCCCACTTCTGATTCCCCGCCTCTGATTCCCCGCCTCTGATTCCCCGCCTCTGATTCCCCGCATCTGATTCCCCTCCTCTGATACCCCACCTCTGATTCCCCGCCTCTGATTCCCCACATCTGATTCCCCGCCTCTGATTCCCCGCCTCTGATTCCCCGCATCTAATTCCCCGCCTCTGATTCCCCGCCTCTGATTCCCCGCCTCTGATTCCCCACCTATGTTTACCCGCCTCTGTTTACCCGCCTGTTTCCCCGCCTCTGATTCCCCACCTCAGATTCCCTACCTCAGATTCCCTGCCTCTGATTCCATGCCTCTGATTCCCTGCCTCTGATTCCCTGCATCTGATTGCCCGCCTCTGATTCTCTGCCTCTGATTCCCTGCCTCTGATTCCCCACCTATGATTCCCCGCTTCTGATTCCCCACCTCTGATTCCCCGCCTCTGATTCCCTGCCTCTGATTCCCCGCCTCTGATTCCCCACCTCTGATTCACTGCCTCCCTTTCCGCTCAACTTTCCTGGCCTACGTTTCCCCATATATCTTTCCCCGCCTCTGATACCCCGCCTCTGATTCCCCGCCTCTGATTCCCCGCCTCTGAAGACCCGCATCTGATACCCCGCCTCTGAATCCCCGCCTCTGATACCGTGCCTCTGATAACTTTTTACTGATTCCCTGCCTCAGATTCCCTGCCTCCGATTCCCTGCCTCAGATTCCCTGCCTCAGATTCCCTGCATCAGATTCCCCTCATCTGATTCCCTGCCTCTGTTTCCCCGCCTCTGATTCCCTGCCTCTGATTCCCCGCCTCTGAATCCCCGCCTCTGATACCCTGCCTCTGATAACTTTTTACTGATTCTCCGCCTCTGATTCCCCGCCTCTGATTCCCCGCCTCTGATTCCCCGCCTCTTATTCCCCGCCTATGTTTACCCGCCTCTGTTTACCCGCCTGTTTCCCAGCCTCAGATTCCCTGCCTCAGATTCCCTGCATCAGATTCCCTTCATCTGATTCCCTGCCTCTGATTCCCGGCCTCTGATTCCCCGCCTCTGATTCCCCGCCTCTGATTCCCCACCTCTGATTCCCCCCTCTGATTCCCCGCCTCTGATTCCCCGCCTCTGATTCCCCGCCTCTGATTCCCCGCGTCTGATTCCCTGCCTCTCTTTCCCTTCCTCTATTTCCGTGCCTCTTTCTCTGCATCTCGTTTCCCACATCTCATTTCCCCCTTCTGAAAACCCGCATCAGATTCCCTGCCACAGATTCCCTGCCTCAGATTCCCTTCCTCAGATTCCCTGCATCAGATTCCCTTCATCTGATTCCCTTCCTCTGATTCCCCGCCTCTGATTCCCCACCTCTGAGTCCCTGCCTCAGATTCCCTGCCTCAGATTCTCTGCCTCTGAATTCCTGCCTCTGATTCCCTGCATCTGATTGCCCGCCTCTGATTCTCCGCCTCTGATTCCCCGCCTCTGATTCCCTGCCTCTGATTCCCGGCCTCTGAATCCCCGCCTCTGATACCCTGCCTCTGATAACTTTTTACTGATTCCCCGCCTCTGATTCCCCGCCTCTGATTCCCCGCCTCTGATTCCCTGCCTCTTATTCCCCGCCTATGTTTACCTGCCTCTGTTTACCCGCCTGTTTCCCCGCCTCTGATTCCCTGCCTCTTATTCCCCGCCTATGTTTACCCGCCTCTGTTTACCCGCCTGTTTCCCCGCCTCAGATTCCCTGCCTCAGATTCCCTGCATCAGATTCCCTTCATCTGATTCCCTGCCTCTGATTCCCGGCCTCTGATTCCCCGCCTCTGATTCCCCGCCTCTGATTCCCCACCTCTGATTCCCCCCTCTGATTTCCCGCCTCTGATTCCCCGCCTCTGATTCCCCGCCTCTGATTCACCGCGTCTGATTCCCTGCCTCTCTTTCCCTTCCTCTATTTCCGTGCCTAGTTCTCTGCATCTCGTTTCCCACATCTCATTTCCCCCTTCTGATAACCCGCATCAGATTCCCTGCCACAGATTCCCTGCCTCAAATTCCCTTCCTCAGATTCCCTGCATCAGATTCCCTTCATCTGATTCCCTGCCTCTGATTCCCCGCCTCTGATTCCCCACCTCTGAGTCCCTGCCTCAGATTCCCTGCCTCAGATTCTCTGCCTCTGATTCCCTGCCTCTGATTCCCTGCCTCTGATTCCCTGCATCTGATTGCCCGCCTCTGATTCCCCGCCTATGATTCCCCACCTCTGATTCCCCACCTCTGATTCCCCACTTCTGATTCCCCGCCTCTGATTCCCCGCCTCTGATTCCCCGCCTCTGATTCACCGCCTCTGATTCCCCGCCTCTGATTTCCCGCCTCTGATACCCCACTTCTGATTGCCCGCCTCTGATTCCCTTCCTCTGATTCCCCGCCTCAGATTCCCCGCCTCTGATTTCCCGGCTCTGATTCTCCGCCTCTGATTCCCCGACTCTGATTCCCCGCCTCTGATACCCCACCTATGTTTACCCGCCTCTGTTTACCCGCCTGTTTTCCCGCCTCCGATTCCCCACCACAGATTCCCTGCCTCAGATTCCTTGCCTCTGATTCCCTGCCTCTGATTCCCTGCCTCTGATTCCCTGCATCTGATTGCCCACCTCTGATTCCCCGCCTCTGATTCCCCGCCTCTGATTCCCCACCTCTGATTCCCCACTTCTGATTCCCCGCCTCTGATTCCCCGCCTCTGATTCCCCGCCTCTGATTCACCGCCTCTGATTCCCCGCCTCTGATTCCCCGCCTCTGATTCCCCACTTCTGATTGCCCGCCTCTGATTCCCTGCCTCTGATTCCCCGCCTCTGATTCCCCACATCTTATTCCCCACTTCTGATTCCCCGCCTCTGATTCCCCGCCTCTGATTCCCCGCCTCTGATTCCCCGCATCTGATTCCACTCCTCTGATACCCCACCTCTGATTCCCCGCCTCTGATTCCCCACATCTGATTCCCCGCCTCTGATTCCCCGCCTCTGATTCCCCGCATCTAATTCCCCGCCTCTGATTCCCCGCCTCTGATTCCCCGCCTCTGATTCCCCACCTATGTTTACCCGCCTCTGTTTACCCACCTGTTTCCCCGCCTCTGATTCCCCACCTCAGATTCCCTACCTCAGATTCCCTGCCTCTGATTCCATGCATCTGATTCCCTGCCTGTGATTCCCTGCATCTGATTGCCCGCCTCTGATTCTCTGCCTCTGATTCCCTGCCTCTGATTCCCCACCTATGATTCCCCGCTTCTGATTCCCCACCTCTGATTCCCCGCCTCTGATTCCCCGCCTCTGATTCCCCGCCTCTGATTCCCCACCTCTGATTCACTGCCTCCCTTTCCGCTCAACTTTCCTGGCCTACGTTTCCCCATATATCTTTCCCCGCCTCTGATACCCCGCCTCTGATTCCCCGCCTCTGATTCCCCGCCTCTGAAGACCCGCATCTGATACCCCGCCTCTGAATCCCCGCCTCTGATACCGTGCCTCTGATAACTTTTTACTGATTCCCTGCCTCAGATTCCCTGCCTCCGATTCCCTGCCTCAGATTCCCTGCCTCAGATTCCCTGCATCAGATTCCCTTCATCTGATTCCCTGCCTCTGTTTCCCCGCCTCTGATTCCCTGCCTCTGATTCCCCGCCTCTGAATCCCCGCCTCTGATACCCTGCCTCTGATAACTTTTTACTGATTCCCCGCCTCTGATTCCCCGCCTCTTATTCCCCGCCTATGTTTACCCGCCTCTGTTTACCTGCCTGTTTCCCCGCCTCAGATTCCCTGCCTCAGATTCCCTGCATCAGATTCCCTTCATCTGATTCCCCGCCTCTGATTCCCCGCCTCTGATTCCCCACCTCTGATTCCCCCCTCTGATTCCCCGCCTCTGATTCCCCGCCTCTGATTCCCCGCCTCTGATTCCCCGCGTCTGATTCCCTGCCTCTCTTTCCCTTCCTCTATTTCCGTGCCTCTTTCTCTGCATCTCGTTTCCCACATCTCATTTCCCCCTTCTGAAAACCCGCATCAGATTCCCTGCCACAGATTCCCTGCCTCAGATTCCCTTCCTCAGAGTCCCTGCATCAGATTCCCTTCATCTGATTCCCTTCCTCTGATTCCCCGCCTCTGATTCCCCACCTCTGAGTCCCTGCCTCAGATTCACTGCCTCAGATTCTCTGCCTCTGAATTCCTGCCTCTGATTCCCTGCATCTGATTGCCCGCCTCTGATTCTCCGCCTCTGATTCCCCGCCTCTGATTCCCTGCCTCTGATAACCTGCCTCTGATTCCCTGCCTCTGAGTCACCACTTCTGATTCCCCGCGTCCGATTCCGCACCCATGTTTCATCGCCTCTGTTGATCTGCTTCCGATTTCCCGGCTCAGATTCATCGGCTCTGATTCCGCACCTCTGATTCCACGCCTCTCTTTCTGTGTCTCTGATTCCCCGCCTCTGATTCCACGCCTCTGATTACCTGCCTCTGATACCCTGCCTCTCTTTCCCTGCATCTATTTCCGTGCCTCTTTCTCTGCATCTCGTTTCCCACATCTCATTTCCCCCTTCTGATAACCCGCATCAGATTCCCCGCCTCAGATTCCCCGCCTCAGATTCCCCGCCTCTGATTTCCCGGTTCTGATTCCCCGCCTCTGATTCCACGACTCTGATTCCCCGCTTCTGATACCCCACCTATGTTTACCCGCCTCTGTTTACCCGCCTGTTTTCCCGCCTCTGATTCCCCACCACAGATTCCCTGCCTCAGATTCCCTGCCTCTGATTCCCTGCCTCTGATTCCCTGCCTCTGATTCCCTGCATCTGATTGCCCGCCTCTGATTCCCCGCCTATGATTCCCCGCCTCTGATTCCCCACCTCTGATTCCCCACTTCTGATTCCCCGCCTCTGATTCCCCGCCTCTGATTCCCCGCCTCTGATTCACCGCCTCTGATTCCCCGCCTCTGATTCCCCGCCTCTGATACCCCACCTATGTTTACCCGCCTCTGTTTACCCGCCTGTTTTCCCGCCTCTGATTCCCCACCACAGATTCCCTGCCTCAGATTCCTTGCCTCTGATTCCCCGCCTCTGATTCCCCGCCTCTGATTCCCCGCATCTAATTCCCCGCCTCTGATTCCCCGCCTCTGATTCCCCGCCTCTGATTCCCCACCTATGTTTACCCGCCTCTGTTTACCCGCCTGTTTCCCCGCCTCTGATTCCCCACCTCAGATTCCCTACCTCAGATTCCCTGCCTCTGATTCCATGCCTCTGATTCCCTGCCTCTGATTCCCTGCATCTGATTGCCCGCCTCTGATTCTCTGCCTCTGATTCCCTGCCTCTGATTCCCCACCTATGATTCCCCGCTTCTGATTCCCCACCTCTGATTCCCCGCCTCTGATTCCCCGCCTCTGATTCCCCGCCTCTGATTCCCCACCTCTGATTCACTGCCTCCCTTTCCGCTCAACTTTCCTGGCCTACGTTTCCCCATATATCTTTCCCCGCCTCTGATACCCCGCCTCTGATTCCCCGCCTCTGATTCCCCGCCTCTGAAGACCCGCATCTGATACCCCGCCTCTGAATCCCCGCCTCTGATACCGTGCCTCTGATAACTTTTTACTGATTCCCTGCCTCAGATTCCCTGCCTCCGATTCCCTGCCTCAGATTCCCTGCCTCAGATTCCCTGCATCAGATTCCCTTCAACTGATTCCCTGCCTCTGTTTCCCCGCCTCTGATTCCCTGCCTCTGATTCCCCGCATCTGAATCCCCGCCTCTGATACCCTGCCTCTGATAACTTTTTACTGATTCCCCGCCTCTGATTACCCGCCTATGATTCCCCGCTTCTGATTCCCTGCCTCTTATTCCCCACCTATGTTTACCCGCCTCTGTTTACCCGCCTGTTTCCCCGCCTCAGATTCCCTGCCTCAGATTCCCTGCATCAGATTCCCTTCATCTGATTCCCTGCCTCTGATTCCCGGCCTCTGATTCCCCGCCTCTGATTCCCCGCCTCTGATTCCCCGCCTCTGATTCCCCGCCTCTGATTCCCCGCGTCTGATTCCCTGCCTCTCTTTCCCTTCCTCTATTTCCGTGCCTCTTTCTCTGCATCTCGTTTCCCACATCTCATTTCCCCCTTCTGAAAACCCGCATCAGATTCCCTGCCACAGATTCCCTGCCTCAGATTCCCTTCCTCAGAGTCCCTGCATCAGATTCCCTTCATCTGATTCCCTTCCTCTGATTCCCCGCCTCTGATTCCCCACCTCTGAGTCCCTGCCTCAGATTCACTGCCTCAGATTCTCTGCCTCTGAATTCCTGCCTCTGATTCCCTGCATCTGATTGCCCGCCTCTGATTCTCCGCCTCTGATTCCCCGCCTCTGATTCCCTGCCTCTGATAACCTGCCTCTGATTCCCTGCCTCTGAGTCACCACTTCTGATTCCCTGCGTCCGATTCCGCACCCATGTTTCATCGCCTCTGTTGATCTGCTTCCGATTTCCCGGCTCAGATTCATCGGCTCTGATTCCGCACCTCTGATTCCACGCCTCTCTTTCTGTGTCTCTGATTCCCCGCCTCTGATTCCACGCCTCTGATTACCTGCCTCTGATACCCTGCCTCTCTTTCCCTGCATCTATTTCCGTGCCTCTTTCTCTGCATCTCGTTTCCCACATCTCATTTCCCCCTTCTGATAACCCGCATCAGATTCCCCGCCTCAGATTCCCCGCCTCAGATTCCCCGCCTCTGATTTCCCGGTTCTGATTCCCCGCCTCTGATTCCACGACTCTGATTCCCCGCTTCTGATACCCCACCTATGTTTACCCGCCTCTGTTTACCCGCCTGTTTTCCCGCCTCTGATTCCCCACCACAGATTCCCTGCCTCAGATTCCCTGCCTCTGATTCCCTGCCTCTGATTCCCTGCCTCTGATTCCCTGCATCTGATTGCCCGCCTCTGATTCCCCGCCTATGATTCCCCGCCTCTGATTCCCCACCTCTGATTCCCCACTTCTGATTCCCCGCCTCTGATTCCCCGCCTCTGATTCCCCGCCTCTGATTCACCGCCTCTGATTCCCCGCCTCTGATTCCCCGCCTCTGATACCCCACCTATGTTTACCCGCCTCTGTTTACCCGCCTGTTTTCCCGCCTCTGATTCCCCACCACAGATTCCCTGCCTCAGATTCCTTGCCTCTGATTCCCCGCCTCTGATTCCCCGCCTCTGATTCCCCGCATCTAATTCCCCGCCTCTGATTCCCCGCCTCTGATTCCCCGCCTCTGATTCCCCACCTATGTTTACCCGCCTCTGTTTACCCGCCTGTTTCCCCGCCTCTGATTCCCCACCTCAGATTCCCTACCTCAGATTCCCTGCCTCTGATTCCATGCCTCTGATTCCCTGCCTCTGATTCCCTGCATCTGATTGCCCGCCTCTGATTCTCTGCCTCTGATTCCCCACCTATGATTCCCCGCTTCTGATTCCCCACCTCTGATTCCCCGCCTCTGATTCCCCGCCTCTGATTCCCCGCCTCTGATTCCCCACCTCTGGTTCACTGCCTCCCTTTCCGCTCAACTTTCCTGGCCTACGTTTCCCCATATATCTTTCCCCGCCTCTGATACCCCGCCTCTGATTCCCCGCCTCTGATTCCCCGCCTCTGAAGACCCGCATCTGATACCCCGCCTCTGAATCCCCGCCTCTGATACCGTGCCTCTGATAACTTTTTACTGATTCCCTGCCTCAGATTCCCTGCCTCCGATTCCCTGCCTCAGATTCCCTGCCTCAGATTCCCTGCATCAGATTCCCTTCAACTGATTCCCTGCCTCTGTTTCCCCGCCTCTGATTCCCTGCCTCTGATTCCCCGCATCTGAATCCCCGCCTCTGATACCCTGCCTCTGATAACTTTTTACTGATTCCCCGCCTCTGATTACCCGCCTATGATTCCCCGCTTCTGATTCCCTGCCTCTTATTCCCCGCCTATGTTTACCCGCCTCTGTTTACCCGCCTGTTTCCCCGCCTCAGATTCCCTGCCTCAGATTCCCTGCATCAGATTCCCTTCATCTGATTCCCTGCCTCTGATTCCCGGCCTCTGATTCCCCGCCTCTGATTCCCCGCCTCTGATTCCTCACCTCTGATTCCCCCCTCTGATTCCCCGCCTCTGATTCCCCGCCTCTGATTCCCCGCCTCTGATTCCCCGCGTCTGATTCCCTGCCTCTCTTTCCCTTCCTCTATTTCCGTGCCTCTTTCTCTGCATCTCGTTTCCCACATCTCATTTCCCCCTTCTGATAACCCGCATCAGATTCCCTGCCACAGATTCCCTGCCGCAAATTCCCTTCCTCAGATTCCCTGCATCAGATTCCCTTCATCTGATTCCCTGCCTCTGATTCCCCGCCTCTGATTCCCCACCTCTGAGTCCCTGCCTCAGATTCCCTGCCTCAGATTCTCTGCCTCTGAATTCCTGCCTCTGATTCCCTGCATCTGATTGCCCGCCTCTGATTCTCCGCCTCTGATTCCCCGCCTCTGATTCCCTGCCTCTGATAACCTGCCTCTGATTCCCTGCCTCTGAGTCACCACTTCTGATTCCCCGCGTCCGATTCCGCACCCATGTTTCATCGCCTCTGTTGCTCTGCTTCCGATTTCCCGGCTCAGATTCATCGGCTCTGATTCCGCACCTCTGATTCCACGCCTCTCTTTCTGTGTCTCTGATTCCCCGCCTCTGATTCCACGCCTCTGATTACCTGCCTCTGATACCCTGCCTCTCTTTCCCTGCATCTAATTCCGTGCCTCTTTCTCTGCATCTCGTTTCCCACATCTCATTTCCCCCTTCTGATAACCCGCATCAGATTCCCCGCCTTAGATTCCCCGCCTCAGATTCCCCGCCTCTGATTTCCCGGTTCTGATTCCCCGCCTCTGATTCCACGACTCTGATTCCCCGCTTCTGATGCCCCACCTATGTTTACCCGCCTCTGTTTACCCGCCTGTTTTCCCGCCTCTGATTCCCCACCACAGATTCCCTGCCTCAGATTCCCTGCCTCTGATTCCCTGCCTCTGATTCCCTGCATCTGATTGCCCGCCTCTGATTCCCCGCGTATGATTCCCCGCCTCTGATTCCCCACCTCTGATTCCCCACTTCTGATTCCCCGCCTCTGATTCCCCGCCTCTGATTCCCCGCCTCTGATTCACCGCCTCTGATTCCCCGCCTCTGATTTCCCGCCTCTGATACCCCACTTCTGATTGCCCGCCTCTGATTCCCTTCCTCTGATTCCCCGCCTCAGATTCCCCGCCTCTGATTTCCCGGCTCTGATTCTCCGCCTCTGATTCCCCGACTCTGATTCCCCGCCTCTGATACCCCACCTATGTTTACCCGCCTCTGTTTACCCGCCTGTTTTCCCGACTCTGATTCCCCACCACAGATTCCCTGCCTCAGATTCCTTGCCTCTGATTCCCTGCCTCTGATTCCCTGCCTCTGATTCCCTGCATCTGATTGCCCACCTCTGATTCCCCGCCTCTGATTCCCCGCCTCTGATTCCCCACCTCTGATTCCCCACTTCTGATTCCCCGCCTCTGATTCCCCGCCTCTGATTCCCCGCCTCTGATTCACCGCCTCTGATTCCCCGCCTCTGATTCCCCGCCTCTGATTCCCCACTTCTGATTGCCCGCCTCTGATTCCCTGCCTCTGATTCCCCGCCTCTGATTCCCCACATCTTATTCCCCACTTCTGATTCCCCGCCTCTGATTCCCCGCCTCTGATTCCCCGCCTCTGATTCCCCGCATCTGATTCCCCTCCTCTGATACCCCACCTCTGATTCCCCGCCTCTGATTCCCCACATCTGATTCCCCGCCTCTGATTCCCCGCCTCTGATTCCCCGCATCTAATTCCCCGCCTCTGATTCCCCGCCTCTGATTCCCCGCCTCTGATTCCCCACCTATGTTTACCCGCCTCTGTTTACCCGCCTGTTTCCCCGCCTCTGATTCCCCACCTCAGATTCCCTACCTCAGATTCCCTGCCTCTGATTCCATGCCTCTGATTCCCTGCCTCTGATTCCCTGCATCTGATTGCCCGCCTCTGATTCTCTGCCTCTGATTCCCTGCCTCTGATTCCCCACCTATGATTCCTTGCTTCTGATTCCCCACCTCTGATTCCCCGCCTCTGATTCCCCGCCTCTGATTCCCCGCCTCTGATTCCCCACCTCTGATTCACTGCCTCCCTTTCCGCTCAACTTTCTGGCCTACGTTTCCCCATATATCTTTCCCCGCCTCTGATACCCCGCCTCTGATTCCCCGCCTCTGATTCCCCGCCTCTGAAGACCCGCATCTGATACCCCGCCTCTGAATCCCCGCCTCTGATACCGTGCCTCTGATAACTTTTTACTGATTCCCTGCCTCAGATTCCCTGCCTCCGATTCCCTGCCTCAGATTCCTTGCCTCAGATTCCCTGCATCAGATTCCCCTCATCTGATTCCCTGCCTCTGTTTCCCCGCCTCTGATTCCCTGCCTCTGATTCCCCGCCTCTGAATCCCCGCCTCTGATACCCTGCCTCTGATAACTTTTTACTGATTCCCCGCCTCTGATTCCCCGCCTCTGATTCCCCGCCTCTGATTCCCCGCCTCTTATTCCCCGCCTATGTTTACCCGCCTCTGTTTACCCGCCTGTTTCCCAGCCTCAGATTCCCTGCCTCAGATTCCCTGCATCAGATTCCCTTCATCTGATTCCCTGCCTCTGATTCCCGGCCTCTGATTCCCCGCCTCTGATTCCCCGCCTCTGATTCCCCACCTCTGATTCCCCCCTCTGATTCCCCGCCTCTGATTCCCCGCCTCTGATTCCCCGCCTCTGATTCCCCGCGTCTGATTCCCTGCCTCTCTTTCCCTTCCTCTATTTCCGTGCCTCTTTCTCTGCATCTCGTTTCCCACATCTCATTTCCCCCTTCTGAAAACCCGCATCAGATTCCCTGCCACAGATTCCCTGCCTCAGATTCCCTTCCTCAGATTCCCTGCATCAGATTCCCTTCATCTGATTCCCTTCCTCTGATTCCCCGCCTCTGATTCCCCACCTCTGAGTCCCTGCCTCAGATTCCCTGCCTCAGATTCTCTGCCTCTGAATTCCTGCCTCTGATTCCCTGCATCTGATTGCCCGCCTCTGATTCTCCGCCTCTGATTCACCGCCTCTGATTCCCTGCCTCTGATTCCCCGCCTCTGAATCCCCGCCTCTGATACCCTGCCTCTGATAACTTTTTACTGATTCCCCGCCTCTGATTCCCCGCCTCTGATTCCCCGCCTCTGATTCCCTGCCTCTTATTCCCCGCCTATATTTACCCGCCTCTGTTTACCCGCCTGTTTCCCCGCCTCAGATTCCCTGCCTCAGATTCCCTGCATCAGATTCCCTTCATCTGATTCCCTGCCTCTGATTCCCGGCCTCTGATTCCCCGCCTCTGATTCCCCGCCTCTGATACCCCACTTCTGATTGCCCGCCTCTGATTCCCTTCCTCTGATTCCCCGCCTCAGATTGCCCGCCTCTGATTTCCCGGCTCTGATTCTCCGCCTCTGATTCCCCGACTCTGATTCCCCGCCTCTGATACCCCACCTATGTTTACCCGCCTCTGTTTACCCGCCTGTTTTCCCGCCTCTGATTCCCCACCACAGATTCCCTGCCTCAGATTCCTTGCCTCTGATTCCCTGCCTCTGATTCCCTGCCTCTGATTCCCTGCATCTGATTGCCCACCTCTGATTCCCCGCCTCTGATTCCCCGCCTCTGATTCCCCACCTCTGATTCCCCACTTCTGATTCCCCGCCTCTGATTCCCCGCCTCTGATTCCCCGCCTCTGATTCACCGCCTCTGATTCCCCGCCTCTGATTCCCCACCTCTGATTCCCCACTTCTGATTGCCCGCCTCTGATTCCCTGCCTCTGATTCCCCGCCTCTGATTCCCCACATCTTATTCCCCACTTCTGATTCCCCGCCTCTGATTCCCCGCCTCTGATTCCCCGCCTCTGATTCCCCGCATCTGATTCCCCTCCTCTGATACCCCACCTCTGATTCCCCGCCTCTGATTCCCCACATCTGATTCCCCGCCTCTGATTCCCCGCCTCTGATTCCCCGCATCTAATTCCCCGCCTCTGATTCCCCGCCTCTGATTCCCCGCCTCTGATTCCCCACCTATGTTTACCCGCCTCTGTTTACCCACCTGTTTCCCCGCCTCTGATTCCCCACCTCAGATTCCCTACCTCAGATTCCCTGCCTCTGATTCCATGCCTCTGATTCCCTGCCTGTGATTCCCTGCATCTGATTGCCCGCCTCTGATTCTCTGCCTCTGATTCCCTGCCTCTGATTCCCCACCTATGATTCCCCGCTTCTGATTCCCCACCTCTGATTCCCCGCCTCTGATTCCCCGCCTCTGATTCCCCGCCTCTGATTCCCCACCTCTGATTCACTGCCTCCCTTTCCGCTCAACTTTCCTGGCCTACGTTTCCCCATATATCTTTCCCCGCCTCTGATACCCCGCCTCTGATTCCCCGCCTCTGATTCCCTGCCTCTGAAGACCCGCATCTGATACCCCGCCTCTGAATCCCCGCCTCTGATACCGTGCCTCTGATAACTTTTTACTGATTCCCTGCCTCAGATTCCCTGCCTCCGATTCCCTGCCTCAGATTCCCTGCCTCAGATTCCCTGCATCAGATTCCCTTCATCTGATTCCCTGCCTCTGTTTCCCCGCCTCTGATTCCCTGCCTCTGATTCCCCGCCTCTGAATCCCCGCCTCTGATACCCTGCCTCTGATAACTTTTTACTGATTCCCCGCCTCTGATTCCCCGCCTCTGATTCCCCGCCTCTGATTCCCCGCCTCTTATTCCCCGCCTATGTTTACCCGCCTCTGTTTACCCGCCTGTTTCCCCGCCTCAGATTCCCTGCCTCAGATTCCCTGCATCAGATTCCCTTCATCTGATTCCCCGCCTCTGATTCCCCGCCTCTGATTCCCCACCTCTGATTCCCCCCTCTGATTCCCCGCCTCTGATTCCCCGCCTCTGATTCCCCGCCTCTGATTCCCCGCGTCTGATTCCCTGCCTCTCTTTCCCTTCCTCTATTTCCGTGCCTCTTTCTCTGCATCTCGTTTCCCACATCTCATTTCCCCCTTCTGAAAACCCGCATCAGATTCCCTGCCACAGATTCCCTGCCTCAGATTCCCTTCCTCAGATTCCCTGCATCAGATTCCCTTCATCTGATTCCCTTCCTCTGATTCCCCGCCTCTGATTCCCCACCTCTGAGTCCCTGCCTCAGATTCACTGCCTCAGATTCTCTGCCTCTGAATTCCTGCCTCTGATTCCCTGCATCTGATTGCCCGCCTCTGATTCTCCGCCTCTGATTCCCCGCCTCTGATTCCCTGCCTCTGATAACCTGCCTCTGATTCCCTGCCTCTGAGTCACCACTTCTGATTCCCCGCGTCCGATTCCGCACCCATGTTTCATCGCCTCTGTTGATCTGCTTCCGATTTCCCGGCTCAGATTCATCGGCTCTGATTCCGCACCTCTGATTCCACGCCTCTCTTTCTGTGTCTCTGATTCCCCGCCTCTGATTCCACGCCTCTGATTACCTGCCTCTGATACCCTGCCTCTCTTTCCCTGCATCTATTTCCGTGCCTCTTTCTCTGCATCTCGTTTCCCACATCTCATTTCCCCCTTCTGATAACCCGCATCAGATACCCCGCCTCAGATTCCCCGCCTCAGATTCCCCGCCTCTGATTTCCCGGTTCTGATTCCCCGCCTCTGATTCCACGACTCTGATTCCCCGCTTCTGATACCCCACCTATGTTTACCCGCCTCTGTTTACCCGCCTGTTTTCCCGCCTCTGATTCCCCACCACAGATTCCCTGCCTCAGATTCCCTGCCTCTGATTCCCTGCCTCTGATTCCCTGCCTCTGATTCCCTGCATCTGATTGCCCGCCTCTGATTCCCCGCCTATGATTCCCCGCCTCTGATTCCCCACCTCTGATTCCCCACTTCTGATTCCCCGCCTCTGATTCCCCGCCTCTGATTCCCCGCCTCTGATTCACCGCCTCTGATTCCCCGCCTCTGATTCCCCGCCTCTGATACCCAACCTATGTTTACCCGCCTCTGTTTACCCGCCTGTTTTCCCGGCTCTGATTCCCCACCACAGATTCCCTGCCTCAGATTCCTTGCCTCTGATTCCCCGCCTCTGATTCCCCGCCTCTGATTCCCCGCCTCTGATTCCCCGCCTCTGATTCCCCACCTATGTTTACCCGCCTCTGTTTACCCGCCTGTTTCCCCGCCTCTGATTCCACACCTCAGATTCCCTACCTCAGATTCCCTGCCTCTGATTCCATGCCTCTGATTCCCTGCCTCTGATTCCCTGCATCTGATTGCCCGCCTCTGATTCTCTGCCTCTGATTCCCTGCCTCTGATTCCCCACCTATGATTCCCCGCTTCTGATTCCCCACCTCTGATTCCCCGCCTCTGATTCCCCGCCTCTGATTCCCCGCCTCTGATTCCCCACCTCTGATTCACTGCCTCCCTTTCCGCTCAACTTTCCTGGCCTACGTTTCCCCATATATCTTTCCCCGCCTCTGATACCCCGCCTCTGATTCCCCGCCTCTGATTCCCCGCCTCTGAAGACCCGCATCTGATACCCCGCCTCTGAATCCCCGCCTCTGATACCGTGCCTCTGATAACTATTTACTGATTCCCTGCCTCAGATTCCCTGCCTCCGATTCCCTGCCTCAGATTCCCTGCCTCAGATTCCCTGCATCAGATTCCCTTCAACTGATTCCCTGCCTCTGTTTCCCCGCCTCTGATTCCCTGCCTCTGATTCCCCGCATCTGAATCCCCGCCTCTGATACCCTGCCTCTGATAACTTTTTACTGATTCCCCGCCTCTGATTCCCCGCCTCTGATTCCCCGCCTCTGATTCCCTGCCTCTTATTCCCCGCCTATGTTTACCCGCCTCTGTTTACCCGCCTGTTTCCCCGCCTCAGATTCCCTGCCTCAGATTCCCTGCATCAGATTCCCTTCATCTGATTCCCTGCCTCTGATTCCCGGCCTCTGATTCCCCGCCTCTGATTCCCCGCCTCTGATTCCCCACCTCTGATTCCCCCCTCTGATTCCCCGCCTCTGATTCCCCGCCTCTGATTCCCCGCCTCTGATTCCCCGCGTCTGATTCCCTGCCTCTCTTTCCCTTCCTCTATTTCCGTGCCTCTTTCTCTGCATCTCGTTTCCCACATCTCATTTCCCCCTTCTGATAACCCGCATCAGATTCCCTGCCACAGATTCCCTGCCTCAAATTCCCTTCCTCAGATTCCCTGCATCATATTCCCTTCATCTGATTCCCTGCCTCTGATTCCCCGCCTCTGATTCCCCACCTCTGAGTCCCTGCCTCAGATTCCCTGCCTCAGATTCTCTGCCTCTGAATTCCTGCCTCTGATTCCCTGCATCTGATTGCCCGCCTCTGATTCTCCGCCTCTGATTCCCCGCCTCTGATTCCCTGCCTCTGATAACCTGCCTCTGATTCCCTGCCTCTGAGTCACCACTTCTGATTCCCCGCGTCCGATTCTGCACCCATGTTTCATCGCCTCTGTTGCTCTGCTTCCTATTTCCCGGCTCAGATTCATCGGCTCTGATTCCGCACCTCTGATTCCACGCCTCTCTTCCTGTGTCTCTGATTCCCCGACTCTGATTCCACGCCTCTGATTACCTGCCTCTGATACCCTGCCTCTCTTTCCCTGCATCTATTTCCGTGCCTCTTTCTCTGCATCTCGTTTCCCACATCTCATTTCCCCCTTCTGATAACCCGCATGAGATTCCCCGCCTCAGATTCCCCGCCTCAGATTCCCCGCCTCTGATTTCCCGGTTCTGATTCCCCGCCTCTGATTCCACGACTCTGATTCCCCGCTTCTGATACCCCACCTATGTTTACCCGCCTCTGTTTACCCGCCTGTTTTCCCGCCTCTGATTCCCCACCACAGATTCCCTGCCTCAGATTCCCTGCCTCTGATTCCCTGCCTCTGATTCCCTGCCTCTGATTCCCTGCATCTGATTGCCCGCCTCTGATTCCCCGCCTATGATTCCCCGCCTCTGATTCCCCACCTCTGATTCCCCACTTCTGATTCCCCGCCTCTGATTCCCCGCCTCTGATTCCCCGCCTCTGATTCACCGCCTCTGATTCCCCGCCTCTGATTTCCCGCCTCTGATACCCCACTTCTGATTGCCCGCCTCTGATTCCCTTCCTCTGATTCCCCGCCTCAGATTCCCCGCCTCTGATTTCCCGGCTCTGATTCTCCGCCTCTGATTCCCCGACTCTGATTCCCCGCCTCTGATACCCCACCTATGTTTACCCGCCTCTGTTTACCCGCCTGTTTTCCCGCCTCTGATTCCCCACCACAGATTCCCTGCCTCAGATTCCTTGCCTCTGATTCCCTGCCTCTGATTCCCTGCCTCTGATTCCCTGCATCTGATTGCCCACCTCTGATTCCCCGCCTCTGATTCCCCGCCTCTGATTCCCCACCTCTGATTCCCCACTTCTGATTCCCCGCCTCTGATTCCCCGCCTCTGATTCCCCGCCTCTGATTCACCGCCTCTGATTCCCCGCCTCTGATTCCCCGCCTATGATTCCTCACTTCTGATTGCCCGCCTCTGATTCCCTGCCTCTGATTCCCCGCCTCTGATTCCCCACATCTTATTCCCCACTTCTGATTCCCCGCCTCTGATTCCCCGCCTCTGATTCCCCGCCTCTGATTCCCCGCATCTGATTCCCCTCCTCTGATACCCCACCTCTGATTCCCCGCCTCTGATTCCCCACATCTGATTCCCCGCCTCTGATTCCCCGCCTCTGATTCCCCGCATCTAATTCCCCGCCTCTGATTCCCCGCCTCTGATTCCCCGCCTCTGATTCCCCACCTATGTTTACCCGCCTCTGTTTACCCACCTGTTTCCCCGCCTCTGATTTCCCACTTCAGATTCCCTACCTCAGATTCCCTGCCTCTGATTCCATGCCTCTGATTCCCTGCCTGTGATTCCCTGCATCTGATTGCCCGCCTCTGATTCTCTGCCTCTGATTCCCTGCCTCTGATTCCCCACCTATGATTCCCCGCTTCTGATTCCCCACCTCTGATTCCCCGCCTCTGATTCCCCGCCTCTGATTCCCCGCCTCTGATTCCCCACCTCTGATTCACTGCCTCCCTTTCCGCTCAACTTTCCTGGCCTACGTTTCCCCATATATCTTTCCCCGCCTCTGATACCCCGCCTCTGATTCCCCGCCTCTGATTCCCCGCCTCTGAAGACCCGCATCTGATACCCCGCCTCTGAATCCCCGCCTCTGATACCGTGCCTCTGATAACTTTTTACTGATTCCCTGCCTCAGATTCCCTGCCTCCGATTCCCTGCCTCAGATTCCCTGCCTCAGATTCCCTGCATCAGATTCCCTTCATCTGATTCCCTGCCTCTGTTTCCCCGCCTCTGATTCCCTGCCTCTGATTCCCCGCCTCTGATTCCCCGCCTCTGATTACCCGCCTCTTATTCCCCGCCTATGTTTACCCGCCTCTGTTTACCCGCCTGTTTCCCCGCCTCAGATTCCCTGCCTCAGATTCCCTGCATCAGATTCCCTTCATCTGATTCCCCGCCTCTGATTCCCCGCCTCTGATTCCCCACCTCTGATTCCCCCCTCTGATTCCCCGCCTCTGATTCCCCGCCTCTGATTCCCCGCCTCTGATTCCCCGCGTCTGATTCCCTGCCTCTCTTTCCCTTCCTCTATTTCCGTGCCTCTTTCTCTGCATCTCGTTTCCCACATCTCATTTCCCCCTTCTGAAAACCCGCATCAGATTCCCTGCCACAGATTCCCTGCCTCAGATTCCCTTCCTCAGATTCCCTGCATCAGATTCCCTTCATCTGATTCCCTTCCTCTGATTCCCCGCCTCTGATTCCCCACCTCTGAGTCCCTGCCTCAGATTCACTGCCTCAGATTCTCTGCCTCTGAATTCCTGCCTCTGATTCCCTGCATCTGATTGCCCGCCTCTGATTCTCCGCCTCTGATTCCCCGCCTCTGATTCCCTGCCTCTGATAACCTGCCTCTGATTCCCTGCCTCTGAGTCACCACTTCTGATTCCCCGCGTCCGATTCCGCACCCATGTTTCATCGCCTCTGTTGATCTGCTTCCGATTTCCCGGCTCAGATTCATCGGCTCTGATTCCGCACCTCTGATTCCACGCCTCTCTTTCTGTGTCTCTGATTCCCCGCCTCTGATTCCACGCCTCTGATTACCTGCCTCTGATACCCTGCCTCTCTTTCCCTGCATCTATTTCCGTGCCTCTTTCTCTGCATCTCGTTTCCCACATCTCATTTCCCCCTTCTGATAACCCGCATGAGATTCCCCGCCTCAGATTCCCCGCCTCAGATTCCCCGCCTCTGATTTCCCGGTTCTGATTCCCCGCCTCTGATTCCACGACTCTGATTCCCCGCTTCTGATACCCCACCTATGTTTACCCGCCTCTGTTTACCCGCCTGTTTTCCCGCCTCTGATTCCCCACCACAGATTCCCTGCCTCAGATTCCCTGCCTCTGATTCCCTGCCTCTGATTCCCTGCCTCTGATTCCCTGCATCTGATTGCCCACCTCGGATTCCCCGCCTATGATTCCCCGCCTCTGATTCCCCACCTCTGATTCCCCACTTCTGATTCCCCGCCTCTGATTCCCCGCCTCTGATTCCCCGCCTCTGATTCACCGCCTCTGATTCCCCGCCTCTGATTTCCCGCCTCTGATACCCCACTTCTGATTGCCCGCCTCTGATTCCCTTCCTCTGATTCCCCGCCTCTGTTTCCCCACATCTGATTCCCCACTTCTGATTCCCCGCCTCTGATTCCCCGCCTCTGATTCCACGCCTCTGATTCCCCGCCTCTGATTCCCCGCCTCTGATTCCCCGCCTCTGATTTCCCTCCTCTGATTCCCCGCCTCTGATTCCCCGCCTCTGATTCCCCGCATCTGATTCCCCGCCTCTGATTCCCCGCCTCTGATTCCCCGCCTCTGATTCCCCGCCTCTGATTCCCCGCCTCTGATTCCCCGCCTCTGATTCCCCGCCTATTTTTACCCGCCTCTGTTTACCCGCCTGTTTCCCTGCCTCTGATTCCCCACCTCAGATTCCCTACCTCAGATTCCTTGCCTCGAATTCCCTGCCTCTGATTCCCTGCCTCTGATTCCCTGCATCTGATTGCCCGCCTCTGACTCTCCGCCTCTGATTCCCCGCCTCTGATTACCCACCTATGATTCCCCGCTTCTGATTCCCCGCCTCTGATTCCCCGCCTCCGATTCCCCGCCTCTGATTCCCCGCCTCTGATTCCCCACCTCTGATTCACTGCCTCCCTTTCCGCTCAACTTTCCTGGCCTACGTTTCCCCATATATCTTTCCCCGCCTCTGATACCCCGCCTCTGATTCCCCGCCTCTGATTCCCCGCCTCTGATGACCCGCATCTGATATCCCGCCTCTGAATCCCCGCCTCTGATACACTGCCTCTGATAACTTTTTACTGATTCCCTGCCTCAGATTCCCTGCCTCCGATTCCCTGCCTCAGATTCCCTGCCTCAGATTCCCTGCATCAGATTCCCTTCATCTGATTCCCTGCCTCTGATTCCCCGCCTCTGATTCCCCGCCTCTGATTCCCCGCCTCTGATACCCCGCCTCTGATTCCCCGCCTCTGATTCCCTGCATCTGATTCCCCGCCTCAGATTCCCCGCCTCTGATTCCCCGCCTCTGATTCCCCGTCTCTGATTCCCCGACTCTGATTCCCCGCCTCTGATTCCCCGCCTATGTTTACACGCCTCTGTTTACCCGCCTGTTTTCCCGCCTCTGTTTCCCCACCACAGATTCCCTGCCTCAGATTCCCTGCCCCTGATTCCCTGCCTCTGATTCCCTGCCTCTGATTCCCTGCATCTGATTGCCCGCCTCTGATTCCCCTCCTCTGATTCCCCGCCTCTGATTCCCCACCTCTGAATCCCCACTTCTGATTCCCCGCCTCTGATTCCCCGCCACTGATTCCCCGCCTCTGATTCACCACCTTTGATTCCCCGCCTCTGATTCCCCGCCTCTGATTCCCCACTTCTGATTGCCCGCCTCTGATTCCCTGCCTCTGATTTCCCACCTCTGATTCCCCACCTCTGATTCCCCACTTCTGATTCCCCGCCTCTGATTCCCCGCCTCTGATTCCACGCCTCTGATTCCACGCCTCTGATTCCCCACCTCAGATTCCCTACCTCAGATTCCCTGCCTCTGATTCCCTGCCTCTGATTCCCTGCCTCTGATTCCCTGCATCTGATTGCCCACCTCTGATTCTCCGCCTCTGATTCCCCGCCTCTGATTCCCCACCTCTGATTCCCCGCTTCTGATTCCCCGCCTCTGATTCCCCGCCTCTGATTCCCCGCCTCTGATTCCCCGCCTCTGATTCCCCACCTCTGATTCACTGCCGCCCTTTCCGCTCAACTTTCCTGGCCTACGTTTCCCCACATATCTTTCCCAGCCTCCGATACCCCGCCTCTGACTCCCCGCCTCTGATTCCCCGCCTCTGATGACCCGCATCTGATACCCCGCCTCTGATTCCCCGCCTCTGATAACCTGCCTCTGATAACTTTTTACTGATTCCCTGCCTCAGATTCCCTGCCTCCGATTCCCTGCCTCAGATTCCCTGCCTCAGATTCCCTGCATCAGATTCCCTTCATCTGATTCCCTGCCTCTGATTCCCCGCCTCCGATTCCCCGCCTCTGATTCCCCGCCTCTGATTCCCCACCTCTGTCTCTACGCCTCTCTTTTGCCTGCACTCTTTCCCCTCCACTCTTTCCGTGCCTCTCTTTCCCTCCCTCAATTTCAACAACTCTGTTTGATCTGTTCCGTGTACCTCATTTTCAACATACAAGTTCCAACCACTATGTTTCGCCCATCTCTTTCGCCGCCTCTATTTATGCACCTATGTTTACCCGCTTCTGTTTACCCGCCTGTTTCCCCACATCTCTTTCCCCACCTCTGATTCCACGCCTCTGATTCCCCGCCTCTCATTCCCCGCATCTGATTCCCCGCCTCTGATTCACCGCCTCCCTTTCCGCGCAACTTTCCTGGCCTACGTTTACCCACATCTCTTTCCCCACCTCTGATTCCACGCCTCTGATTCGCCGCCTCTGATTGCCCGCCTCTGATTTCCTGCATCTGATTCCCCGCCTCTGATTCCCCGCCTCTGATTCCCCGCGTCTGATTCCCTGCCTCTCATTCGCCGCCTCTGATTCCCCGCATCTGATTCCCTGCCTATCTTTCCCTGCCTGTATTTCCGTGCCTCTTTCTCTGCATCTCGTTTCCAACATCTCATTTCCCCCTTCAGATAACCCGCATCAGTTTCCCTGCTACAGATTCCCTGCCTCAGATTCCCTGCCTCAGATTCCCTGCATCAGATTCTCTGCCTCTGAATTCCTGCCTCTGATTCCCTGCATCTGATTGCCCGCCTCTGATTCTCCGCCTCTGATTACCCGCCTCTGATTCCCTGCCTCTGATAACCTGCCTCTGATTCCCTGCCTCTGAGTCACCACTTCTGATTCCCCGCGTCCGATTCCGCACCGATGTTTCATCGCCTCTGTTGATCTGCTTCCGATTTCCCGGCTAAGATTCATCGGCTCTGATTCCGCACCTCTGATTCCACGCCTCTCTTTCTGTGTCTCTGATTCCCCGCCTCTGATTCCACGCCTCTGATTCCCCGCATCTGATTCCCTGCCTATCTTTCCCTGCCTGTATTTCCGTGCCTCTTTCTCTGCATCTCGTTTCCCACATCTCATTTCCCCCTTCAGATAACCCGCATCAGTTTCCCTGCCACAGATTCCCTGCCTCAGAATCCCTGCCTCAGATTCCCTGCATCAGATTCCCTTCATCTGATTCCCTGCCTCTGATTCCCCGCGGCTGATTCCCCACCTCTGATTCCCTGCCTCTGATTCCCTGCCTCTGATTCACTGCCTCTGATTCCCTGCATCTGATTGCCCGCCTCTGAATCCCTGCCTCTGATTCCCCGCCCCTGATTCCCCGCCTCTGATTCCCTGCCTCTGATTCCCCACCTCTGATTCCCCACTTCTGATTCGCCACCTCTGATTCCCCGTCTCTGATTCCACGCCTCTGATTCCCCGCCTCTGATTCCGCGCCTCTGATTCCCCGCCTCTGATTCCCCGCCTCTGATTCCCCGCCTCTGTTTACCCACCTGTTTCCCCGCCTCTGATTCCCCACCTCAGAATCCCTGCCTCAGATTCCCTGCCTCTGATTCCCTGCCTCTGATTCCCTTCCTCTGATTCCCTGCATCTGATTGCCCGCCTCTGATTCTCCGCCTCTGATTCCCCGCCTCTGATTCCCCACCTCTGATTCCCCGCTTCTGATTCCCCGCCTCTGATTCCCCGCCTCTGATTCCCCGCCTCTGATTCCCCGCCTCTGATTCCCCACCTCTGATTCACTGCCTCCCTTTCCACTCAACTTTCCTGGCCTACGTTTCCCCACATATCTTTCCCCGCCTCTGATTCCCCGCCTTTGATTCCACGCCTCTGATTCCCCGCCTCTGATTCCCCACCTCTGATTCCCCGCCTCTAATTCCCCGCCTCTGATTCCCCTCCTCTGATACCCCGCCTCTGATTCCCCGCCTCTGATTCCCCGCATCCGATTCCCCGCATCTGATTCCCCGCCTCTGATTCCCCGCCTCTGATTCCCCGCCTCTGATTCCCCACCTTTGATTCCCCGCCTCTGATTCCCCGCCTCTTATTCCCCGCCTATGTTTACCCGCCTCTGTTTACCCGCCTGTTTCCCCGCCTCAGATTCCCTGCCTCAGATTCCTTGCATCAGATTCCCTTCATCTGATTCCCTGCCTCTGATTCCCTGCCTCTGATTCCCCGCCTCTGATTCCCCGCCTCTGATTCCCCACCTCTGATTCCCCCCTCTGATTCCCTGCCTCTGATTCCCCGCCTCTGATTCCCCGCCTCTGATTCCCCACGTCTGATTCCCTGCCTCTCTTTCCCTTCCTCTATTTCCGTGCCTCTTTCTCTGCATCTCGTTTCCCACATCTCATTTCCCCCTTCTGATAACCCGCATCAGATTCCGTGCCACAGATTCCCTGCCTCAGATTCCCTTCCTCAGATTCCCTGCATCAGATTCCCTTCATCTGATTCCCTGCCTCTGATTCCCCGCCTCTGATTCCCCACCTCTGAGTCCCTGCCTCAGATTCCCTGCCTCTGATTCTCTGCCTCTGATTCCCTGCCCCTGATTCCCTGCATCTGATTGCCCGCCTCTGATTCTCCGCCTCTGATTCCCCGCCTCTGATTCCCCGCCTCTGATTCCCCGCCTCTGATTCCTCGCCTCTGATTCCCCGCCTCTGATTACCTGCCTCTGATAACCTGCCTCTGATTCCCTGCCTCTGATTCCCTGCCTCTGAGTCCCCACTTCTGATTCCCCGCATCCGATTCCGCACCCATGTTTCACCGCCTCTGTTGCTCTGCTTCTGATTTCCCGGCTCAAATTCACCCGCTCTGATTCCGCACCTCAGATTCCACGCCTCTCTTTCTGTGTCTCTGATTCCCCGCCTCTGATTCCACGCCTCTGATTACCCGCCTCTGATACCCTGCCTCTCTTTCCCTGCCTCTATTTCCGTGCCTGTTTCTCTGCATCTCGTTTCCCACATCTCATTTCCCCCTTCTGATAACCCGCATCAGATTCCCTGCCACAGATTCCCTGCCTCAGATTCCCTGCATCAGATTCCCTGCATCAGATTCCCTTCATCTGATTCCCTGCCTCTGATTCCTCGCCTCTGATTCCCTGCCTCTGTTTCCCCACCTCTGTTTACCCGCCTGTTTCCCCGCCTCTGATTCACCACCTCATATTCGCCGCCTCAGATTCCCTGCCTCTGATTCCCTGCCTCTGTTTCCCTGCCTCAGATTCCCTGCATCTGATTGCCCGCCTCTGATATCCTGCCTCTGATTCCCCGCCTCTGATTCCCCGCCTCTGATTCCCTACCTCTGATTCCCCACTTCTGATTCCACGCCTCTGATTACCCGCCTCTGATACCCTGCCTCTCTTTCCCTGCCTCTATTTCCGTGCCTCTTTCTCTGCATCTCGTTTCCCACATCTCATTTCCCCCTTCTGATAACCCGCATCAGATTCCCTGCCACAGATTCCCTGCCTCAGATTCCCTGCATCAGATTCCCTGCATCAGATTCCCTTCATCTGATTCCCTGCCTCTGATTCCTCGCCTCTGATTCCCTGCCTCTGATTCCCCACCTCTGTTTACCCGCCTGTTTCCCCGCCTCTGATTCACCACCTCATATTCGCCGCCTCAGATTCCCTGCCTCTGATTCCCTGCCTCTGTTTCCCTCCCTCAGATTCCCTGCATCTGATTGCCCGCCTCTGATTTCCTGCCTCTGATTCCCCTCCTCTGATTCCCCGCCTCTGATTCCCTACCTCTGATTCCCCACTTCTGATTCCCCGCCTCTGATTCCCCGCCTCTGATTCCACGCCTCTGATTCCCCGCCTCGGATTCCCCGCCTCTGATTCCCCGCTTCTGATACCCCGCCTCTGATTCCCCGCATCTGATTCCCTGCATCTGATTCCCCGCCTCAGATTCCCCGCCTCTGATTTCCCGGCTCTGATTCTCCGCCTCTGATTCCCCGACTCTGATTCCCCGCCTCTGATACCCCACCTATGTTTACCTGCCTCTGTTTACCCGCCTGTTTTCCCGCCTCTGATTCCCCACCACAGATTCCCTGCCTCAGATTCCTTGCCTCTGATTCCCTGCCTCTGATTCCCTGCCTCTGATTCCCTGCATCTGATTGCCCACCTCTGATTCCCCGCCTCTGATTCCCCGCCTCTGATTCCCCACCTCTGATTCCCCACTTCTGATTCCCCGCCTCTGATTCCCCGCCTCTGATTCCCCGCCTCTGATTCACCGCCTCTGATTCCCCACCTCTGATTCCCCGCCTCTGATTCCCCACTTCTGATTGCCCGCCTCTGATTCCCTGCCTCTGATTCCCCGCCTCTGATTCCCCACATCTTATTCCCCACTTCTGATTCCCCGCCTCTGATTCCCCACCTCTGATTCCCCGCCTCTGATTCCCCGCATCTGATTCCCCTCCTCTGATACCCCACCTCTGATTCCCCGCCTCTGATTCCCCACATCTGATTCCCCACCTCTGATTCCCCGCCTCTGATTCCCCGCCTCTGATTCCCCACCTATGTTTACCCGCCTCTGTTTACCCGCCTGTTTCCCCGCCTCTGATTCCCCACCTCAGATTCCCTACCTCAGATTCCCTGCCTCTGATTCCATGCCTCTGATTCCCTGCCTCTGATTCCCTGCATCTGATTGCCCGCCTCTGATTCTCTGCCTCTGATTCCCTGCCTCTGATTCCCCACCTATGATTCCCCGCTTCTGATTCCCCACCTCTGATTCCCCGCCTCTGATTCCCCGCCTCTGATTCCCCGCCTCTGAAGACCCGCATCTGATAGCCCGCCTCTGAATCCCCGCCTCTGATACCGTGCCTCTGATAACTTTTTACTGATTCCCTGCCTCAGATTCCCTGCCTCCGATTCCCTGCCTCAGATTCCCTGCCTCAGATTCCCTGCATCAGATTCCCTTCATCTGATTCCCTGCCTCTGTTTCCCCGCCTCTGATTCCCTGCCTCTGATTCCCCACCTATGATTCCCCGCTTCTGATTCCCCACCTCTGATTCCCCGCCTCTGATTCCCCGCCTCTGATTCCCCGCCTCTGATTCCCCACCTCTGATTCACTGCCTCCCTTTCCGCTCAACTTTCCTGGCCTACGTTTCCCCATATATCTTTCCCCGCCTCTGATACCCCGCCTCTGATTCCCCGCCTCTGATTCCCCGCCTCTGAAGACCCGCATATGATACCCCGCCTCTGAATCCCCGCCTCTGATACCGTGCCTCTGATAACTTTTACTGATTCCCTGCCTCAGATTCCCTGCCTCCGATTCCCTGCCTCAGATTCCCTGCCTCAGATTCCCTGCATCAGATTCCCTTCATCTGATTCCCTGCCTCTGTTTCCCCGCCTCTGATTCCCTGCCTCTGATTCCCCGCCTCTGAATCCCCGCCTCTGATACCCTGCCTCTGATAACTTTTTACTGATTACCCGCCTCTGATTCCCCGCCTCTGATTCCCCGCCTCTGATTCCCCGCCTCTTATTCCCCGCCTATGTTTACCCGCCTCTGTTTACCCGCCTGTTTCCCCGCCTCAGATTCCCTGCCTCAGATTCCCTGCATCAGATTCCCTTCATCTGATTCCCTGGCTCTGATTCCCGGCCTCTGATTCCCCACCTCTGATTCCCCGCCTCTGATTCCCCACCTCTGATTCCCCCCTCTGATTCCCCGCCTCTGATTCCCCGCCTCTGATTCCCCGCCTCTGATTCCCCGCGTCTGATTCCCTGCCTCTCTTTCCCTTCCTCTATTTCCGTGCCTTTCTCTGCATCTCGTTTCCCACATCTCATTTCCCCCTTCTGATAACCCGCATCAGATTCCCTGCCACAGATTCCCTGCCTCAAATTCCCTTCCTCAGATTCCCTGCATCAGATTCCCTTCATCTGATTCCCTGCCTCTGATTCCCCGCCTCTGATTCCCCACCTCTGAGTCCCTGCCTCAGATTCCCTGCCTCAGATTCTCTGCCTCTGAATTCCTGCCTCTGATTCCCTGCATCTGATTGCCCGCCTCTGATTCTCCGCCTCTGATTCCCCGCCTCTGATTCCCTGCTTCTGATAACCTGCCTCTGATTCCCTGCCTCTGAGTCACCACTTCTGATTCCCCGCGTCCGATTCCGCACCCATGTTTCATCGCCTCTGTTGCTCTGCTTCCGATTTCCCGGCTCAGATTCATCGGCTCTGATTCCGCACCTCTGATTCCACGCCTCTCTTTCTGTGTCTCTGATTCCCCGCCTCTGATTCCACGCCTCTGATTACCTGCCTCTGATACCCTGCCTCTCTTTCCCTGCATCTATTTCCGTGCCTCTTTCTCTGCATCTCGTTTCCCACATCTCATTTCCCCCTTCTGATAACCCGCACCAGATTCCCCGCCTCAGATTCCCCGCCTCAGATTCCCCGCCTCTGATTTCCCGGTTCTGATTCCCCGCCTCTGATTCCACGACTCTGATTCCCTGCTTCTGATACCCCACCTATGTTTACCCGCCTCTGTTTACCCGCCTGTTTTCCCGCCTCTGATTCCCCACCACAGATTCCCTGCCTCAGATTCCCTGCCTCTGATTCCCTGCCTCTGATTCCCTGCCTCTGATTCCCTGCATCTGATTGCCCGCCTCTGATTCCCCGCCTATGATTCCCCGCCTCTGATTCCCCACCTCTGATTCCCTGCCTCTGATTCCCCACCTATGATTCCCCGCTTCTGATTCCCCACCTCTGATTCCCCGCCTCTGATTCCCCGCCTCTGATTCCCCGCCTCTGATTCCCCACCTCTGATTCACTGCCTCCCTTTCCGCTCAACTTTCCTGGCCTACGTTTCCCCATATATCTTTCCCCGCCTCTGATACCCCGCCTCTGATTCCCCGCCTCTGATTCCCCGCCTCTGAAGACCCGCATCTGATACCCGGCCTCTGAATCCCCGCCTCTGATACCGTGCCTCTGATAACTTTTTACTGATTCCCTGCCTCAGATTCCCTGCCTCCGATTCCCTGCCTCAGATTCCCTGCCTCAGATTCCCTGCATCAGATTCCCTTCATCTGATTCCCTGCCTCTGTTTCCCCGCCTCTGATTCCCTGCCTCTGATTCCCCGCCTCTGAATCCCCGCCTCTGATACCCTGCCTCTGATAACTTTTTACTGATTCCCCGCCTCTGATTCCCCGCCTCTGATTCCCCGCCTCTGATTCCCCGCCTCTTATTCCCCGCCTATGTTTACCCGCCTCTGTTTACCCGCCTGTTTCCCCGCCTCAGATTCCCTGCCTCAGATTCCCTGCATCAGATTCCTTGCCTCTGATTCCCTGCCTCTGATTCCCTGCCTCTGATTCCCTGCATCTGATTGCCCACCTCTGATTCCCCGCCTCTGATTCCCCGCCTCTGATTCCCCACCTCTGATTCCCCACTTCTGATTCCCCGCCTCTGATTCCCCGCCTCTGATTCCCCGCCTCTGATTCACCGCCTCTGATTCCCCGCCTCTGATTCCCCGCCTCTGATTCCCCACTTCTGATTGCCCGCCTCTGATTCCCTGCCTCTGATTCCCCGCCTCTGATTCCCCACATCTTATTCCCCACTTCTGATTCCCCGCCTCTGATTCCCCGCCTCTGATTCCCCGCCTCTGATTCCCCGCATCTGATTCCTCTCCTCTGATACCCCACGTCTGATTCCCCGCCTCTGATTCCCCACATCTGATTCCCCACCTCTGATTCCCCGCCTCTGATTCCCCGCCTCTGATTCCCCACCTATGTTTACCCGCCTCTGTTTACCCGCCTGTTTCCCCGCCTCTGATTCCCCACCTCAGATTCCCTACCTCAGATTCCCTGCCTCTGATTCCATGCCTCTGATTCCCTGCCTCTGATTCCCTGCATCTGATTGCCCGCCTCTGATTCTCTGCCTCTGATTCCCTGCCTCTGATTCCCCACCTATGATTCCCCGCTTCTGATTCCCCACCTCTGATTCCCCGCCTCTGATTCCCCGCCTCTGATTCCCCGCCTCTGAAGACCCGCATCTGATACCCCGCCTCTGAATCCCCGCCTCTGATACCGTGCCTCTGATAACTTTTTACTGATTCCCTGCCTCAGATTCCCTGCCTCCGATTCCCTGCCTCAGATTCCCTGCCTCAGATTCCCTGCATCAGATTCCCTTCATCTGATTCCCTGCCTCTGTTTCCCCGCCTCTGATTCCCTGCCTCTGATTCCCCACCTATGATTCCCCGCTTCTGATTCCCCACCTCTGATTC
Source organism: Narcine bancroftii (assembly GCF_036971445.1). Lineage (NCBI taxonomy): Eukaryota > Metazoa > Chordata > Chondrichthyes > Torpediniformes > Narcinidae > Narcine > Narcine bancroftii. Next base: position 113,299,703 of record NC_091476.1, read on the forward strand.
CCCGCCTCTGATTCCCCGCCTCTGATTCCCCGCCTCTGATTCCCCACCTCTGATTCACTGCCTCCCTTTCCGCTCAACTTTCCTGGCCTACGTTTCCCCATATATCTTTCCCCGCCTCTGATACCCCGCCTCTGATTCCCCGCCTCTGATTCCCCGCCTCTGAAGACCCGCATATGATACCCCGCCTCTGAATCCCCGCCTCTGATACCGTGCCTCTGATAACTTTTTACTGATTCACTGCCTCAGATTCCCTGCCTCCGATTCCCTGCCTCAGATTCCCTGCCTCAGATTCCCTGCATCAGATTCCCTTCATCTGATTCCCTGCCTCTGTTTCCCCGCCTCTGATTCCCTGCCTCTGATTCCCCGCCTCTGAATCCCCGCCTCTGATACCCTGCCTCTGATAACTTTTTACTGATTACCCGCCTCTGATTCCCCGCCTCTGATTCCCCGCCTCTGATTCCCCGCCTCTTATTCCCCGCCTATGTTTACCCGCCTCTGTTTACCCGCCTGTTTCCCCGCCTCAGATTCCCTGCCTCAGATTCCCTGCATCAGATTCCCTTCATCTGATTCCCTGGCTCTGATTCCCGGCCTCTGATTCCCCGCCTCTGATTCCCCGCCTCTGATACCCCGCCTCTGATTCCCCGCCTCTGATTCCCCGCCTCTGAAGACCCGCATATGATACCCCGCCTCTGAATCCCCGCCTCTGATACCGTGCCTCTGATAACTTTTTACTGATTCCCTGCCTCAGATTCCCTGCCTCCGATTCCCTGCCTCAGATTCCCTGCCTCAGATTCCCTGCATCAGATTCCCTTCATCTGATTCCCTGCCTCTGTTTCCCCGCCTCTGATTCCCTGCCTCTGATTCCCCGCCTCTGAATCCCCGCCTCTGATACCCTGCCTCTGATAACTTTTTACTGATTACCCGCCTCTGATTCCCCGCCTCTGATTCCCCGCCTCTGATTCCCCGCCTCTTATTCCCCGCCTATGTTTACCCGCCTCTGTTTACCCGCCTGTTTCCCCGCCTCAGATTCCCTGCCTCAGATTCCCTGCATCAGATTCCCTTCATCTGATTCCCTGGCTCTGATTCCCGGCCTCAGATTCCCCGCCTCTGATTCCCCGCCTCTGATTCCCCACCTCTGATTCCCCCCTCTGATTCCCCGCCTCTGATTCCCCGCCTCTGATTCCCCGCCTCTGATTCCCCGCGTCTGATTCCCTGCCTCTCTTTCCCTTCCTCTATTTCCGTGCCTTTCTCTGCATCTCGTTTCCCACATCTCATTTCCCCCTTCTGATAACCCGCATCAGATTCCCTGCCACAGTTTCCCTGCCTCAAATTCCCTTCCTCAGATTCCCTGCATCAGATTCCCTTCATCTGATTCCCTGCCTCTGATTCCCCCCTCTGATTCCCCGCCTCTGATTCCCCACCTCTGAGTCCCTGCCTCAGATTCCCTGCCTCAGATTCTCTGCCTCTGAATTCCTGCCTCTGATTCCCTGCATCTGATTGCCCGCCTCTGATTCTCCGCCTCTGATTCCCCGCCTCTGATTCCCTGCTTCTGATAACCTGCCTCTGATTCCCTGCCTCTGAGTCACCACTTCTGATTCCCCGCGTCCGATTCCGCACCCATGTTTCATCGCCTCTGTTGCTCTGCTTCCGATTTCCCGGCTCAGATTCATCGGCTCTGATTCCGCACCTCTGATTCCACGCCTCTCTTTCTGTGTCTCTGATTCCCCGCCTCTGATTCCACGCCTCTGATTACCTGCCTCTGATACCCTGCCTCTCTTTCCCTGCATCTATTTCCGTGCCTCTTTCTCTGCATCTCGTTTCCCACATCTCATTTCCCCCTTCTGATAACCCGCACCAGATTCCCCGCCTCAGATTCCCCGCCTCAGATTCCCCGCCTCTGATTTCCCGGTTCTGATTCCCCGCCTCTGATTCCACGACTCTGATTCCCCGCTTCTGATACCCCACCTATGTTTACCCGCCTCTGTTTACCCGCCTGTTTTCCTGCCTCTGATTCCCCACCACAGATTCCCTGCCTCAGATTCCCTGCCTCTGATTCCCTGCCTCTGATTCCCTGCCTCTGATTCCCTGCATCTGATTGCCCGCCTCTGATTCCCCGCCTATGATTCCCCGCCTCTGATTCCCCACCTCTGATTCCCTGCCTCTGATTCCCCACCTATGATTCCCCGCTTCTGATTCCCCACCTCTGATTCCCCGCCTCTGATTCCCCGCCTCTGATTCCCCGCCTCTGATTCCCCACCTCTGATTCACTGCCTCCCTTTCCGCTCAACTTTCCTGGCCTACGTTTCCCCATATATCTTTCCCCGGCTCTGATACCCCGCCTCTGATTCCCCGCCTCTGATTCCCCGCCTCTGAAGACCCGCATCTGATACCCCGCCTCTGAATCCCCGCCTCTGATACCGTGCCTCTGATAACTTTTTACTGATTCCCTGCCTCAGATTCCCTGCCTCCGATTCCCTGCCTCAGATTCCCTGCCTCAGATTCCCTGCATCAGATTCCCTTCATCTGATTCCCTGCCTCTGTTTCCCCGCCTCTGATTCCCTGCCTCTGATTCCCCGCCTCTGAATCCCCGCCTCTGATACCCTGCCTCTGATAACTTTTTACTGATTCCCCGCCTCTGATTCCCCGCCTCTGATTCCCCGCCTCTGATTCCCCGCCTCTTATTCCCCGCCTATGTTTACCCGCCTCTGTTTACCCGCCTGTTTCCCCGCCTCAGATTCCCTGCCTCAGATTCCCTGCATCAGATTCCCTTCATCTGATTCCCTGCCTCTGATTCCCGGCCTCTGATTCCCCGCCTCTGATTCCCCGCCTCTGATTCCCCACCTCTGATTCCCCCCTCTGATTCCCCGCCTCTGATTCCCCGCCTCTGATTCCCCGCCTCTGATTCCCCGCGTCTGATTCCCTGCCTCCCTTTCCCTTCCTCTATTTCTGTGCCTCTTTCTCTGCATCTCGTTTCCCACATCTCATTTCCCCCTTCTGATAACCCGCATCAGATTCCCTGCCACAGATTCCCTGCCTCAGATTCCCTTCCTCAGATTCCCTGCATCAGATTCCCTTCATCTGATTCCCTTCCTCTGATTCCCCGCCTCTGATTCCCCACCTCTGAGTCCCTGCGTCAGATTCCCTGCCTCAGATTCTCTGCCTCTGAATTCCTGCCTCTGATTCCCTGCATCTGATTGCCCGCCTCTGATTCTCCGCCTCTGATTCACCGCCTCTGATTCCCTGCCTCTGATAACCTGCCTCTGATTCCCTGCCTCTGAGTCACCATTTCTGATTCCCCGCGTCCGATTCCGCACCCATGTTTCATCGCCTCTGTTGATCTGCTTCCGATTTCCCGGCTCAGATTCATCGGCTCTGATTCCGCACCTCTGATTCCACGCCTCTCTTTCTGTGTCTTTGATTCCCCGCCTCTGATTCCACGCCTCTGATTACATGCCTCTGATACCCTGCCTCTCTTTCCCTGCATCTATTTCCGTGCCTCTTTCTCTGCATCTCGTTTCCCACATCTCATTTCCCCCTTCTGATAACCCGCATCAGATTCCCCACCTCAGATTCCCCGCCTCAGATTCCCCGCCTCTGATTTCCCGGTTCTGATTCCCAGCCTCTGATTCCACGACTCTGATTCCCCGCTTCTGATACCCCACCTATGTTTACCCGCCTCTGTTTACCCGCCTGTTTTCCCGCCTCTGATTCCCCACCACAGATTCCCTGCATCAGATTCCCTGCCTCTGATTCCCTGCCTCTGATTCCCTGCCTCTGATTCCCTGCATCTGATTGCCCGGCTCTGATTCCCCGCCTATGATTCCCCGCCTCTGATTCCCCACCTCTGATTCCCCACTTCTGATTCCCCGCCTCTGATTCCCCGCCTCTGATTCCCCGCCTCTGATTCACCGCCTCTGATTCCCCGCCTCTGATTTCCCGCCTCTGATACCCCACTTCTGATTGCCCGCCTCTGATTCCCTTCCTCTGATTCCCCGCCTCTGATTCCCCACATCTGATTCCCCACTTCTGATTCCCCGCCTCTGATTCCCCGCCTCTGATTCCACGCCTCTGATTCCCCGCCTCTGATTCCCCGCCTCTGATTCCCCACCTCTGATTCCCCTCCTCTGATACCCCGCCTCTGATTCCCCGCCTCTGATTCCCCGCATCTGATTCCCCGCCTCTGATTCCCCGCCTCTGATTCCCCGCCTCTGATTCCCCGCCTCTGATTCCCCGCCTCTGATTCCCCGCCTCTGATTCCCCGCCTATGTTTACCCGCCTCTGTTTACCCGCCTGTTTCCCTGCCTCTGATTCCCCACCTCAGATTCCCTACCTCAGATTCCTTGCCTCTGATTCCCTACCTCTGATTCCCTGCCTCTGATTCCCTGCATCTGATTGCCCGCCTCTGATTCTCCGCCTCTGATTCCCCGCCTCTGATTACCCACCTATGATTCCCCGCTTCTGATTCCCCGCCTCTGATTCCCCGCCTCCGATTCCCCGCCTCTGATTCCCCGCCTCTGATTCCCCACCTCTGATTCACTGCCTCCCTTTCCGCTCAACTTTCCTGGCCTACGTTTCCCCATATATCTTTCCCCGCCTCTGATATCCCGCCTCTGAATCCCCGCCTCTGATACACTGCCTCTGATAACTTTTTACTGATTCCCTGCCTCAGATTCCCTGCCTCCGATTCCCTGCCTCAGATTCCCTGCCTCAGATTCCCTTCATCAGATTCCCTTCATCTGATTCCCTGCCTCTGATTCCCCGCCTCTGATTCCCCGCCTCTGATTCCCCACCTCTGATTCCCCGCCTCTGATACCCCGCCTCTGATTCCCCGCCTCTGATTCCCTGCATCTGATTCCCCGCCTCAGATTCCCCGCCTCTGATTCCCCGCCTCTGATTCCCCGTCTCTGATTCCCCGACTCTGATTCCCCGCCTCTGATTCCCCGCCTATGTTTACACGCCTCTGTTTACCCGCCTGTTTTCCCGCCTCTGATTCCCCACCACAGATTCCCTGCCTCAGATTCCCTGCCCCTGATTCCCTGCCTCTGAGTCCCTGCCTCTGATTCCCTGCATCTGATTGCCCACCTCTGATTCCCCGCCTCTGATTCCCCGCCTCTGATTCCCCACCTCTGATTCCCCACTTCTGATTCCCCGCCTCTGATTCCCCGCCTCTGATTCCCCGCCTCTGATTCACCGCCTCTGATTCCCCGCCTCTGATTCCCCGCCTATGATTCCCCACTTCTGATTGCCCGCCTCTGATTCCCTGCCTCTGATTCCCCGCGTCTGATTCCCCACATCTTATTCCCCACTTCTGATTCCCCGCCTCTGATTCCCCGCCTCTGATTCCCCGCCTCTGATTCCCCGCATCTGATTCCCCTCCTCTGATACCCCACCTCTGATTCCCCGCCTCTGATTCCCCACATCTGATTCCCCGCCTCTGATTCCCCGCCTCTGATTCCCCGCATCTAATTCCCCGCCTCTGATTCCCCGCCTCTGATTCCCCGCCTCTGATTCCCCACCTATGTTTACCCGCCTCTGTTTACCCACCTGTTTCCCCGCCTCTGATTCCCCACTTCAGATTCCCTACCTCAGATTCCCTGCCTCTGATTCCATGCCTCTGATTCCCTGCCTGTGATTCCCTGCATCTGATTGCCCGCCTCTGATTCTCTGCCTCTGATTCCCTGCCTCTGATTCCCCACCTATGATTCCCCGCTTCTGATTCCCCACCTCTGATTCCCCGCCTCTGATTCCCCACCTCTGATTCCCCGCCTCTGATTCCCCACCTCTGATTCACTGCCTCCCTTTCCGCTCAACTTTCCTGGCCTACGTTTCCCCATATATCTTTCCCCGCCTCTGATACCCCGCCTCTGATTCCCCGCCTCTGATTCCCCGCCTCTGAAGACCCGCATCTGATACCCCGCCTCTGAATCCACGCCTCTGATACCGTGCCTCTGATAACTTTTTACTGATTCCCTGCCTCAGATTCCCTGCCTCCGATTCCCTGCCTCAGATTCCCTGCCTCAGATTCCCTGCATCAGATTCCCTTCATCTGATTCCCTGCCTCTGTTTCCCCGCCTCTGATTCCCTGCCTCTGATTCCCCGCCTCTGATTCCCCGCCTCTGATTACCCGCCTCTTATTCCCCGCCTATGTTTACCCGCCTCTGTTTACCCGCCTGTTTCCCCGCCTCAGATTCCCTGCCTCAGATTCCCTGCATCAGATTCCCTTCATCTGATTCCCCGCCTCTGATTCCCCGCCTCTGATTCCCCACCTCTGATTCCCCCCTCTGATTCCCCGCCTCTGATTCCCCGCCTCTGATTCCCCGCCTCTGATTCCCCGCGTCTGATTCCCTGCCTCTCTTTCCCTTCCTCTATTTCCGTGCCTCTTTCTCTGCATCTCGTTTCCCACATCTCATTTCCCCCTTCTGAAAACCCGCATCAGATTCCCTGCCACAGATTCCCTGCCTCAGATTCCCTTCCTCAGATTCCCTGCATCAGATTCCCTTCATCTGATTCCCTTCCTCTGATTCCCCGCCTCTGATTCCCCACCTCTGAGTCCCTGCCTCAGATTCACTGCCTCAGATTCTCTGCCTCTGAATTCCTGCCTCTGATTCCCTGCATCTGATTGCCCGCCTCTGATTCTCCGCCTCTGATTCCCCGCCTCTGATTCCCTGCCTCTGATAACCTGCCTCTGATTCCCTGCCTCTGAGTCACCACTTCTGATTCCCCGCGTCCGATTCCGCACCCATGTTTCATCGCCTCTGTTGATCTGCTTCCGATTTCCCGGCTCAGATTCATCGGCTCTGATTCCGCACCTCTGATTCCACGCCTCTCTTTCTGTGTCTCTGATTCCCCGCCTCTGATTCCACGCCTCTGATTACCTGCCTCTGATACCCTGCCTCTCTTTCCCTGCATCTATTTCCGTGCCTCTTTCTCTGCATCTCGTTTCCCACATCTCATTTCCCCCTTCTGATAACCCGCATGAGATTCCCCGCCTCAGATTCCCCGCCTCAGATTCCCCGCCTCTGATTCCACGACTCTGATTCCCCGCTTCTGATACCCCACCTATGTTTACCCGCCTCTGTTTACCCGCCTGTTTTCCCGCCTCTGATTCCCCACCACAGATTCCCTGCCTCAGATTCCCTGCCTCTGATTCCCTGCCTCTGATTCCCTGCCTCTGATTCCCTGCATCTGATTGCCCACCTCTGATTCCCCGCCTATGATTCCCCGCCTCTGATTCCCCACCTCTGATTCCCCACTTCTGATTCCCCGCCTCTGATTCCCCGCCTCTGATTCCCCGCCTCTGATTCACCGCCTCTGATTCCCCGCCTCTGATTTCCCGCCTCTGATACCCCACTTCTGATTGCCCGCCTCTGATTCCCTTCCTCTGATTCCCCGCCTCTGTTTCCCCACATCTGATTCCCCACTTCTGATTCCCCGCCTCTGATTCCCCGCCTCTGATTCCACGCCTCTGATTCCCCGCCTCTGATTCCCCGCCTCTGATTCCCCGCCTCTGATTCCCCTCCTCTGATACCCCGCCTCTGATTCCCCGCCTCTGATTCCCCGCATCTGATTCCCCGCCTCTGATTCCCCGCCTCTGATTCCCCGCCTCTGATTCCCCGCCTCTGATTCCCCGCCTCTGATTCCCCGCCTCTGATTCCCCGCCTATTTTTACCCGCCTCTGTTTACCTGCCTGTTTCCCTGCCTCTGATTCCCCACCTCAGATTCCCTACCTCAGATTCCTTGCCTCGAATTCCCTGCCTCTGATTCCCTGCCTCTGATTCCCTGCATCTGATTGCCCGCCTCTGACTCTCCGCCTCTGATTCCCCGCCTCTGATTACCCACCTATGATTCCCCGCTTCTGATTCCCCGCCTCTGATTCCCCGCCTCCGATTCCCCGCCTCTGATTCCCCGCCTCTGATTCCCCACCTCTGATTCACTGCCTCCCTTTCCGCTCAACTTTCCTGGCCTACGTTTCCCCATATATCTTTCCCCGCCTCTGATACCCCGCCTCTGATTCCCCGCCTCTGATTCCCCGCCTCTGATGACCCGCATCTGATATCCCGCCTCTGAATACCCTCCTCTGATACACTGCCTCTGATAACTTTTTACTGATTCCCTGCCTCAGATTCCCTGCCTCCGATTCCCTGCCTCAGATTCCCTGCCTCAGATTCCCTGCATCAGATTCCCTTCATCTGATTCCCTGCCTCTGATTCCCCGCCTCTGATTCCCCGCCTCTGATTCCCCACCTCTGATTCCCCGCCTCTGATACCCCGCCTCTGATTCCCCGCCTCTGATTCCCTGCATCTGATTCCCCGCCTCAGATTCCCCGCCTCTGATTCCCCGCCTCTGATTCCCCGTCTCTGATTCCCCGACTCTGATTCCCCGCCTCTGATTCCCCGCCTATGTTTACACGCCTCTGTTTACCCGCCTGTTTTCCCGCCTCTGTTTCCCCACCACAGATTCCCTGCCTCAGATTCCCTGCCCCTGATTCCCTGCCTCTGATTCCCTGCCTCTGATTCCCTGCATCTGATTGCCCGCCTCTGATTCCCCGCCTCTGATTCCCCGCCTCTGATTCCCCACCTCTGAATCCCCACTTCTGATTCCCCGCCTCTGATTCCCCGCCACTGATTCCCCGCCTCTGATTCACCGCCTTTGATTCCCCGCCTCTGATTCCCCGCCTCTGATTCCCCACTTCTGATTGCCCGCCTCTGATTCCCTGCCTCTGATTTCCCACCTCTGATTCCCCACCTCTGATTCCCCACTTCTGATTCCCCGCCTCTGATTCCCCGCCTCTGATTCCACGCCTCTGATTCCACGCCTCTGATTCCCCACCTCAGATTCCCTACCTCAGATTCCCTGCCTCTGATTCCCTGCCTCTGATTCCCTGCCTCTGATTCCCTGCATCTGATTGCCCACCTCTGATTCTCCGCCTCTGATTCCCCGCCTCTGATTCCCCACCTCTGATTCCCCGCTTCTGATTCCCCGCCTCTGATTCCCCGCCTCTGATTCCCCGCCTCTGATTCCCCGCCTCTGATTCCCCACCTCTGATTCACTGCCGCCCTTTCCGCTCAACTTTCCTGGCCTACGTTTCCCCACATATCTTTCCCCGCCTCTGATACCCCGCCTCTGACTCCCCGCCTCTGATTCCCCGCCTCTGATGACCCGCATCTGATACCCCGCCTCTGATTCCCCGCCTCTGATAACCTGCCTCTGATAACTTTTTACTGATTCCCTGCCTCAGATTCCCTGCCTCCGATTCCCTGCCTCAGATTCCCTGCCTCAGATTCCCTGCATCAGATTCCCTTCATCTGATTCCCTGCCTCTGATTCCCCGCCTCCGATTCCCCGCCTCTGATTCCCCGCCTCTGATTCCCCACCTCTGTCTCTACGCCTCTCTTTTGCCTGCACTCTTTCCCCTCCACTCTTTCCGTGCCTCTCTTTCCCTCCCTCAATTTCAACAACTCTGTTTGATCTGTTCCGTGTACCTCATTTTCAACATACAAGTTCCAACCACTATGTTTCGCCCATCTCTTTCGCCGCCTCTATTTATGCACCTATGTTTACCCGCTTCTGTTTACCCGCCTGTTTCCCCACATCTCTTTCCCCACCTCTGATTCCACGCCTCTGATTCCCCGCCTCTCATTCCCCGCATCTGATTCCCCGCCTCTGATTCACCGCCTCCCTTTCCGCGCAACTTTCCTGGCCTACGTTTACCCACATCTCTTTCCCCACCTCTGATTCCACGCCTCTGATTCGCCGCCTCTGATTGCCCGCCTCTGATTTCCTGCATCTGATTCCCCGCCTCTGATTCCCCGCCTCTGATTCCCCGCGTCTGATTCCCTGCCTCTCATTCGCCGCCTCTGATTCCCCGCATCTGATTCCCTGCCTATCTTTCCCTGCCTGTATTTCCGTGCCTCTTTCTCTGCATCTCGTTTCCAACATCTCATTTCCCCCTTCAGATAACCCGCATCAGTTTCCCTGCTACAGATTCCCTGCCTCAGATTCCCTGCCTCAGATTCCCTGCATCAGATTCTCTGCCTCTGAATTCCTGCCTCTGATTCCCTGCATCTGATTGCCCGCCTCTGATTCTCCGCCTCTGATTCCCCGCCTCTGATTCCCTGCCTCTGATAACCTGCCTCTGATTCCCTGCCTCTGAGTCACCACTTCTGATTCCCCGCGTCCGATTCCGCACCGATGTTTCATCGCCTCTGTTGATCTGCTTCCGATTTCCCGGCTCAGATTCATCGGCTCTGATTCCGCACCTCTGATTCCACGCCTCTCTTTCTGTGTCTCTGATTCCCCGCCTCTGATTCCACGCCTCTGATTCCCCGCATCTGATTCCCTGCCTATCTTTCCCTGCCTGTATTTCCGTGCCTCTTTCTCTGCATCTCGTTTCCCACATCTCATTTCCCCCTTCAGATAACCCGCATCAGTTTCCCTGCCACAGATTCCCTGCCTCAGAATCCCTGCCTCAGATTCCCTGCATCAGATTCCCTTCATCTGATTCCCTGCCTCTGATTCCCCGCGGCTGATTCCCCACCTCTGATTCCCTGCCTCTGATTCCCTGCCTCTGATTCACTGCCTCTGATTCCCTGCATCTGATTGCCCGCCTCTGAATCCCTGCCTCTGATTCCCCGCCTCTGATTCCCCGCCTCTGATTCCCTGCCTCTGATTCCCCACCTCTGATTCCCCACTTCTGATTCGCCACCTCTGATTCCCCGTCTCTGATTCCACGCCTCTGATTCCCCGCCTCTGATTCCGCGCCTCTGATTCCCCGCCTCTGATTCCCCGCCTCTGATTCCCCGCCTCTGTTTACCCACCTGTTTCCCCGCCTCTGATTCCCCACCTCAGAATCCCTGCCTCAGATTCCCTGCCTCTGATTCCCTGCCTCTGATTCCCTTCCTCTGATTCCCTGCATCTGATTGCCCGCCTCTGATTCTCCGCCTCTGATTCCCCGCCTCTGATTCCCCACCTCTGATTCCCCGCTTCTGATTCCCCGCCTCTGATTCCCCGCCTCTGATTCCCCGCCTCTGATTCCCCGCCTCTGATTCCCCACCTCTGATTCACTGCCTCCCTTTCCACTCAACTTTCCTGGCCTACGTTTCCCCACATATCCTTCCCCGCCTCTGATTCCCCGCCTTTGATTCCACGCCTCTGATTCCCCGCCTCTGATTCCCCACCTCTGATTCCCCGCCTCTAATTCCCCGCCTCTGATTCCCCTCCTCTGATACCCCGCCTCTGATTCCCCGCCTCTGATTCCCCGCATCCGATTCCCCGCATCTGATTCCCCGCCTCTGATTCCCCGCCTCTGATTCCCCGCCTCTGATTCCCCACCTTTGATTCCCCGCCTCTGATTCCCCGCCTCTTATTCCCCGCCTATGTTTACCCGCCTCTGTTTACCCGCCTGTTTCCCCGCCTCAGATTCCCTGCCTCAGATTCCTTGCATCAGATTCCCTTCATCTGATTCCCTGCCTCTGATTCCCTGCCTCTGATTCCCCGCCTCTGATTCCCCGCCTCTGATTCCCCACCTCTGATTCCCCCCTCTGATTCCCTGCCTCTGATTCCCCGCCTCTGATTCCCCGCCTCTGATTCCCCACGTCTCATTCCCTGCCTCTCTTTCCCTTCCTCTATTTCCGTGCCTCTTTCTCTGCATCTCGTTTCCCACATCTCATTTCCCCCTTCTGATAACCCGCATCAGATTCCGTGCCACAGATTCCCTGCCTCAGATTCCCTTCCTCAGATTCCCTGCATCAGATTCCCTTCATCTGAATCCCTGCCTCTGATTCCCCGCCTCTGATTCCCCACCTCTGAGTCCCTGCCTCAGATTCCCTGCCTCTGATTCTCTGCCTCTGATTCCCTGCCCCTGATTCCCTGCATCTGATTGCCCGCCTCTGATTCTCCGCCTCTGATTCCCCGCCTCTGATTCCCCGCCTCTGATTCCCCGCCTCTGATTCCTCGCCTCTGATTCCCCGCCTCTGATACCCTGCCTCTGATAACCTGCCTCTGATTCCCTGCCTCTGATTCCCTGCCTCTGAGTCCCCACTTCTGATTCCCCGCATCCGATTCCGCACCCATGTTTCACCGCCTCTGTTGCTCTGCTTCTGATTTCCCGGCTCAAATTCACCCGCTCTGATTCCGCACCTCAGATTCCACGCCTCTCTTTCTGTGTCTCTGATTCCCCGCCTCTGATTCCACGCCTCTGATTACCCGCCTCTGATACCCTGCCTCTCTTTCCCTGCCTCTATTTCCGTGACTGTTTCTCTGCATCTCGTTTCCCACATCTCATTTCCCCCTTCTGATAACCCGCATCAGATTCCCTGCCACAGATTCCCTGCCTCAGATTCCCTGCATCAGATTCCCTGCATCAGATTCCCTTCATCTGATTCCATGCCTCTGATTCCTCGCCTCTGATTCCCTGCCTCTGATTCCCCACCTCTGTTTACCCGCCTGTTTCCCCGCCTCTGATTCACCACCTCATATTCGCCGCCTCAGATTCCCTGCCTCTGATTCCCTGCCTCTGTTTCCCTGCCTCAGATTCCCTGCATCTGATTGCCCGCCTCTGATATCCTGCCTCTGATTCCCCGCCTCTGATTCCCCACCTCTGATTCCCTACCTCTGATTCCCCACTTCTGATTCCACGCCTCTGATTACCCGCCTCTGATACCCTGCCTCTCTTTCCCTGCCTCTATTTCCGTGCCTCTTTCTCTGCATCTCGTTTCCCACATCTCATTTCCCCCTTCTGATAACCCGCATCAGATTCCCTGCCACAGATTCCCTGCCTCAGATTCCCTGCATCAGATTCCCTGCATCAGATTCCCTTCATCTGATTCCCTGCCTCTGATTCCTCGCCTCTGATTCCCTGCCTCTGATTCCCCACCTCTGTTTACCCGCCTGTTTCCCCGCCTCTGATTCACCACCTCATATTCGCCGCCTCAGATTCCCTGCCTCTGATTCCCTGCCTCTGTTTCCCTCCCTCAGATTCCCTGCATCTGATTGCCCGCCTCTGATTTCCTGCCTCTGATTCCCCGCCTCTGATTCCCCGCCTCTGATTCCCTACCTCTGATTCCCCACTTCTGATTCCCCGCCTCTGATTCCCCGCCTCTGATTCCACGCCTCTGATTCCCCGCCTCGGATTCCCCGCCTCTGATTCCCCGCTTCTGATACCCCGCCTCTGATTCCCCGCATCTGATTCCCTGCATCTGATTCCCCGCCTCAGATTCCCCGCCTCTGATTTCCCGGCTCTGATTCTCCGCCTCTGATTCCCCGACTCTGATTCCCCGCCTCTGATACCCCACCTATGTTTACCTGCCTCTGTTTACCCGCCTGTTTTCCCGCCTCTGATTCCCCACCACAGATTCCCTGCCTCAGATTCCTTGCCTCTGATTCCCTGCCTCTGATTCCCTGCCTCTGATTCCCTGCATCTGATTGCCCACCTCTGATTCCCCGCCTCTGATTCCCCGCCTCTGATTCCCCACCTCTGATTCCCCACTTCTGATTCCCCGCCTCTGATTCCCCGCCTCTGATTCCCCGCCTCTGATTCACCGCCTCTGATTCCCCGCCTCTGATTCCCCGCCTCTGATTCCCCACTTCTGATTGCCCGCCTCTGATTCCCTGCCTCTGATTCCCCGCCTCTGATTCCCCACATCTTATTCCCCACTTCTGATTCCCCGCCTCTGATTCCCCGCCTCTGATTCCCCGCCTCTGATTCCCCGCATCTGATTCCCCTCCTCTGATACCCCACCTCTGATTCCCCGCCTCTGATTCCCCACATCTGATTCCCCACCTCTGATTCCCCGCCTCTGATTCCCCGCCTCTGATTCCCCACCTATGTTTACCCGCCTCTGTTTACCCGCCTGTATCCCCGCCTCTGATTCCCCACCTCAGATTCCCTACCTCAGATTCCCTGCCTCTGATTCCATGCCTCTGATTCCCTGCCTCTGATTCCCTGCATCTGATTGCCCGCCTCTGATTCTCTGCCTCTGATTCCCTGCCTCTGATTCCCCACCTATGATTCCCCGCTTCTGATTCCCCACCTCTGATTCCCCGCCTCTGATTCCCCGCCTCTGATTCCCCGCCTCTGAAGACCCGCATCTGATAGCCCGCCTCTGAATCCCCGCCTCTGATACCGTGCCTCTGATAACTTTTTACTGATTCCCTGCCTCAGATTCCCTGCCTCCGATTCCCTGCCTCAGATTCCCTGCCTCAGATTCCCTGCATCAGATTCCCTTCATCTGATTCCCTGCCTCTGTTTCCCCGCCTCTGATTCCCTGCCTCTGATTCCCCACCTATGATTCCCCGCTTCTGATTCCCCACCTCTGATTCCCCGCCTCTGATTCCCCGCCTCTGATTCCCCGCCTCTGATTCCCCACCTCTGATTCACTGCCTCCCTTTCCGCTCAACTTTCCTGGCCTACGTTTCCCCATATATCTTTCCCCGCCTCTGATACCCCGCCTCTGATTCCCCGCCTCTGATTCCCCGCCTCTGAAGACCCGCATATGATACCCCGCCTCTGAATCCCCGCCTCTGATACCGTGCCTCTGATAACTTTTACTGATTCCCTGCCTCAGATTCCCTGCCTCCGATTCCCTGCCTCAGATTCCCTGCCTCAGATTCCCTGCATCAGATTCCCTTCATCTGATTCCCTGCCTCTGTTTCCCCGCCTCTGATTCCCTGCCTCTGATTCCCCGCCTCTGAATCCCCGCCTCTGATACCCTGCCTCTGATAACTTTTTACTGATTACCCGCCTCTGATTCCCCGCCTCTGATTCCCCGCCTCTGATTCCCCGCCTCTTATTCCCCGCCTATGTTTACCCGCCTCTGTTTACCCGCCTGTTTCCCCGCCTCAGATTCCCTGCCTCAGATTCCCTGCATCAGATTCCCTTCATCTGATTCCCTGGCTCTGATTCCCGGCCTCTGATTCCCCACCTCTGATTCCCCGCCTCTGATTCCCCACCTCTGATTCCCCCCTCTGATTCCCCGCCTCTGATTCCCCGCCTCTGATTCTCCGCCTCTGATTCCCCGCGTCTGATTCCCTGCCTCTCTTTCCCTTCCTCTATTTCCGTGCCTTTCTCTGCATCTCGTTTCCCACATCTCATTTCCCCCTTCTGATAACCCGCATCAGATTCCCTGCCACAGATTCCCTGCCTCAAATTCCCTTCCTCAGATTCCCTGCATCAGATTCCCTTCATCTGATTCCCTGCCTCTGATTCCCCGCCTCTGATTCCCCACCTCTGAGTCCCTGCCTCAGATTCCCTGCCTCAGATTCTCTGCCTCTGAATTCCTGCCTCTGATTCCCTGCATCTGATTGCCCGCCTCTGATTCTCCGCCTCTGATTCCCCGCCTCTGATTCCCTGCTTCTGATAACCTGCCTCTGATTCCCTGCCTCTGAGTCACCACTTCTGATTCCCCGCGTCCGATTCCGCACCCATGTTTCATCGCCTCTGTTGCTCTGCTTCCGATTTCCCGGCTCAGATTCATCGGCTCTGATTCCGCACCTCTGATTCCACGCCTCTCTTTCTGTGTCTCTGATTCCCCGCCTCTGATTCCACGCCTCTGATTACCTGCCTCTGATACCCTGCCTCTCTTTCCCTGCATCTATTTCCGTGCCTCTTTCTCTGCATCTCGTTTCCCACATCTCATTTCCCCCTTCTGATAACCCGCACCAGATTCCCCGCCTCAGATTCCCCGCCTCAGATTCCCCGCCTCTGATTTCCCGGTTCTGATTCCCCGCCTCTGATTCCACGACTCTGATTCCCTGCTTCTGATACCCCACCTATGTTTACCCGCCTCTGTTTACCCGCCTGTTTTCCCGCCTCTGATTCCCCACCACAGATTCCCTGCCTCAGATTCCCTGCCTCTGATTCCCTGCCTCTGATTCCCTGCCTCTGATTCCCTGCATCTGATTGCCCGCCTCTGATTCCCCGCCTATGATTCCCCGCCTCTGATTCCCCACCTCTGATTCCCTGCCTCTGATTCCCCACCTATGATTCCCCGCTTCTGATTCCCCACCTCTGATTCCCCGCCTCTGATTCCCCGCCTCTGATTCCCCGCCTCTGATTCCCCACCTCTGATTCACTGCCTCCCTTTCCGCTCAACTTTCCTGGCCTACGTTTCCCCATATATCTTTCCCCGCCTCTGATACCCCGCCTCTGATTCCCCGCCTCTGATTCCCCGCCTCTGAAGACCCGCATCTGATACCCGGCCTCTGAATCCCCGCCTCTGATACCGTGCCTCTGATAACTTTTTACTGATTCCCTGCCTCAGATTCCCTGCCTCCGATTCCCTGCCTCAGATTCCCTGCCTCAGATTCCCTGCATCAGATTCCCTTCATCTGATTCCCTGCCTCTGTTTCCCCGCCTCTGATTCCCTGCCTCTGATTCCCCGCCTCTGAATCCCCGCCTCTGATACCCTGCCTCTGATAACTTTTTACTGATTCCCCGCCTCTGATTCCCCGCCTCTGATTCCCCGCCTCTGATTCCCCGCCTCTTATTCCCCGCCTATGTTTACCCGCCTCTGTTTACCCGCCTGTTTCCCCGCCTCAGATTCCCTGCCTCAGATTCCCTGCATCAGATTCCTTGCCTCTGATTCCCTGCCTCTGATTCCCTGCCTCTGATTCCCTGCATCTGATTGCCCACCTCTGATTCCCCGCCTCTGATTCCCCGCCTCTGATTCCCCACCTCTGATTCCCCACTTCTGATTCCCCGCCTCTGATTCCCCGCATCTGATTCCCCGCCTCTGATTCACCGCCTCTGATTCCCCGCCTCTGATTCCCCGCCTCTGATTCCCCACTTCTGATTGCCCGCCTCTGATTCCCTGCCTCTGATTCCCCGCCTCTGATTCCCCACATCTTATTCCCCACTTCTGATTCCCCGCCTCTGATTCCCCGCCTCTGATTCCCCGCCTCTGATTCCCCGCATCTGATTCCCCTCCTCTGATACCCCACGTCTGATTCCCCGCCTCTGATTCCCCACATCTGATTCCCCACCTCTGATTCCCCGCCTCTGATTCCCCGCCTCTGATTCCCCACCTATGTTTACCCGCCTCTGTTTACCCGCCTGTTTCCCCGCCTCTGATTCCCCACCTCAGATTCCCTACCTCAGATTCCCTGCCTCTGATTCCATGCCTCTGATTCCCTGCCTCTGATTCCCTGCATCTGATTGCCCGCCTCTGATTCTCTGCCTCTGATTCCCTGCCTCTGATTCCCCACCTATGATTCCCCGCTTCTGATTCCCCACCTCTGATTCCCCGCCTCTGATTCCCCGCCTCTGATTCCCCGCCTCTGAAGACCAGCATCTGATACCCCGCCTCTGAATCCCCGCCTCTGATACCGTGCCTCTGATAACTTTTTACTGATTCCCTGCCTCAGATTCCCTGCCTCCGATTCCCTGCCTCAGATTCCCTGCCTCAGATTCCCTGCATCAGATTCCCTTCATCTGATTCCCTGCCTCTGTTTCCCCGCCTCTGATTCCCTGCCTCTGATTCCCCACCTATGATTCCCCGCTTCTGATTCCCCACCTCTGATTCCCCGCCTCTGATTCCCCGCCTCTGATTCCCCGCCTCTGATTCCCCACCTCTGATTCACTGCCTCCCTTTCCGCTCAACTTTCCTGGCCTACGTTTCCCCATATATCTTTCCCCGCCTCTGATACCCCGCCTCTGATTCCCCGCCTCTGATTCCCCGCCTCTGAAGACCCGCATATGATACCCCGCCTCTGAATCCCCGCCTCTGATACCGTGCCTCTGATAATTTTTTACTGATTCCCTGCCTCAGATTCCCTGCCTCCGATTCCCTGCCTCAGATTCCCTGCCTCAGATTCCCTGCATCAGATTCCCTTCATCTGATTCCCTGCCTCTGTTTCCCCGCCTCTGATTCCCTGCCTCTGATTCCCCGCCTCTGAATCCCCGCCTCTGATACCCTGCCTCTGATAACTTTTTACTGATTACCCGCCTCTGATTCCCCGCCTCTGATTCCCCGCCTCTGATTCCCCGCCTCTTATTCCCCGCCTATGTTTACCCGCCTCTGTTTACCCGCCTGTTTCCCCGCCTCAGATTCCCTGCCTCAGATTCCCTGCATCAGATTCCCTTCATCTGATTCCCTGGCTCTGATTCCCGGCCTCTGATTCCCCGCCTCTGATTCCCCGCCTCTGATTCCCCACCTCTGATTCCCCCCTCTGATTCCCCGCCTCTGATTCCCCGCCTCTGATTCCCCGCCTCTGATTCCCCGCGTCTGATTCCCTGCCTCTCTTTCCCTTCCTCTATTTCCGTGCCTTTCTCTGCATCTCGTTTCCCACATCTCATTTCCCCCTTCTGATAACCCGCATCAGATTCCCTGCCACAGATTCCCTGCCTCAAATTCCCTTCCTCAGATTCCCTGCATCAGATTCCCTTCATCTGATTCCCTGCCTCTGATTCCCCCCTCTGATTCCCCGCCTCTGATTCCCCACCTCTGAGTCCCTGCCTCAGATTCCCTGCCTCAGATTCTCTGCCTCTGAATTCCTGCCTCTGATTCCCTGCATCTGATTGCCCGCCTCTGATTCTCCGCCTCTGATTCCCCGCCTCTGATTCCCTGCTTCTGATAACCTGCCTCTGATTCCCTGCCTCTGAGTCACCACTTCTGATTCCCCGCGTCCGATTCCGCACCCATGTTTCATCGCCTCTGTTGCTCTGCTTCCGATTTCCCGGCTCAGATTCATCGGCTCTGATTCCGCACCTCTGATTCCACGCCTCTCTTTCTGTGTCTCTGATTCCCCGCCTCTGATTCCACGCCTCTGATTACCTGCCTCTGATACCCTGCCTCTCTTTCCCTGCATCTATTTCCGTGCCTCTTTCTCTGCATCTCGTTTCCCACATCTCATTTCCCCCTTCTGATAACCCGCACCAGATTCCCCGCCTCAGATTCCCCGCCTCAGATTCCCCGCCTCTGATTTCCCGGTTCTGATTCCCCGCCTCTGATTCCACGACTCTGATTCCCCGCTTCTGATACCCCACCTATGTTTACCCGCCTCTGTTTACCCGCCTGTTTTCCTGCCTCTGATTCCCCACCACAGATTCCCTGCCTCAGATTCCCTGCCTCTGATTCCCTGCCTCTGATTCCCTGCCTCTGATTCCCTGCATCTGATTGCCCGCCTCTGACTCCCCGCCTATGATTCCCCGCCTCTGATTCCCCACCTCTGATTCCCTGCCTCTGATTCCCCACCTATGATTCCCCGCTTCTGATTCCCCACCTCTGATTCCCCGCCTCTGATTCCCCGCCTCTGATTCCCCGCCTCTGATTCCCCACCTCTGATTCACTGCCTCCCTTTCCGCTCAACTTTCCTGGCCTACGTTTCCCCATATATCTTTCCCCGCCTCTGATACCCCGCCTCTGATTCCCCGCCTCTGATTCCCCGCCTCTGAAGACCCGCATCTGATACCCCGCCTCTGAATCCCCGCCTCTGATACCGTGCCTCTGATAACTTTTTACTGATTCCCTGCCTCAGATTCCCTGCCTCCGATTCCCTGCCTCAGATTCCCTGCCTCAGATTCCCTGCATCAGATTCCCTTCATCTGATTCCCTGCCTCTGTTTCCCCGCCTCTGATTCCCTGCCTCTGATTCCCCGCCTCTGAATCCCCGCCTCTGATACCCTGCCTCTGATAACTTTTTACTGATTCCCCGCCTCTGATTCCCCGCCTCTGATTCCCCGCCTCTGATTCCCCGCCTCTTATTCCCCGCCTATGTTTACCCGCCTCTGTTTACCCGCCTGTTTCCCCGCCTCAGATTCCCTGCCTCAGATTCCCTGCATCAGATTCCCTTCATCTGATTCCCTGCCTCTGATTCCCGGCCTCTGATTCCCCGCCTCTGATTCCCCGCCTCTGATTCCCCACCTCTGATTCCCCCCTCTGATTCCCCGCCTCTGATTCCCCGCCTCTGATTCCCCGCCTCTGATTCCCCGCGTCTGATTCCCTGCCTCCCTTTCCCTTCCTCTATTTCCGTGCCTCTTTCTCTGCATCTCGTTTCCCACATCTCATTTCCCCCTTCTGATAACCCGCATCAGATTCCCTGCCACAGATTCCCTGCCTCAGATTCCCTTCCTCAGATTCCCTGCATCAGATTCCCTTCATCTGATTCCCTTCCTCTGATTCCCCGCCTCTGATTCCCCACCTCTGAGTCCCTGCGTCAGATTCCCTGCCTCAGATTCTTTGCCTCTGAATTCCTGCCTCTGATTCCCTGCATCTGATTGCCCGCCTCTGATTCTCCGCCTCTGATTCACCGCCTCTGATTCCCTGCCTCTGATAACCTGCCTCTGATTCCCTGCCACAGATTCCCTGCCTCAAATTCCCTTCCTCAGATTCCCTGCATCAGATTCCCTTCATCTGATTCCCTGCCTCTGATTCCCCGCCTCTGATTCCCCACCTCTGAGTCCCTGCCTCAGATTCCCTGCCTCAGATTCTCTGCCTCTGAATTCCTGCCTCTGATTCCCTGCATCTGATTGCCCGCCTCTGATTCTCCGCCTCTGATTCCCCGCCTCTGATTCCCTGCTTCTGATAACCTGCCTCTGATTCCCTGCCTCTGAGTCACCACTTCTGATTCCCCGCGTCCGATTCCGCACCCATGTTTCATCGCCTCTGTTGCTCTGCTTCCGATTTCCCGGCTCAGATTCATCGGCTCTGATTCCGCACCTCTGATTCCACGCCTCTCTTTCTGTGTCTCTGATTCCCCGCCTCTGATTCCACGCCTCTGATTACCTGCCTCTGATACCCTGCCTCTCTTTCCCTGCATCTATTTCCGTGCCTCTTTCTCTGCATCTCGTTTCCCACATCTCATTTCCCCCTTCTGATAACCCGCACCAGATTCCCCGCCTCAGATTCCCCGCCTCAGATTCCCCGCCTCTGATTTCCCGGTTCTGATTCCCCGCCTCTGATTCCACGACTCTGATTCCCTGCTTCTGATACCCCACCTATGTTTACCCGCCTCTGTTTACCCGCCTGTTTTCCCGCCTCTGATTCCCCACCACAGATTCCCTGCCTCAGATTCCCTGCCTCTGATTCCCTGCCTCTGATTCCCTGCCTCTGATTCCCTGCATCTGATTGCCCGCCTCTGATTCCCCGCCTATGATTCCCCGCCTCTGATTCCCCACCTCTGATTCCCTGCCTCTGATTCCCCACCTATGATTCCCCGCTTCTGATTCCCCACCTCTGATTCCCCGCCTCTGATTCCCCGCCTCTGATTCCCCGCCTCTGATTCCCCACCTCTGATTCACTGCCTCCCTTTCCGCTCAACTTTCCTGGCCTACGTTTCCCCATATATCTTTCCCCGCCTCTGATACCCCGCCTCTGATTCCCCGCCTCTGATTCCCCGCCTCTGAAGACCCGCATCTGATACCCGGCCTCTGAATCCCCGCCTCTGATACCGTGCCTCTGATAACTTTTTACTGATTCCCTGCCTCAGATTCCCTGCCTCCGATTCCCTGCCTCAGATTCCCTGCCTCAGATTCCCTGCATCAGATTCCCTTCATCTGATTCCCTGCCTCTGTTTCCCCGCCTCTGATTCCCTGCCTCTGATTCCCCGCCTCTGAATCCCCGCCTCTGATACCCTGCCTCTGATAACTTTTTACTGATTCCCCGCCTCTGATTCCCCGCCTCTGATTCCCCGCCTCTGATTCCCCGCCTCTTATTCCCCGCCTATGTTTACCCGCCTCTGTTTACCCGCCTGTTTCCCCGCCTCAGATTCCCTGCCTCAGATTCCCTGCATCAGATTCCTTGCCTCTGATTCCCTGCCTCTGATTCCCTGCCTCTGATTCCCTGCATCTGATTGCCCACCTCTGATTCCCCGCCTCTGATTCCCCGCCTCTGATTGCCCACCTCTGATTCCCCACTTCTGATTCCCCGCCTCTGATTCCCCGCCTCTGATTCCCCGCCTCTGATTCACCGCCTCTGATTCCCCGCCTCTGATTCCCCGCCTCTGATTCCCCACTTCTGATTGCCCGCCTCTGATTCCCTGCCTCTGATTCCCCGCCTCTGATTCCCCACATCTTATTCCCCACTTCTGATTCCCCGCCTCTGATTCCCCGCCTCTGATTCCCCGCCTCTGATTCCCCGCATCTGATTCCTCTCCTCTGATACCCCACGTCTGATTCCCCGCCTCTGATTCCCCACATCTGATTCCCCACCTCTGATTCCCCGCCTCTGATTCCCCGCCTCTGATTCCCCACCTATGTTTACCCGCCTCTGTTTACCCGCCTGTTTCCCCGCCTCTGATTCCCCACCTCAGATTCCCTACCTCAGATTCCCTGCCTCTGATTCCATGCCTCTGATTCCCTGCCTCTGATTCCCTGCATCTGATTGCCCGCCTCTGATTCTCTGCCTCTGATTCCCTGCCTCTGATTCCCCACCTATGATTCCCCGCTTCTGATTCCCCACCTCTGATTCCCCGCCTCTGATTCCCCGCCTCTGATTCCCCGCCTCTGAAGACCCGCATCTGATACCCCGCCTCTGAATCCCCGCCTCTGATACCGTGCCTCTGATAACTTTTTACTGATTCCCTGCCTCAGATTCCCTGCCTCCGATTCCCTGCCTCAGATTCCCTGCCTCAGATTCCCTGCATCAGATTCCCTTCATCTGATTCCCTGCCTCTGTTTCCCCGCCTCTGATTCCCTGCCTCTGATTCCCCACCTATGATTCCCCGCTTCTGATTCCCCACCTCTGATTCCCCGCCTCTGATTCCCCGCCTCTGATTCCCCGCCTCTGATTCCCCACCTCTGATTCACTGCCTCCCTTTCCGCTCAACTTTCCTGGCCTACGTTTCCCCATATATCTTTCCCCGCCTCTGATACCCCGCCTCTGATTCCCCGCCTCTGATTCCCCGCCTCTGAAGACCCGCATATGATACCCCGCCTCTGAATCCCCGCCTCTGATACCGTGCCTCTGATAACTTTTTACTGATTCACTGCCTCAGATTCCCTGCCTCCGATTCACTGCCTCAGATTCCCTGCCTCAGATTCCCTGCATCAGATTCCCTTCATCTGATTCCCTGCCTCTGTTTCCCCGCCTCTGATTCCCTGCCTCTGATTCCCCGCCTCTGAATCCCCGCCTCTGATACCCTGCCTCTGATAACTTTTTACTGATTACCCGCCTCTGATTCCCCGCCTCTGATTCCCCGCCTCTGATTCCCCGCCTCTTATTCCCCGCCTATGTTTACCCGCCTCTGTTTACCCGCCTGTTTCCCCGCCTCAGATTCCCTGCCTCAGATTCCCTGCATCAGATTCCCTTCATCTGATTCCCTGGCTCTGATTCCCGGCCTCTGATTCCCCGCCTCTGATTCCCCGCCTCTGATACCCCGCCTCTGATTCCCCGCCTCTGATTCCCCGCCTCTGAAGACCCGCATATGATACCCCGCCTCTGAATCCCCGCCTCTGATACCGTGCCTCTGATAACTTTTTACTGATTCCCTGCCTCAGATTCCCTGCCTCCGATTCCCTGCCTCAGATTCCCTGCCTCAGATTCCCTGCATCAGATTCCCTTCATCTGATTCCCTGCCTCTGTTTCCCCGCCTCTGATTCCCTGCCTCTGATTCCCCGCCTCTGAATCCCCGCCTCTGATACCCTGCCTCTGATAACTTTTTACTGATTACCCGCCTCTGATTCCCCGCCTCTGATTCCCCGCCTCTGATTCCCCGCCTCTTATTCCCCGCCTATGTTTACCCGCCTCTGTTTACCCGCCTGTTTCCCCGCCTCAGATTCCCTGCCTCAGATTCCCTGCATCAGATTCCCTTCATCTGATTCCCTGGCTCTGATTCCCGGCCTCTGATTCCCCGCCTCTGATTCCCCGCCTCTGATTCCCCACCTCTGATTCCCCCCTCTGATTCCCCGCCTCTGATTCCCCGCCTCTGATTCCCCGCCTCTGATTCCCCGCGTCTGATTCCCTGCCTCTCTTTCCCTTCCTCTATTTCCGTGCCTTTCTCTGCATCTCGTTTCCCACATCTCATTTCCCCCTTCTGATAACCCGCATCAGATTCCCTGCCACAGTTTCCCTGCCTCAAATTCCCTTCCTCAGATTCCCTGCATCAGATTCCCTTCATCTGATTCCCTGCCTCTGATTCCCCCCTCTGATTCCCCGCCTCTGATTCCCCACCTCTGAGTCCCTGCCTCAGATTCCCTGCCTCAGATTCTCTGCCTCTGAATTCCTGCCTCTGATTCCCTGCATCTGATTGCCCGCCTCTGATTCTCCGCCTCTGATTCCCCGCCTCTGATTCCCTGCTTCTGATAACCTGCCTCTGATTCCCTGCCTCTGAGTCACCACTTCTGATTCCCCGCGTCCGATTCCGCACCCATGTTTCATCGCCTCTGTTGCTCTGCTTCCGATTTCCCGGCTCAGATTCATCGGCTCTGATTCCGCACCTCTGATTCCACGCCTCTCTTTCTGTGTCTCTGATTCCCCGCCTCTGATTCCACGCCTCTGATTACCTGCCTCTGATACCCTGCCTCTCTTTCCCTGCATCTATTTCCGTGCCTCTTTCTCTGCATCTCGTTTCCCACATCTCATTTCCCCCTTCTGATAACCCGCACCAGATTCCCCGCCTCAGATTCCCCGCCTCAGATTCCCCGCCTCTGATTTCCCGGTTCTGATTCCCCGCCTCTGATTCCACGACTCTGATTCCCCGCTTCTGATACCCCACCTATGTTTACCCGCCTCTGTTTACCCGCCTGTTTTCCTGCCTCTGATTCCCCACCACAGATTCCCTGCCTCAGATTCCCTGCCTCTGATTCCCTGCCTCTGATTCCCTGCCTCTGATTCCCTGCATCTGATTGCCCGCCTCTGATTCCCCGCCTATGATTCCCCGCCTCTGATTCCCCACCTCTGATTCCCTGCCTCTGATTCCCCACCTATGATTCCCCGCTTCTGATTCCCCACCTCTGATTCCCCGCCTCTGATTCCCCGCCTCTGATTCCCCGCCTCTGATTCCCCACCTCTGATTCACTGCCTCCCTTTCCGCTCAACTTTCCTGGCCTACGTTTCCCCATATATCTTTCCCCGGCTCTGATACCCCGCCTCTGATTCCCCGCCTCTGATTCCCCGCCTCTGAAGACCCGCATCTGATACCCCGCCTCTGAATCCCCGCCTCTGATACCGTGCCTCTGATAACTTTTTACTGATTCCCTGCCTCAGATTCCCTGCCTCCGATTCCCTGCCTCAGATTCCCTGCCTCAGATTCCCTGCATCAGATTCCCTTCATCTGATTCCCTGCCTCTGTTTCCCCGCCTCTGATTCCCTGCCTCTGATTCCCCGCCTCTGAATCCCCGCCTCTGATACCCTGCCTCTGATAACTTTTTACTGATTCCCCGCCTCTGATTCCCCGCCTCTGATTCCCCGCCTCTGATTCCCCGCCTCTTATTCCCCGCCTATGTTTACCCGCCTCTGTTTACCCGCCTGTTTCCCCGCCTCAGATTCCCTGCCTCAGATTCCCTGCATCAGATTCCCTTCATCTGATTCCCTGCCTCTGATTCCCGGCCTCTGATTCCCCGCCTCTGATTCCCCGCCTCTGATTCCCCACCTCTGATTCCCCCCTCTGATTCCCCGCCTCTGATTCCCCGCCTCTGATTCCCCGCCTCTGATTCCCCGCGTCTGATTCCCTGCCTCCCTTTCCCTTCCTCTATTTCTGTGCCTCTTTCTCTGCATCTCGTTTCCCACATCTCATTTCCCCCTTCTGATAACCCGCATCAGATTCCCTGCCACAGATTCCCTGCCTCAGATTCCCTTCCTCAGATTCCCTGCATCAGATTCCCTTCATCTGATTCCCTTCCTCTGATTCCCCGCCTCTGATTCCCCACCTCTGAGTCCCTGCGTCAGATTCCCTGCCTCAGATTCTCTGCCTCTGAATTCCTGCCTCTGATTCCCTGCATCTGATTGCCCGCCTCTGATTCTCCGCCTCTGATTCACCGCCTCTGATTCCCTGCCTCTGATAACCTGCCTCTGATTCCCTGCCTCTGAGTCACCATTTCTGATTCCCCGCGTCCGATTCCGCACCCATGTTTCATCGCCTCTGTTGATCTGCTTCCGATTTCCCGGCTCAGATTCATCGGCTCTGATTCCGCACCTCTGATTCCACGCCTCTCTTTCTGTGTCTTTGATTCCCCGCCTCTGATTCCACGCCTCTGATTACATGCCTCTGATACCCTGCCTCTCTTTCCCTGCATCTATTTCCGTGCCTCTTTCTCTGCATCTCGTTTCCCACATCTCATTTCCCCCTTCTGATAACCCGCATCAGATTCCCCACCTCAGATTCCCCGCCTCAGATTCCCCGCCTCTGATTTCCCGGTTCTGATTCCCAGCCTCTGATTCCACGACTCTGATTCCCCGCTTCTGATACCCCACCTATGTTTACCCGCCTCTGTTTACCCGCCTGTTTTCCCGCCTCTGATTCCCCACCACAGATTCCCTGCATCAGATTCCCTGCCTCTGATTCCCTGCCTCTGATTCCCTGCCTCTGATTCCCTGCATCTGATTGCCCGGCTCTGATTCCCCGCCTATGATTCCCCGCCTCTGATTCCCCACCTCTGATTCCCCACTTCTGATTCCCCGCCTCTGATTCCCCGCCTCTGATTCCCCGCCTCTGATTCACCGCCTCTGATTCCCCGCCTCTGATTTCCCGCCTCTGATACCCCACTTCTGATTGCCCGCCTCTGATTCCCTTCCTCTGATTCCCCGCCTCTGATTCCCCACATCTGATTCCCCACTTCTGATTCCCCGCCTCTGATTCCCCGCCTCTGATTCCACGCCTCTGATTCCCCGCCTCTGATTCCCCGCCTCTGATTCCCCACCTCTGATTCCCCTCCTCTGATACCCCGCCTCTGATTCCCCGCCTCTGATTCCCCGCATCTGATTCCCCGCCTCTGATTCCCCGCCTCTGATTCCCCGCCTCTGATTCCCCGCCTCTGATTCCCCGCCTCTGATTCCCCGCCTCTGATTCCCCGCCTATGTTTACCCGCCTCTGTTTACCCGCCTGTTTCCCTGCCTCTGATTCCCCACCTCAGATTCCCTACCTCAGATTCCTTGCCTCTGATTCCCTACCTCTGATTCCCTGCCTCTGATTCCCTGCATCTGATTGCCCGCCTCTGATTCTCCGCCTCTGATTCCCCGCCTCTGATTACCCACCTATGATTCCCCGCTTCTGATTCCCCGCCTCTGATTCCCCGCCTCCGATTCCCCGCCTCTGATTCCCCGCCTCTGATTCCCCACCTCTGATTCACTGCCTCCCTTTCCGCTCAACTTTCCTGGCCTACGTTTCCCCATATATCTTTCCCCGCCTCTGATATCCCGCCTCTGAATCCCCGCCTCTGATACACTGCCTCTGATAACTTTTTACTGATTCCCTGCCTCAGATTCCCTGCCTCCGATTCCCTGCCTCAGATTCCCTGCCTCAGATTCCCTTCATCAGATTCCCTTCATCTGATTCCCTGCCTCTGATTCCCCGCCTCTGATTCCCCGCCTCTGATTCCCCACCTCTGATTCCCCGCCTCTGATACCCCGCCTCTGATTCCCCGCCTCTGATTCCCTGCATCTGATTCCCCGCCTCAGATTCCCCGCCTCTGATTCCCCGCCTCTGATTCCCCGTCTCTGATTCCCCGACTCTGATTCCCCGCCTCTGATTCCCCGCCTATGTTTACACGCCTCTGTTTACCCGCCTGTTTTCCCGCCTCTGATTCCCCACCACAGATTCCCTGCCTCAGATTCCCTGCCCCTGATTCCCTGCCTCTGAGTCCCTGCCTCTGATTCCCTGCATCTGATTGCCCACCTCTGATTCCCCGCCTCTGATTCCCCGCCTCTGATTCCCCACCTCTGATTCCCCACTTCTGATTCCCCGCCTCTGATTCCCCGCCTCTGATTCCCCGCCTCTGATTCACCGCCTCTGATTCCCCGCCTCTGATTCCCCGCCTATGATTCCCCACTTCTGATTGCCCGCCTCTGATTCCCTGCCTCTGATTCCCCGCGTCTGATTCCCCACATCTTATTCCCCACTTCTGATTCCCCGCCTCTGATTCCCCGCCTCTGATTCCCCGCCTCTGATTCCCCGCATCTGATTCCCCTCCTCTGATACCCCACCTCTGATTCCCCGCCTCTGATTCCCCACATCTGATTCCCCGCCTCTGATTCCCCGCCTCTGATTCCCCGCATCTAATTCCCCGCCTCTGATTCCCCGCCTCTGATTCCCCGCCTCTGATTCCCCACCTATGTTTACCCGCCTCTGTTTACCCACCTGTTTCCCCGCCTCTGATTCCCCACTTCAGATTCCCTACCTCAGATTCCCTGCCTCTGATTCCATGCCTCTGATTCCCTGCCTGTGATTCCCTGCATCTGATTGCCCGCCTCTGATTCTCTGCCTCTGATTCCCTGCCTCTGATTCCCCACCTATGATTCCCCGCTTCTGATTCCCCACCTCTGATTCCCCGCCTCTGATTCCCCACCTCTGATTCCCCGCCTCTGATTCCCCACCTCTGATTCACTGCCTCCCTTTCCGCTCAACTTTCCTGGCCTACGTTTCCCCATATATCTTTCCCCGCCTCTGATACCCCGCCTCTGATTCCCCGCCTCTGATTCCCCGCCTCTGAAGACCCGCATCTGATACCCCGCCTCTGAATCCACGCCTCTGATACCGTGCCTCTGATAACTTTTTACTGATTCCCTGCCTCAGATTCCCTGCCTCCGATTCCCTGCCTCAGATTCCCTGCCTCAGATTCCCTGCATCAGATTCCCTTCATCTGATTCCCTGCCTCTGTTTCCCCGCCTCTGATTCCCTGCCTCTGATTCCCCGCCTCTGATTCCCCGCCTCTGATTACCCGCCTCTTATTCCCCGCCTATGTTTACCCGCCTCTGTTTACCCGCCTGTTTCCCCGCCTCAGATTCCCTGCCTCAGATTCCCTGCATCAGATTCCCTTCATCTGATTCCCCGCCTCTGATTCCCCGCCTCTGATTCCCCACCTCTGATTCCCCCCTCTGATTCCCCGCCTCTGATTCCCCGCCTCTGATTCCCCGCCTCTGATTCCCCGCGTCTGATTCCCTGCCTCTCTTTCCCTTCCTCTATTTCCGTGCCTCTTTCTCTGCATCTCGTTTCCCACATCTCATTTCCCCCTTCTGAAAACCCGCATCAGATTCCCTGCCACAGATTCCCTGCCTCAGATTCCCTTCCTCAGATTCCCTGCATCAGATTCCCTTCATCTGATTCCCTTCCTCTGATTCCCCGCCTCTGATTCCCCACCTCTGAGTCCCTGCCTCAGATTCACTGCCTCAGATTCTCTGCCTCTGAATTCCTGCCTCTGATTCCCTGCATCTGATTGCCCGCCTCTGATTCTCCGCCTCTGATTCCCCGCCTCTGATTCCCTGCCTCTGATAACCTGCCTCTGATTCCCTGCCTCTGAGTCACCACTTCTGATTCCCCGCGTCCGATTCCGCACCCATGTTTCATCGCCTCTGTTGATCTGCTTCCGATTTCCCGGCTCAGATTCATCGGCTCTGATTCCGCACCTCTGATTCCACGCCTCTCTTTCTGTGTCTCTGATTCCCCGCCTCTGATTCCACGCCTCTGATTACCTGCCTCTGATACCCTGCCTCTCTTTCCCTGCATCTATTTCCGTGCCTCTTTCTCTGCATCTCGTTTCCCACATCTCATTTCCCCCTTCTGATAACCCGCATGAGATTCCCCGCCTCAGATTCCCCGCCTCAGATTCCCCGCCTCTGATTCCACGACTCTGATTCCCCGCTTCTGATACCCCACCTATGTTTACCCGCCTCTGTTTACCCGCCTGTTTTCCCGCCTCTGATTCCCCACCACAGATTCCCTGCCTCAGATTCCCTGCCTCTGATTCCCTGCCTCTGATTCCCTGCCTCTGATTCCCTGCATCTGATTGCCCACCTCTGATTCCCCGCCTATGATTCCCCGCCTCTGATTCCCCACCTCTGATTCCCCACTTCTGATTCCCCGCCTCTGATTCCCCGCCTCTGATTCCCCGCCTCTGATTCACCGCCTCTGATTCCCCGCCTCTGATTTCCCGCCTCTGATACCCCACTTCTGATTGCCCGCCTCTGATTCCCTTCCTCTGATTCCCCGCCTCTGTTTCCCCACATCTGATTCCCCACTTCTGATTCCCCGCCTCTGATTCCCCGCCTCTGATTCCACGCCTCTGATTCCCCGCCTCTGATTCCCCGCCTCTGATTCCCCGCCTCTGATTCCCCTCCTCTGATACCCCGCCTCTGATTCCCCGCCTCTGATTCCCCGCATCTGATTCCCCGCCTCTGATTCCCCGCCTCTGATTCCCCGCCTCTGATTCCCCGCCTCTGATTCCCCGCCTCTGATTCCCCGCCTCTGATTCCCCGCCTATTTTTACCCGCCTCTGTTTACCTGCCTGTTTCCCTGCCTCTGATTCCCCACCTCAGATTCCCTACCTCAGATTCCTTGCCTCGAATTCCCTGCCTCTGATTCCCTGCCTCTGATTCCCTGCATCTGATTGCCCGCCTCTGACTCTCCGCCTCTGATTCCCCGCCTCTGATTACCCACCTATGATTCCCCGCTTCTGATTCCCCGCCTCTGATTCCCCGCCTCCGATTCCCCGCCTCTGATTCCCCGCCTCTGATTCCCCACCTCTGATTCACTGCCTCCCTTTCCGCTCAACTTTCCTGGCCTACGTTTCCCCATATATCTTTCCCCGCCTCTGATACCCCGCCTCTGATTCCCCGCCTCTGATTCCCCGCCTCTGATGACCCGCATCTGATATCCCGCCTCTGAATACCCGCCTCTGATACACTGCCTCTGATAACTTTTTACTGATTCCCTGCCTCAGATTCCCTGCCTCCGATTCCCTGCCTCAGATTCCCTGCCTCAGATTCCCTGCATCAGATTCCCTTCATCTGATTCCCTGCCTCTGATTCCCCGCCTCTGATTCCCCGCCTCTGATTCCCCACCTCTGATTCCCCGCCTCTGATACCCCGCCTCTGATTCCCCGCCTCTGATTCCCTGCATCTGATTCCCCGCCTCAGATTCCCCGCCTCTGATTCCCCGCCTCTGATTCCCCGTCTCTGATTCCCCGACTCTGATTCCCCGCCTCTGATTCCCCGCCTATGTTTACACGCCTCTGTTTACCCGCCTGTTTTCCCGCCTCTGTTTCCCCACCACAGATTCCCTGCCTCAGATTCCCTGCCCCTGATTCCCTGCCTCTGATTCCCTGCCTCTGATTCCCTGCATCTGATTGCCCGCCTCTGATTCCCCGCCTCTGATTCCCCGCCTCTGATTCCCCACCTCTGAATCCCCACTTCTGATTCCCCGCCTCTGATTCCCCGCCACTGATTCCCCGCCTCTGATTCACCGCCTTTGATTCCCCGCCTCTGATTCCCCGCCTCTGATTCCCCACTTCTGATTGCCCGCCTCTGATTCCCTGCCTCTGATTTCCCACCTCTGATTCCCCACCTCTGATTCCCCACTTCTGATTCCCCGCCTCTGATTCCCCGCCTCTGATTCCACGCCTCTGATTCCACGCCTCTGATTCCCCACCTCAGATTCCCTACCTCAGATTCCCTGCCTCTGATTCCCTGCCTCTGATTCCCTGCCTCTGATTCCCTGCATCTGATTGCCCACCTCTGATTCTCCGCCTCTGATTCCCCGCCTCTGATTCCCCACCTCTGATTCCCCGCTTCTGATTCCCCGCCTCTGATTCCCCGCCTCTGATTCCCCGCCTCTGATTCCCCGCCTCTGATTCCCCACCTCTGATTCACTGCCGCCCTTTCCGCTCAACTTTCCTGGCCTACGTTTCCCCACATATCTTTCCCCGCCTCTGATACCCCGCCTCTGACTCCCCGCCTCTGATTCCCCGCCTCTGATGACCCGCATCTGATACCCCGCCTCTGATTCCCCGCCTCTGATAACCTGCCTCTGATAACTTTTTACTGATTCCCTGCCTCAGATTCCCTGCCTCCGATTCCCTGCCTCAGATTCCCTGCCTCAGATTCCCTGCATCAGATTCCCTTCATCTGATTCCCTGCCTCTGATTCCCCGCCTCCGATTCCCCGCCTCTGATTCCCCGCCTCTGATTCCCCACCTCTGTCTCTACGCCTCTCTTTTGCCTGCACTCTTTCCCCTCCACTCTTTCCGTGCCTCTCTTTCCCTCCCTCAATTTCAACAACTCTGTTTGATCTGTTCCGTGTACCTCATTTTCAACATACAAGTTCCAACCACTATGTTTCGCCCATCTCTTTCGCCGCCTCTATTTATGCACCTATGTTTACCCGCTTCTGTTTACCCGCCTGTTTCCCCACATCTCTTTCCCCACCTCTGATTCCACGCCTCTGATTCCCCGCCTCTCATTCCCCGCATCTGATTCCCCGCCTCTGATTCACCGCCTCCCTTTCCGCGCAACTTTCCTGGCCTACGTTTACCCACATCTCTTTCCCCACTTCTGATTCCACGCCTCTGATTCGCCGCCTCTGATTGCCCGCCTCTGATTTCCTGCATCTGATTCCCCGCCTCTGATTCCCCGCCTCTGATTCCCCGCGTCTGATTCCCTGCCTCTCATTCGCCGCCTCTGATTCCCCGCATCTGATTCCCTGCCTATCTTTCCCTGCCTGTATTTCCGTGCCTCTTTCTCTGCATCTCGTTTCCAACATCTCATTTCCCCCTTCAGATAACCCGCATCAGTTTCCCTGCTACAGATTCCCTGCCTCAGATTCCCTGCCTCAGATTCCCTGCCTCAGATTCCCTGCATCAGATTCTCTGCCTCTGAATTCCTGCCTCTGATTCCCTGCATCTGATTGCCCGCCTCTGATTCTCCGCCTCTGATTCCCCGCCTCTGATTCCCTGCCTCTGATAACCTGCCTCTGATTCCCTGCCTCTGAGTCACCACTTCTGATTCCCCGCGTCCGATTCCGCACCGATGTTTCATCGCCTCTGTTGATCTGCTTCCGATTTCCCGGCTCAGATTCATCGGCTCTGATTCCGCACCTCTGATTCCACGCCTCTCTTTCTGTGTCTCTGATTCCCCGCCTCTGATTCCACGCCTCTGATTCCCCGCATCTGATTCCCTGCCTATCTTTCCCTGCCTGTATTTCCGTGCCTCTTTCTCTGCATCTCGTTTCCCACATCTCATTTCCCCCTTCAGATAACCCGCATCAGTTTCCCTGCCACAGATTCCCTGCCTCAGAATCCCTGCCTCAGATTCCCTGCATCAGATTCCCTTCATCTGATTCCCTGCCTCTGATTCCCCGCGGCTGATTCCCCACCTCTGATTCCCTGCCTCTGATTCCCTGCCTCTGATTCACTGCCTCTGATTCCCTGCATCTGATTGCCCGCCTCTGAATCCCTGCCTCTGATTCCCCGCCTCTGATTCCCCGCCTCTGATTCCCTGCCTCTGATTCCCCACCTCTGATTCCCCACTTCTGATTCGCCACCTCTGATTCCCCGTCTCTGATTCCACGCCTCTGATTCCCCGCCTCTGATTCCGCGCCTCTGATTCCCCGCCTCTGATTCCCCGCCTCTGATTCCCCGCCTCTGTTTACCCACCTGTTTCCCCGCCTCTGATTCCCCACCTCAGAATCCCTGCCTCAGATTCCCTGCCTCTGATTCCCTGCCTCTGATTCCCTTCCTCTGATTCCCTGCATCTGATTGCCCGCCTCTGATTCTCCGCCTCTGATTCCCCGCCTCTGATTCCCCACCTCTGATTCCCCGCTTCTGATTCCCCGCCTCTGATTCCCCGCCTCTGATTCCCCGCCTCTGATTCCCCGCCTCTGATTCCCCACCTCTGATTCACTGCCTCCCTTTCCACTCAACTTTCCTGGCCTACGTTTCCCCACATATCCTTCCCCGCCTCTGATTCCCCGCCTTTGATTCCACGCCTCTGATTCCCCGCCTCTGATTCCCCACCTCTGATTCCCCGCCTCTAATTCCCCGCCTCTGATTCCCCTCCTCTGATACCCCGCCTCTGATTCCCCGCCTCTGATTCCCCGCATCCGATTCCCCGCATCTGATTCCCCGCCTCTGATTCCCCGCCTCTGATTCCCCGCCTCTGATTCCCCACCTTTGATTCCCCGCCTCTGATTCCCCGCCTCTTATTCCCCGCCTATGTTTACCCGCCTCTGTTTACCCGCCTGTTTCCCCGCCTCAGATTCCCTGCCTCAGATTCCTTGCATCAGATTCCCTTCATCTGATTCCCTGCCTCTGATTCCCTGCCTCTGATTCCCCGCCTCTGATTCCCCGCCTCTGATTCCCCACCTCTGATTCCCCCCTCTGATTCCCTGCCTCTGATTCCCCGCCTCTGATTCCCCGCCTCTGATTCCCCACGTCTCATTCCCTGCCTCTCTTTCCCTTCCTCTATTTCCGTGCCTCTTTCTCTGCATCTCGTTTCCCACATCTCATTTCCCCCTTCTGATAACCCGCATCAGATTCCGTGCCACAGATTCCCTGCCTCAGATTCCCTTCCTCAGATTCCCTGCATCAGATTCCCTTCATCTGAATCCCTGCCTCTGATTCCCCGCCTCTGATTCCCCACCTCTGAGTCCCTGCCTCAGATTCCCTGCCTCTGATTCTCTGCCTCTGATTCCCTGCCCCTGATTCCCTGCATCTGATTGCCCGCCTCTGATTCTCCGCCTCTGATTCCCCGCCTCTGATTCCCCGCCTCTGATTCCCCGCCTCTGATTCCTCGCCTCTGATTCCCCGCCTCTGATACCCTGCCTCTGATAACCTGCCTCTGATTCCCTGCCTCTGATTCCCTGCCTCTGAGTCCCCACTTCTGATTCCCCGCATCCGATTCCGCACCCATGTTTCACCGCCTCTGTTGCTCTGCTTCTGATTTCCCGGCTCAAATTCACCCGCTCTGATTCCGCACCTCAGATTCCACGCCTCTCTTTCTGTGTCTCTGATTCCCCGCCTCTGATTCCACGCCTCTGATTACCCGCCTCTGATACCCTGCCTCTCTTTCCCTGCCTCTATTTCCGTGCCTGTTTCTCTGCATCTCGTTTCCCACATCTCATTTCCCCCTTCTGATAACCCGCATCAGATTCCCTGCCACAGATTCCCTGCCTCAGATTCCCTGCATCAGATTCCCTGCATCAGATTCCCTTCATCTGATTCCATGCCTCTGATTCCTCGCCTCTGATTCCCTGCCTCTGATTCCCCACCTCTGTTTACCCGCCTGTTTCCCCGCCTCTGATTCACCACCTCATATTCGCCGCCTCAGATTCCCTGCCTCTGATTCCCTGCCTCTGTTTCCCTGCCTCAGATTCCCTGCATCTGATTGCCCGCCTCTGATATCCTGCCTCTGATTCCCCGCCTCTGATTCCCCGCCTCTGATTCCCTACCTCTGATTCCCCACTTCTGATTCCACGCCTCTGATTACCCGCCTCTGATACCCTGCCTCTCTTTCCCTGCCTCTATTTCCGTGCCTCTTTCTCTGCATCTCGTTTCCCACATCTCATTTCCCCCTTCTGATAACCCGCATCAGATTCCCTGCCACAGATTCCCTGCCTCAGATTCCCTGCATCAGATTCCCTGCATCAGATTCCCTTCATCTGATTCCCTGCCTCTGATTCCTCGCCTCTGATTCCCTGCCTCTGATTCCCCACCTCTGTTTACCCGCCTGTTTCCCCGCCTCTGATTCACCACCTCATATTCGCCGCCTCAGATTCCCTGCCTCTGATTCCCTGCCTCTGTTTCCCTCCCTCAGATTCCCTGCATCTGATTGCCCGCCTCTGATTTCCTGCCTCTGATTCCCCGCCTCTGATTCCCCGCCTCTGATTCCCTACCTCTGATTCCCCACTTCTGATTCCCCGCCTCTGATTCCCCGCCTCTGATTCCACGCCTCTGATTCCCCGCCTCGGATTCCCCGCCTCTGATTCCCCGCTTCTGATACCCCGCCTCTGATTCCCCGCATCTGATTCCCTGCATCTGATTCCCCGCCTCAGATTCCCCGCCTCTGATTTCCCGGCTCTGATTCTCCGCCTCTGATTCCCCGACTCTGATTCCCCGCCTTTGATACCCCACCTATGTTTACCTGCCTCTGTTTACCCGCCTGTTTTCCCGCCTCTGATTCCCCACCACAGATTCCCTGCCTCAGATTCCTTGCCTCTGATTCCCTGCCTCTGATTCCCTGCCTCTGATTCCCTGCATCTGATTGCCCACCTCTGATTCCCCGCCTCTGATTCCCCGCCTCTGATTCCCCACCTCTGATTCCCCACTTCTGATTCCCCGCCTCTGATTCCCCGCCTCTGATTCCCCGCCTCTGATTCACCGCCTCTGATTCCCCGCCTCTGATTCCCCGCCTCTGATTCCCCACTTCTGATTGCCCGCCTCTGATTCCCTGCCTCTGATTCCCCGCCTCTGATTCCCCACATCTTATTCCCCACTTCTGATTCCCCGCCTCTGATTCCCCGCCTCTGATTCCCCGCCTCTGATTCCCCGCATCTGATTCCCCTCCTCTGATACCCCACCTCTGATTCCCCGCCTCTGATTCCCCACATCTGATTCCCCACCTCTGATTCCCCGCCTCTGATTCCCCGCCTCTGATTCCCCACCTATGTTTACCCGCCTCTGTTTACCCGCCTGTATCCCCGCCTCTGATTCCCCACCTCAGATTCCCTACCTCAGATTCCCTGCCTCTGATTCCATGCCTCTGATTCCCTGCCTCTGATTCCCTGCATCTGATTGCCCGCCTCTGATTCCCCGCCTCTGATTCCCTGCCTCTGAAGACCCGCATCTGATAGCCCGCCTCTGAATCCCCGCCTCTGATACCGTGCCTCTGATAACTTTTTACTGATTCCCTGCCTCAGATTCCCTGCCTCCGATTCCCTGCCTCAGATTCCCTGCCTCAGATTCCCTGCATCAGATTCCCTTCATCTGATTCCCTGCCTCTGTTTCCCCGCCTCTGATTCCCTGCCTCTGATTCCCCACCTATGATTCCCCGCTTCTGATTCCCCACCTCTGATTCCCCGCCTCTGATTCCCCGCCTCTGATTCCCCGCCTCTGATTCCCCACCTCTGATTCACTGCCTCCCTTTCCGCTCAACTTTCCTGGCCTACGTTTCCCCATATATCTTTCCCCGCCTCTGATACCCCGCCTCTGATTCCCCGCCTCTGATTCCCCGCCTCTGAAGACCCGCATATGATACCCCGCCTCTGAATCCCCGCCTCTGATACCGTGCCTCTGATAACTTTTACTGATTCCCTGCCTCAGATTCCCTGCCTCCGATTCCCTGCCTCAGATTCCCTGCCTCAGATTCCCTGCATCAGATTCCCTTCATCTGATTCCCTGCCTCTGTTTCCCCGCCTCTGATTCCCTGCCTCTGATTCCCCGCCTCTGAATCCCCGCCTCTGATACCCTGCCTCTGATAACTTTTTACTGATTACCCGCCTCTGATTCCCCGCCTCTGATTCCCCGCCTCTGATTCCCCGCCTCTTATTCCCCGCCTATGTTTACCCGCCTCTGTTTACCCGCCTGTTTCCCCGCCTCAGATTCCCTGCCTCAGATTCCCTGCATCAGATTCCCTTCATCTGATTCCCTGGCTCTGATTCCCGGCCTCTGATTCCCCACCTCTGATTCCCCGCCTCTGATTCCCCACCTCTGATTCCCCCCTCTGATTCCCCGCCTCTGATTCCCCGCCTCTGATTCCCCGCCTCTGATTCCCCGCGTCTGATTCCCTGCCTCTCTTTCCCTTCCTCTATTTCCGTGCCTTTCTCTGCATCTCGTTTCCCACATCTCATTTCCCCCTTCTGATAACCCGCATCAGATTCCCTGCCACAGATTCCCTGCCTCAAATTCCCTTCCTCAGATTCCCTGCATCAGATTCCCTTCATCTGATTCCCTGCCTCTGATTCCCCGCCTCTGATTCCCCACCTCTGAGTCCCTGCCTCAGATTCCCTGCCTCAGATTCTCTGCCTCTGAATTCCTGCCTCTGATTCCCTGCATCTGATTGCCCGCCTCTGATTCTCCGCCTCTGATTCCCCGCCTCTGATTCCCTGCTTCTGATAACCTGCCTCTGATTCCCTGCCTCTGAGTCACCACTTCTGATTCCCCGCGTCCGATTCCGCACCCATGTTTCATCGCCTCTGTTGCTCTGCTTCCGATTTCCCGGCTCAGATTCATCGGCTCTGATTCCGCACCTCTGATTCCACGCCTCTCTTTCTGTGTCTCTGATTCCCCGCCTCTGATTCCACGCCTCTGATTACCTGCCTCTGATACCCTGCCTCTCTTTCCCTGCATCTATTTCCGTGCCTCTTTCTCTGCATCTCGTTTCCCACATCTCATTTCCCCCTTCTGATAACCCGCACCAGATTCCCCGCCTCAGATTCCCCGCCTCAGATTCCCCGCCTCTGATTTCCCGGTTCTGATTCCCCGCCTCTGATTCCACGACTCTGATTCCCTGCTTCTGATACCCCACCTATGTTTACCCGCCTCTGTTTACCCGCCTGTTTTCCCGCCTCTGATTCCCCACCACAGATTCCCTGCCTCAGATTCCCTGCCTCTGATTCCCTGCCTCTGATTCCCTGCCTCTGATTCCCTGCATCTGATTGCCCGCCTCTGATTCCCCGCCTATGATTCCCCGCCTCTGATTCCCCACCTCTGATTCCCTGCCTCTGATTCCCCACCTATGATTCCCCGCTTCTGATTCCCCACCTCTGATTCCCCGCCTCTGATTCCCCGCCTCTGATTCCCCGCCTCTGATTCCCCACCTCTGATTCACTGCCTCCCTTTCCGCTCAACTTTCCTGGCCTACGTTTCCCCATATATCTTTCCCCGCCTCTGATACCCCGCCTCTGATTCCCCGCCTCTGATTCCCCGCCTCTGAAGACCCGCATCTGATACCCGGCCTCTGAATCCCCGCCTCTGATACCGTGCCTCTGATAACTTTTTACTGATTCCCTGCCTCAGATTCCCTGCCTCCGATTCCCTGCCTCAGATTCCCTGCCTCAGATTCCCTGCATCAGATTCCCTTCATCTGATTCCCTGCCTCTGTTTCCCCGCCTCTGATTCCCTGCCTCTGATTCCCCGCCTCTGAATCCCCGCCTCTGATACCCTGCCTCTGATAACTTTTTACTGATTCCCCGCCTCTGATTCCCCGCCTCTGATTCCCCGCCTCTGATTCCCCGCCTCTTATTCCCCGCCTATGTTTACCCGCCTCTGTTTACCCGCCTGTTTCCCCGCCTCAGATTCCCTGCCTCAGATTCCCTGCATCAGATTCCTTGCCTCTGATTCCCTGCCTCTGATTCCCTGCCTCTGATTCCCTGCATCTGATTGCCCACCTCTGATTCCCCGCCTCTGATTCCCCGCCTCTGATTCCCCACCTCTGATTCCCCACCTCTGATTCCCCGCCTCTGATTCCCCACATCTGATTCCCCACCTCTGATTCCCCGCCTCTGATTCCCCGCCTCTGATTCCCCACCTATGTTTACCCGCCTCTGTTTACCCGCCTGTATCCCCGCCTCTGATTCCCCACCTCAGATTCCCTACCTCAGATTCCCTGCCTCTGATTCCATGCCTCTGATTCCCTGCCTCTGATTCCCTGCATCTGATTGCCCGCCTCTGATTCCCCGCCTCTGATTCCCTGCCTCTGAAGACCCGCATCTGATAGCCCGCCTCTGAATCCCCGCCTCTGATACCGTGCCTCTGATAACTTTTTACTGATTCCCTGCCTCAGATTCCCTGCCTCCGATTCCCTGCCTCAGATTCCCTGCCTCAGATTCCCTGCATCAGATTCCCTTCATCTGATTCCCTGCCTCTGTTTCCCCGCCTCTGATTCCCCGCCTCTGATTCCCCACCTCTGATT
This sequence comes from Narcine bancroftii, assembly GCF_036971445.1. Classification (NCBI taxonomy): domain Eukaryota; kingdom Metazoa; phylum Chordata; class Chondrichthyes; order Torpediniformes; family Narcinidae; genus Narcine; species Narcine bancroftii. The sequence goes on from NC_091476.1 coordinate 113,339,467, forward strand.
CACTGCCTCCCTTTCCGCTCAACTTTCCTGGCCTACGTTTCCCCATATATCTTTCCCCGCCTCTGATACCCCGCCTCTGATTCCCCGCCTCTGATTCCCCGCCTCTGAAGACCCGCATATGATACCCCGCCTCTGAATCCCCGCCTCTGATACCGTGCCTCTGATAACTTTTACTGATTCCCTGCCTCAGATTCCCTGCCTCCGATTCCCTGCCTCAGATTCCCTGCCTCAGATTCCCTGCATCAGATTCCCTTCATCTGATTCCCTGCCTCTGTTTCCCCGCCTCTGATTCCCTGCCTCTGATTCCCCGCCTCTGAATCCCCGCCTCTGATACCCTGCCTCTGATAACTTTTTACTGATTACCCGCCTCTGATTCCCCGCCTCTGATTCCCCGCCTCTGATTCCCCGCCTCTTATTCCCCGCCTATGTTTACCCGCCTCTGTTTACCCGCCTGTTTCCCCGCCTCAGATTCCCTGCCTCAGATTCCCTGCATCAGATTCCCTTCATCTGATTCCCTGGCTCTGATTCCCGGCCTCTGATTCCCCACCTCTGATTCCCCGCCTCTGATTCCCCACCTCTGATTCCCCCCTCTGATTCCCCGCCTCTGATTCCCCGCCTCTGATTCCCCGCCTCTGATTCCCCGCGTCTGATTCCCTGCCTCTCTTTCCCTTCCTCTATTTCCGTGCCTTTCTCTGCATCTCGTTTCCCACATCTCATTTCCCCCTTCTGATAACCCGCATCAGATTCCCTGCCACAGATTCCCTGCCTCAAATTCCCTTCCTCAGATTCCCTGCATCAGATTCCCTTCATCTGATTCCCTGCCTCTGATTCCCCGCCTCTGATTCCCCACCTCTGAGTCCCTGCCTCAGATTCCCTGCCTCAGATTCTCTGCCTCTGAATTCCTGCCTCTGATTCCCTGCATCTGATTGCCCGCCTCTGATTCTCCGCCTCTGATTCCCCGCCTCTGATTCCCTGCTTCTGATAACCTGCCTCTGATTCCCTGCCTCTGAGTCACCACTTCTGATTCCCCGCGTCCGATTCCGCACCCATGTTTCATCGCCTCTGTTGCTCTGCTTCCGATTTCCCGGCTCAGATTCATCGGCTCTGATTCCGCACCTCTGATTCCACGCCTCTCTTTCTGTGTCTCTGATTCCCCGCCTCTGATTCCACGCCTCTGATTACCTGCCTCTGATACCCTGCCTCTCTTTCCCTGCATCTATTTCCGTGCCTCTTTCTCTGCATCTCGTTTCCCACATCTCATTTCCCCCTTCTGATAACCCGCACCAGATTCCCCGCCTCAGATTCCCCGCCTCAGATTCCCCGCCTCTGATTTCCCGGTTCTGATTCCCCGCCTCTGATTCCACGACTCTGATTCCCTGCTTCTGATACCCCACCTATGTTTACCCGCCTCTGTTTACCCGCCTGTTTTCCCGCCTCTGATTCCCCACCACAGATTCCCTGCCTCAGATTCCCTGCCTCTGATTCCCTGCCTCTGATTCCCTGCCTCTGATTCCCTGCATCTGATTGCCCGCCTCTGATTCCCCGCCTATGATTCCCCGCCTCTGATTCCCCACCTCTGATTCCCTGCCTCTGATTCCCCACCTATGATTCCCCGCTTCTGATTCCCCACCTCTGATTCCCCGCCTCTGATTCCCCGCCTCTGATTCCCCGCCTCTGATTCCCCACCTCTGATTCACTGCCTCCCTTTCCGCTCAACTTTCCTGGCCTACGTTTCCCCATATATCTTTCCCCGCCTCTGATACCCCGCCTCTGATTCCCCGCCTCTGATTCCCCGCCTCTGAAGACCCGCATCTGATACCCGGCCTCTGAATCCCCGCCTCTGATACCGTGCCTCTGATAACTTTTTACTGATTCCCTGCCTCAGATTCCCTGCCTCCGATTCCCTGCCTCAGATTCCCTGCCTCAGATTCCCTGCATCAGATTCCCTTCATCTGATTCCCTGCCTCTGTTTCCCCGCCTCTGATTCCCTGCCTCTGATTCCCCGCCTCTGAATCCCCGCCTCTGATACCCTGCCTCTGATAACTTTTTACTGATTCCCCGCCTCTGATTCCCCGCCTCTGATTCCCCGCCTCTGATTCCCCGCCTCTTATTCCCCGCCTATGTTTACCCGCCTCTGTTTACCCGCCTGTTTCCCCGCCTCAGATTCCCTGCCTCAGATTCCCTGCATCAGATTCCTTGCCTCTGATTCCCTGCCTCTGATTCCCTGCCTCTGATTCCCTGCATCTGATTGCCCACCTCTGATTCCCCGCCTCTGATTCCCCGCCTCTGATTCCCCACCTCTGATTCCCCACTTCTGATTCCCCGCCTCTGATTCCCCGCATCTGATTCCCCGCCTCTGATTCACCGCCTCTGATTCCCCGCCTCTGATTCCCCGCCTCTGATTCCCCACTTCTGATTGCCCGCCTCTGATTCCCTGCCTCTGATTCCCCGCCTCTGATTCCCCACATCTTATTCCCCACTTCTGATTCCCCGCCTCTGATTCCCCGCCTCTGATTCCCCGCCTCTGATTCCCCGCATCTGATTCCCCTCCTCTGATACCCCACGTCTGATTCCCCGCCTCTGATTCCCCACATCTGATTCCCCACCTCTGATTCCCCGCCTCTGATTCCCCGCCTCTGATTCCCCACCTATGTTTACCCGCCTCTGTTTACCCGCCTGTTTCCCCGCCTCTGATTCCCCACCTCAGATTCCCTACCTCAGATTCCCTGCCTCTGATTCCATGCCTCTGATTCCCTGCCTCTGATTCCCTGCATCTGATTGCCCGCCTCTGATTCTCTGCCTCTGATTCCCTGCCTCTGATTCCCCACCTATGATTCCCCGCTTCTGATTCCCCACCTCTGATTCCCCGCCTCTGATTCCCCGCCTCTGATTCCCCGCCTCTGAAGACCAGCATCTGATACCCCGCCTCTGAATCCCCGCCTCTGATACCGTGCCTCTGATAACTTTTTACTGATTCCCTGCCTCAGATTCCCTGCCTCCGATTCCCTGCCTCAGATTCCCTGCCTCAGATTCCCTGCATCAGATTCCCTTCATCTGATTCCCTGCCTCTGTTTCCCCGCCTCTGATTCCCTGCCTCTGATTCCCCACCTATGATTCCCCGCTTCTGATTCCCCACCTCTGATTCCCCGCCTCTGATTCCCCGCCTCTGATTCCCCGCCTGTGATTCCCCACCTCTGATTCACTGCCTCCCTTTCCGCTCAACTTTCCTGGCCTACGTTTCCCCATATATCTTTCCCCGCCTCTGATACCCCGCCTCTGATTCCCCGCCTCTGATTCCCCGCCTCTGAAGACCCGCATATGATACCCCGCCTCTGAATCCCCGCCTCTGATACCGTGCCTCTGATAATTTTTTACTGATTCCCTGCCTCAGATTCCCTGCCTCCGATTCCCTGCCTCAGATTCCCTGCCTCAGATTCCCTGCATCAGATTCCCTTCATCTGATTCCCTGCCTCTGTTTCCCCGCCTCTGATTCCCTGCCTCTGATTCCCCGCCTCTGAATCCCCGCCTCTGATACCCTGCCTCTGATAACTTTTTACTGATTACCCGCCTCTGATTCCCCGCCTCTGATTCCCCGCCTCTGATTCCCCGCCTCTTATTCCCCGCCTATGTTTACCCGCCTCTGTTTACCCGCCTGTTTCCCCGCCTCAGATTCCCTGCCTCAGATTCCCTGCATCAGATTCCCTTCATCTGATTCCCTGGCTCTGATTCCCGGCCTCTGATTCCCCGCCTCTGATTCCCCGCCTCTGATTCCCCACCTCTGATTCCCCCCTCTGATTCCCCGCCTCTGATTCCCCGCCTCTGATTCCCCGCCTCTGATTCCCCGCGTCTGATTCCCTGCCTCTCTTTCCCTTCCTCTATTTCCGTGCCTTTCTCTGCATCTCGTTTCCCACATCTCATTTCCCCCTTCTGATAACCCGCATCAGATTCCCTGCCACAGATTCCCTGCCTCAAATTCCCTTCCTCAGATTCCCTGCATCAGATTCCCTTCATCTGATTCCCTGCCTCTGATTCCCCCCTCTGATTCCCCGCCTCTGATTCCCCACCTCTGAGTCCCTGCCTCAGATTCCCTGCCTCAGATTCTCTGCCTCTGAATTCCTGCCTCTGATTCCCTGCATCTGATTGCCCGCCTCTGATTCTCCGCCTCTGATTCCCCGCCTCTGATTCCCTGCTTCTGATAACCTGCCTCTGATTCCCTGCCTCTGAGTCACCACTTCTGATTCCCCGCGTCCGATTCCGCACCCATGTTTCATCGCCTCTGTTGCTCTGCTTCCGATTTCCCGGCTCAGATTCATCGGCTCTGATTCCGCACCTCTGATTCCACGCCTCTCTTTCTGTGTCTCTGATTCCCCGCCTCTGATTCCACGCCTCTGATTACCTGCCTCTGATACCCTGCCTCTCTTTCCCTGCATCTATTTCCGTGCCTCTTTCTCTGCATCTCGTTTCCCACATCTCATTTCCCCCTTCTGATAACCCGCACCAGATTCCCCGCCTCAGATTCCCCGCCTCAGATTCCCCGCCTCTGATTTCCCGGTTCTGATTCCCCGCCTCTGATTCCACGACTCTGATTCCCCGCTTCTGATACCCCACCTATGTTTACCCGCCTCTGTTTACCCGCCTGTTTTCCTGCCTCTGATTCCCCACCACAGATTCCCTGCCTCAGATTCCCTGCCTCTGATTCCCTGCCTCTGATTCCCTGCCTCTGATTCCCTGCATCTGATTGCCCGCCTCTGACTCCCCGCCTATGATTCCCCGCCTCTGATTCCCCACCTCTGATTCCCTGCCTCTGATTCCCCACCTATGATTCCCCGCTTCTGATTCCCCACCTCTGATTCCCCGCCTCTGATTCCCCGCCTCTGATTCCCCGCCTCTGATTCCCCACCTCTGATTCACTGCCTCCCTTTCCGCTCAACTTTCCTGGCCTACGTTTCCCCATATATCTTTCCCCGCCTCTGATACCCCGCCTCTGATTCCCCGCCTCTGATTCCCCGCCTCTGAAGACCCGCATCTGATACCCAGCCTCTGAATCCCCGCCTCTGATACCGTGCCTCTGATAACTTTTTACTGATTCCCTGCCTCAGATTCCCTGCCTCCGATTCCCTGCCTCAGATTCCCTGCCTCAGATTCCCTGCATCAGATTCCCTTCATCTGATTCCCTGCCTCTGTTTCCCCGCCTCTGATTCCCTGCCTCTGATTCCCCGCCTCTGAATCCCCGCCTCTGATACCCTGCCTCTGATAACTTTTTACTGATTCCCCGCCTCTGATTCCCCGCCTCTGATTCCCCGCCTCTGATTCCCCGCCTCTTATTCCCCGCCTATGTTTACCCGCCTCTGTTTACCCGCCTGTTTCCCCGCCTCAGATTCCCTGCCTCAGATTCCCTGCATCAGATTCCCTTCATCTGATTCCCTGCCTCTGATTCCCGGCCTCTGATTCCCCGCCTCTGATTCCCCGCCTCTGATTCCCCACCTCTGATTCCCCCCTCTGATTCCCCGCCTCTGATTCCCCGCCTCTGATTCCCCGCCTCTGATTCCCCGCGTCTGATTCCCTGCCTCCCTTTCCCTTCCTCTATTTCCGTGCCTCTTTCTCTGCATCTCGTTTCCCACATCTCATTTCCCCCTTCTGATAACCCGCATCAGATTCCCTGCCACAGATTCCCTGCCTCAGATTCCCTTCCTCAGATTCCCTGCATCAGATTCCCTTCATCTGATTCCCTTCCTCTGATTCCCCGCCTCTGATTCCCCACCTCTGAGTCCCTGCGTCAGATTCCCTGCCTCAGATTCTTTGCCTCTGAATTCCTGCCTCTGATTCCCTGCATCTGATTGCCCGCCTCTGATTCTCCGCCTCTGATTCACCGCCTCTGATTCCCTGCCTCTGATAACCTGCCTCTGATTCCCTGCCTCTGAGTCACCACTTCTGATTCCCCGCGTCCGATTCCGCACCCATGTTTCATCGCCTCTGTTGATCTGCTTCCGATTTCCCGGCTCAGATTCATCGGCTCTGATTCCGCACCTCTGATTCCACGCCTCTCTTTCTGTGTCTTTGATTCCCCGCCTCTGATTCCACGCCTCTGATTACCTGCCTCTGATACCCTGCCTCTCTTTCCCTGCATCTATTTCCGTGCCTCTTTCTCTGCATCTCGTTTCCCACATCTCATTTCCCCCTTCTGATAACCCGCATCAGATTCCCCACCTCAGATTCCCCGCCTCAGATTCCCCGCCTCTGATTTCCCGGTTCTGATTCCCCGCCTCTGATTCCACGACTCTGATTCCCCGCTTCTGATACCCCACCTATGTTTACCCGCCTCTGTTTACCCGCCTGTTTTCCCGCCTCTGATTCCCCACCACAGATTCCCTGCATCAGATTCCCTGCCTCTGATTCCCTGCCTCTGATTCCCTGCCTCTGATTCCCTGCATCTGATTGCCCGGCTCTGATTCCCCGCCTATGATTCCCCGCCTCTGATTCCCCACCTCTGATTCCCCACTTCTGATTCCCCGCCTCTGATTCCCCGCCTCTGATTCCCCGCCTCTGATTTACCGCCTCTGATTCCCCGCCTCTGATTTCCCGCCTCTGATACCCCACTTCTGATTGCCCGCCTCTGATTCCCTTCCTCTGATTCCCCGCCTCTGATTCCCCACATCTGATTCCCCACTTCTGATTCCCCGCCTCTGATTCCCCGCCTCTGATTCCACGCCTCTGATTCCCCGCCTCTGATTCCCCGCCTCTGATTCCCCACCTCTGATTCCCCTCCTCTGATACCCCGAATCTGATTCCCCGCCTCTGATTCCCCGCATCTGATTCCCCGCCTCTGATTCCCCGCCTCTGATTCCCCGCCTCTGATTCCCCGCCTCTGATTCCCCGCCTCTGATTCCCCGCCTCTGATTCCCCGCCTATGTTTACCCGCCTCTGTTTACCCGCCTGTTTCCCTGCCTCTGATTCCCCACCTCAGATTCCCTACCTCAGATTCCTTGCCTCTGATTCCCTACCTCTGATTCCCTGCCTCTGATTCCCTGCATCTGATTGCCCGCCTCTGATTCTCCGCCTCTGATTCCCCACCTCTGATTACCCACCTATGATTCCCCGCTTCTGATTCCCCGCCTCTGATTCCCCGCCTCCGATTCCCCGCCTCTGATTCCCCGCCTCTGATTCCCCACCTCTGATTCACTGCCTCCCTTTCCGCTCAACTTTCCTGGCCTACGTTTCCCCATATATCTTTCCCCGCCTCTGATATCCCGCCTCTGAATCCCCGCCTCTGATACACTGCCTCTGATAACTTTTTACTGATTCCCTGCCTCAGATTCCCTGCCTCCGATTCCCTGCCTCAGATTCCCTGCCTCAGATTCCCTTCATCAGATTCCCTTCATCTGATTCCCTGCCTCTGATTCCCCGCCTCTGATTCCCCGCCTCTGATTCCCCACCTCTGATTCCCCGCCTCTGATACCCCGCCTCTGATTCCCCGCCTCTGATTCCCTGCATCTGATTCCCCGCCTCAGATTCCCCGCCTCTGATTCCCCGCCTCTGATTCCCCGTCTCTGATTCCCCGACTCTGATTCCCCGCCTCTGATTCCCCGCCTATGTTTACACGCCTCTGTTTACCCGCCTGTTTTCCCGCCTCTGATTCCCCACCACAGATTCCCTGCCTCAGATTCCCTGCCCCTGATTCCCTGCCTCTGAGTCCCTGCCTCTGATTCCCTGCATCTGATTGCCCGCCTCTGATTCCCCGCCTCTGATTCCCCGCCTCTGATTCCCCACCTCTGAATCCCCACTTCTGATTCCCCGCCTCTGATTCCCCGCCTCTGATTCCCCGCCTCTGATTCACCGCCTCTGATTCCCCGCCTCTGATTCCCCGCCTCTGATTCCCCACTTCTGATTGCCCGCCTCTGATTCCCTGCCTCTGATTTCCCACCTCTGATTCCCCACCTCTGATTCCCCACTTCTGATTCCCCGCCTCTGATTCCCCGCCTCTGATTCCACGCCTCTGATTCCACGCCTCTGATTCCCCACCTCAGATTCCCTACCTCAGATTCCCTGCCTCTGATTCCCTGCCTCTGATTCCCTGCCTCTGATTCCCTGCATCTGATTGCCCGCCTCTGATTCTCCGCCTCTGATTCCCCGCCTCTGATTCCCCACCTCTGATTCCCCGCTTCTGATTCCCCGCCTCTGATTCCCCGCCTCTGATTCCCCGCCTCTGATTCCCCGCCTCTGATTCCCCACCTCTGATTCACTGCCGCCCTTTCCGCTCAACTTTCCTGGCCTACGTTTCCCCACATATCTTTCCCCGCCTCTGATACCCCGCCTCTGACTCCCCGCCTCTGATTCCCCGCCTCTGATGACCCGCATCTGATACCCCGCCTCTGATTCCCCGCCTCTGATACCCTGCCTCTGATAACTTTTTACTGATTCCCTGCCTCAGATTCCCTGCCTCCCATTCCCTGCCTCAGATTCCCTGCCTCAGATTCCCTGCATCAGATTCCCTTCATCTGATTCCCTGCCTCTGATTCCCCGCCTCCGATTCCCCGCCTCTGATTCCCCGCCTCTGATTCCCCACCTCTGTCTCTACGCCTCTCTTTTGCCTGCACTCTTTCCCCTCCACTCTTTCCGTGCCTCTCTTTCCCTCCCTCAATTTCAACAACTCTGTTTGATCTGTTCCGTGTACCTCATTTTCAACATACAAGTTCCAACCACTATGTTTCGCCCATCTCTTTCGCCGCCTCTATTTATGCACCTATGTTTACCCGCTTCTGTTTACCCGCCTGTTTCCCCACATCTCTTTCCCCACCTCTGATTCCACGCCTCTGATTCCCCGCCTCTCATTCCCCGCATCTGATTCCCCGCCTCTGATTCACCGCCTCCCTTTCCGCGCAACTTTCCTGGCCTACGTTTACCCACATCCCTTTCCCCACCTCTGAATCCACGCCTCTGATTCGCCGCCTCTGATTGCCCGCCTCTGATTTCCTGCATCTGATTCCCCGCCTCTGATTCCCCGCCTCTGATTCCCCGCGTCTGATTCCCTGCCTCTCATTCCCCGCCTCTGATTCCCCGCATCTGATTCCCTGCCTATCTTTCCCTGCCTCTATTTCCGTGCCTCTTTCTCTGCATCTCGTTTCCCACATCTCATTTCCCCCTTCAGATAACCCGCATCAGTTTCCCTGCCACAGATTCCCTGCCTCAGATTCCCTGCCTCAGATTCCCTGCATCAGATTCCCTTCATCTGATTCCCTGCCTCTGATTCCCCGCGGCTGATTCCCCACCTCTGATTCCCTGCCTCTGATTCCCTGCCTCTGATTCACTGCCTCTGATACCCTGCATCTGATTGCCCGCCTCTGATTCCCTGCCTCTGATTCCCCGCCTCTGATTCCCCGCCTCTGATTCCCCGCCTCTGATTCCCCACCTCTGATTCCCCACTTCTGATTCGCCGTCTCTGATTCCACGCCTCTGATTCCCCGCCTCTGATTCCGCGCCTCTGATTCCCCGCCTCTGATTCCCCGCCTCTGATTCCCCGCCTCTGTTTACCCACCTGTTTCCCCGCCTCTGATTCCCCACCTCAGATTCCCTGCCTCAGATTCCCTTCCTCTGATTCCATGCCTCTGATTCCCTTCCTCTGATTCCCTGCATCTGATTGCCCGCCTCTGATTCTCCGCCTCTGATTCCCCGCCTCTGATTCCCCACCTCTGATTCCCCGCTTCTGATTCCCCGCCTCTGATTCCCCGCCTCTGATTCCCCGCCTCTGATTCCCCGCCTCTGATTCCCCACCTCTGATTCACTGCCTCCCTTTCCACTCAACTTTCCTGGCCTACGTTTCCCCACATATCTTTCCCCGCCTCTGATTCCCCGCCTTTGATTCCACGCCTCTGATTCCCCGCCTCTGATTCCCCACCTCTGATTCCCCGCCTCTAATTCCCCGCCTCTGATTCCCCTCCTCTGATACCCCGCCTCTGATTCCCCGCCTCTGATTCCCCGCCTCTTATTCCCCGCCTATGTTTACCCGCCTCTGTTTACCCGCCTGTTTCCCCGCCTCAGATTCCCTGCCTCAGATTCCTTGCATCAGATTCCCTTCATCTGATTCCCTGCCTCTGATTCCCTGCCTCTGATTCCCCGCCTCTGATTCCCCGCCTCTGATTCCCCACCTCTGATTCCCCCCTCTGATTCCCTGCCTCTGATTCCCCGCCTCTGATTCCCCGCCTCTGATTCCCCACGTCTGATTCCCTGCCTCTCTTTCCCTTCCTCTATTTCCGTGCCTCTTTCTCTGCATCTCGTTTCCCACATCTCATTTCCCCCTTCTGATAACCCGCATCAGATTCCCTGCCAGAGATTCCCTGCCTCAGATTCCCTTCCTCAGATTCCCTGCATCAGATTCCCTTCATCTGATTCCCTGCCTCTGATTACCCGCCTCTGATTCCCCACCTCTGAGTCCCTGCCTCAGATTCCCTGCCTCTGATTCTCTGCCTCTGATTCCCTGCCCCTGATTCCCTGCATCTGATTGCCCGCCTCTGATTCTTCGCCTCTGATTCCCCGCCTCTGATTCCCCGCCTCTGATTCCCCGCCTCTGATTCCTCGCCTCTGATTCCCCGCCTCTGATTCCCTGCCTCTGATAACCTGCCTCTGATTCCCTGCCTCTGATTCCCTGCCTCTGAGTCCCCACTTCTGATTCCCCGCATCCGATTCCGCACCCATGTTTCACCGCCTCTGTTGCTCTGCTTCTGATTTCCCGGCTCAGATTCACCCGCTCTGATTCCGCACCTCTGATTCCACGCCTCTCTTTCTGTGTCTCTGATTCCCCGCCTCTGATTCCACGCCTCTGATTACCCGCCTCTGATACCCTGCCTCTCTTTCCCTGCCTCTATTTCCGTGCCTCTTTCTCTGCATCTCGTTTCCCACATCTCATTTCCCCCTTCTGATAACCCGCATCAGATTCCCTGCCACAGATTCCCTGCCTCAGATTCCCTGCCTCAGATTCCCTGCATCAGATTCCCTTCATCTGATTCCCTGCCTCAGATTCCTCGCCTCTGATTCCCTGCCTCTGATTCCCCGCCTCTGTTTACCCGCATGTTTCCCCGCCTCTGATTCACCACCTCATATTCGCCGCCTCAGATTCCCTGCCTCTGATTCCCTGCCTCTGTTTCCCTGCCTCAGATTCCCTGCATCTGATTGCCCGCCTCTGATTCCCTGCCTCTGATTCCCCGCCTCTGATTCCCCGCCTCTGATTCCCTACCTCTGATTCCCTACTTCTGATTCCCCGCCTCTGATTCCACGCCTCCGATTCCCCGCCTCTGATTCCCCGCCTCTGATACCCCGCGTCTGATTCCCCGCATCTGATTCCCTGCATCTGATTCCCCGCCTTAGATTCCCCGCCTCTGATTTCCCGGCTCTGATTCCCCGCCTCTGATTCCCCGACTCTGATTCCCCGCCTCAGATTCCCTGCCTCAGATTCCCTGCCTCTGATTCCATGCCTCTGATTCCCTTCCTCTGATTCCCTGCATCTGATTGCCCGCCTCTGATTCTCCGCCTCTGATTCCCCGCCTCTGATTCCCCACCTCTGATTCCCCGCTTCTGATTCCCCGCCTCTGATTCCCCGCCTCTGATTCCCCGCCTCTGATTCCCCGCCTCTGATTCCCCACCTCTGATTCACTGCCTCCCTTTCCACTCAACTTTCCTGGCCTACGTTTCCCCACATATCTTTCCCCGCCTCTGATTCCCCGCCTTTGATTCCACGCCTCTGATTCCCCGCCTCTGATTCCCCACCTCTGATTCCCCGCCTCTAATTCCCCGCCTCTGATTCCCCTCCTCTGATACCCCGCCTCTGATTCCCCGCCTCTGATTCCCCGCCTCTTATTCCCCGCCTATGTTTACCCGCCTCTGTTTACCCGCCTGTTTCCCCGCCTCAGATTCCCTGCCTCAGATTCCTTGCATCAGATTCCCTTCATCTGATTCCCTGCCTCTGATTCCCTGCCTCTGATTCCCCGCCTCTGATTCCCCGCCTCTGATTCCCCACCTCTGATTCCCCCCTCTGATTCCCTGCCTCTGATTCCCCGCCTCTGATTCCCCGCCTCTGATTCCCCACGTCTGATTCCCTGCCTCTCTTTCCCTTCCTCTATTTCCGTGCCTCTTTCTCTGCATCTCGTTTCCCACATCTCATTTCCCCCTTCTGATAACCCGCATCAGATTCCCTGCCAGAGATTCCCTGCCTCAGATTCCCTTCCTCAGATTCCCTGCATCAGATTCCCTTCATCTGATTCCCTGCCTCTGATTACCCGCCTCTGATTCCCCACCTCTGAGTCCCTGCCTCAGATTCCCTGCCTCTGATTCTCTGCCTCTGATTCCCTGCCTCTGATTCCCTGCATCTGATTGCCCGCCTCTGATTCTTCGCCTCTGATTCCCCGCCTCTGATTCCCCGCCTCTGATTCCCCGCCTCTGATTCCTCGCCTCTGATTCCCCGCCTCTGATTCCCTGCCTCTGATAACCTGCCTCTGATTCCCTGCCTCTGATTCCCTGCCTCTGAGTCCCCACTTCTGATTCCCCGCATCCGATTCCGCACCCATGTTTCACCGCCTCTGTTGCTCTGCTTCTGATTTCCCGGCTCAGATTCACCCGCTCTGATTCCGCACCTCTGATTCCACGCCTCTCTTTCTGTGTCTCTGATTCCCCGCCTCTGATTCCACGCCTCTGATTACCCGCCTCTGATACCCTGCCTCTCTTTCCCAGCCTCTATTTCCGTGCCTCTTTCTCTGCATCTCGTTTCCCACATCTCATTTCCCCCTTCTGATAACCCGCATCAGATTCCCTGCCACAGATTCCCTGCCTCAGATTCCCTGCCTCAGATTCCCTGCATCAGATTCCCTTCATCTGATTCCCTGCCTCAGATTCCTCGCCTCTGATTCCCTGCCTCTGATTCCCCGCCTCTGTTTACCCGCATGTTTCCCCGCCTCTGATTCACCACCTCATATTCGCCGCCTCAGATTCCCTGCCTCTGATTCCCTGCCTCTGTTTCCCTGCCTCAGATTCCCTGCATCTGATTGCCCGCCTCTGATTCCCTGCCTCTGATTCCACGCCTCTGATTCCCCGCCTCTGATTCCCTACCTCTGATTCCCTACTTCTGATTCCCCGCCTCTGATTCCACGCCTCCGATTCCCCGCCTCTGATTCCCCGCCTCTGATACCCCGCGTCTGATTCCCCGCATCTGATTCCCTGCATCTGATTCCCCGCCTCAGATTCCCCGCCTCTGATTTCCCGGCTCTGATTCCCCGCCTCTGATTCCCCGACTCTGATTCCCCGCCTCTGATACCCCACCTATGTTTACCCGCCTCTGTTTACCCGCCTGTTTTCCCGCCTCTGATTCCCCACCACAGATTCCCTGCCTCTGATTCCCCGCCTCTGATTCCCCGCCTCTGATTCCCCACTTCTGAATGCCCGCCTCTGATTCCCTGCCTCTGATTCCCCGCCTCTGATTCCCCACATCTGATTCCCCACTTCTGATTCCCCGCCTCTGATTCCCCACCTCTGATTCCACGCCTCTGATACCCCGCCTCTGATTCCCCGCATCTGATTCCCCTCCTCTGATACCCCGCCTCTGATTCCCCACATCTGATACCCCGCCTCTGATTCCCCGCCTCTGATTCCCCGCCTCTGATTCCCCGCCTCTGATTCCCCGCCTCTGATTCCCCACCTGTTTACCCACCTCTGTTTACCCGCCTGTTTCCCCGCCTCTGATTCCCCACCTCAGATTCCCTACCTCAGATTCCCTGCCTCTGATTCCCTGCCTCTGATTCCCTGCCTCTGATTCCCTGCATCTGATTGCCCGCCTCTGATTCTCTGCCTCTGATTCCCTGCCTCTGATTCCCCACCTATGATTCCCCGCTTCTGATTCCCCACCTCTGATTCCCCGCCTCTGATTCCCCGCCTCTGATTCCCCGCCTCTGATTGCCCACCTCTGATTCACTGCCTCCTTTTCCACTCAACTTTCCTGGCCTACGTTTCCCCATATATCTTTCCCCGCCTCTGATACCCCGCCTCTGATTCCCCGCCTCTGATTCCCCGCCTCTGAAGACCCGCATCTGATACCCCGCCTCTGAATCCCCGCCTCTGATACCGTGCCTCTGATAACTTTTTACTGATTCCCTGCATCAGATTCCCTGCCTCCGATTCCCTGCCTCAGATTCCCTGCCTCAGATTCCCTGCATCAGATTCCCTTCATCTTATTCCCTGCCTCTGTTTCCCCGCCTCTGATTCCCTGCCTCTGATTCCCCGCCTCTGAATCCCCGCCTCTGATACCCAGCCTCTGATAACTTTTTACTGATTCCCCGCCTCTGATTCCCCGCCTCTGATTCCCCGCCTCTGATTCCCCGCCTCTTATTCCCCGCCTATGTTTACCCGCCTCTGTTTACCCGCCTGCTTCCCCGCCTCAGATTCCCTGCCTCAGATTCCCTGCATCAGATTCCCTTCATCTGATTCCCTGCCTCTGATTCCCTGCCTCTGATTCCCCGACTCTGATACCCCGCCTCTGATTCCCCACCTCTGATTCCCCCCTCTGATTCCCCGCCTCTGATTCCCCGCGTCTGATTCCCTGCCTCTCTTTCCCTTCCTCTATTTCCGTGCCTCTTTCTCTGCATCTCGTTTCCCACATCTCATTTCCCCCTTCTGATAACCCGCATCAGATTCCCTGCCACAGATTCCCTGCCTCAGATTCCCTTCCTCAGATTCCCTGCATCAGATTCCCTTCATCTGATTCCCTGCCTCTGATTCCCCGCCTCTGATTCCCCACCTCTGAGTCCCTGCCTCAGATTCCCTGCCTCTGATTCTCTGCCTCTGATTCCCTGCCCCTGATTCCCTGCATCTGATTGCCCGCCTCTAATTCTCCTCCTCTGATTCCCCGCCTCTGATTCCCCGCCTCTGATTCCCCGCCTCTGATTCCTCGCCTCTGATTCCCCGCCTCTGATTCCCTGCCTCTGATAACCTGCCTCTGATTCCCTGCCTCTGATTCCCTGCCTCTGAGTCCCCACTTCTGATTCCCCGCATCCGATTCCGCACCTATGTTTCACTGCCTCTGTTGCTCTGCTTCTGATTTCCCGGCTCAGATTCACCCGCTCTGATTCCGCACCTCTGATTCCACGCCTCTCTTTCTGTGTCTCTGATTCCCCGCCTCTGATTCCACGCCTCTGATTACCCGCCTCTGATACCCTTCCTCTCTTTCCCTGCCTCTATTTCCGTGCCTCTTTCTCTGCATCTCGTTTCCCACATCTCATTTCCCCCTTCTGATAACCCGCATCAGATTCCCTGCCACAGATTCCCTGCCTCAGATTCCCTGCATCAGATTCCCTGCATCAGATTCCCTTCATCTGATTCCCTGCCTCTGATTCCTCGCCTCTGATTCCCTGCCTCTGATTCCCCACCTCTGTTTACCCGCCTGTTTCCCCGCCTCTGATTCACCACCTCATATTCGCCGCCTCAGATTCCCTGCCTCTGATTCCCTGCCTCTGTTTCCCTGCCTCTGTTTCCCTGCCTCAGATTCCCTGCATCTGATTGCCCGCCTCTGAATCCCCACTTCTGATTGCCCGCCTCTGATTCCCTGCCTCTGATTCCTCGCCTCTGATTCCCCACATCTTATTCCCCACTTCTGATTTCCCGCCTCTGATTCCCCGCCTCTGATTCCCCGCCTCTGATTCCCCGCATCTGATTCCCCTCCTCTGATACCCCACCTCTGATTCCCCGCCTCTGATTCCCCACATCTGATTCCCCGCCTCTGATTCCCCGCCTCTGATTCACTGCCTCCCTTTCCGCTCAACTTTCCTGGCCTACGTTTCCCCATATATCTTTCCCCGCCTCTGATACCCCGCCTCTGATTCCCCGCCTCTGATTCCCCGCCTCTGATTCCCCGCCTCTGAAGACCCGCATCTGATACCCCGCCTCTGAATCCCCGCCTCTGATACCGTGCCTCTGATAACTTTTTACTGATTCCCTGCCTCAGATTCCCTGCCTCCGATTCCCTGCCTCAGATTCCCTGCCTCAGATTCCCTGCATCAGATTCCCTTCATCTGATTCCCTGCCTCTGTTTCCCCGCCTCTGATTCCCTGCCTCTGATTCCCCGCCTCTGAATCCCCGCCTCTGATACCCTGCCTCTGATAACTTTTTACTGATTCCCCGCCTCTGATTCCCCGCCTCTGATTCCCCGCCTCTGATTCCCCGCCTCTTATTCCCCGCCTATGTTTACCCGCCTCCGTTTACCCGCCTGTTTCCCCGCCTCAGATTCCCTGCCTCAGATTCCCTGCATCAGATTCCCTTCATCTGATTCCCCGCCTCTGATTCCCCGCCTCTGATTCCCCACCTCTGATTCCCCCCTCTGATTCCCCGCCTCTGATTCCCCGCCTCTGATTCCCCGCCTCTGATTCACCGCGTCTGATTCCCTGCCTCTCTTTCCCTTCCTCTATTTCCGTGCCTCTTTCTCTGCATCTCGTTTCCCACATCTCATTTCCCCCTTCTGAAAACCCGCATCAGATTCCCTGCCACAGATTCCCTGCCTCAGATTCCCTTCCTCAGATTCCCTGCATCAGATTCCCTTCATCTGATTCCCTTCCTCTGATTCCCCGCCTCTGATTCCCCACCTCTGAGTCCCTGCCTCAGATTCACTGCCTCAGATTCTCTGCCTCTGAATTCCTGCCTCTGATTCCCTGCATCTGATTGCCCGCCTCTGATTCTCCGCCTCTGATTCCCCGCCTCTGATTCCCTGCCTCTGATAACCTGCCTCTGATTCCCTGCCTCTGAGTCACCACTTCTGATTCCCCGCGTCCGATTCCGCACCCATGTTTCATCGCCTCTGTTGATCTGCTTCCGATTTCCCGGCTCAGATTCATCGGCTCTGATTCCGCACCTCTGATTCCACGCCTCTCTTTCTGTGTCTCTGATTCCCCGCCTCTGATTCCACGCCTCTGATTACCTGCCTCTGATACCCTGCCTCTCTTTCCCTGCATCTATTTCCGTGCCTCTTTCTCTGCATCTCGTTTCCCACATCTCATTTCCCCCTTCTGATAACCCGCATCAGATTCCCCGCCTCAGATTCCCCGCCTCAGATTCCCCGCCTCTGATTATCCGGTTCTGATTCCCCGCCTCTGATTCCACGACTCTGATTCCCCGCTTCTGATACCCCACCTATGTTTACCCGCCTCTGTTTACCCGCCTGTTTTCCCGCCTCTGATTCCCCACCACAGATTCCCTACCTCAGATTCCCTGCCTCTGATTCCCTGCCTCTGATTCCCTGCCTCTGATTCCCTGCATCTGATTGCCCGCCTCTGATTCCCCGCCTATGATTCCCCGCCTCTGATTCCCCGCCTCTGATTCCCCACTTCTGATTCCCCGCCTCTGATTCCCCGCCTCTGATTCCCCGCCTCTGATTCACCGCCTCTGATTCCCCGCCTCTGATTTCCCGCCTCTGATACCCCACTTCTGATTGCCCGCCTCTGATTCCCTTCCTCTGATTCCCCGCCTCTGTTTCCCCACATCTGATTCCCCACTTCTGATTCCCCGCCTCTGATTCCCCGCCTCTGATTCCACGCCTCTGATTCCCCGCCTCTGATTCCCCGACTCTGATTCCCCGCCTCTGATTCCCCTCCTCTGATACCCCGCCTCTGATTCCCCGCCTCTGATTCCCCGCATCTGATTCCCCGCCTCTGATTCCCCGCCTCTGATTCCCCGCCTCTGATTCCCCGCCTCTGATTCCCCGCCTCTGATTCCCCGCCTCTGATTCCCCGCCTATTTTTACCCGCCTCTGTTTACCCGCCTGTTTCCCTGCCTCTGATTCCCCACCTCAGATTCCCTACCTCAGAATCCTTGCCTCGAATTCCCTGCCTCTGATTCCCTGCCTCTGATTCCCTGCATCTGATTGCCCGCCTCTGATTCTCCGCCTCTGATTCCCAGCCTCTGATTACCCACCTATGATTTCCCGCTTCTGATTCCCCGCCTCTGATTCCCCGCCTCCGATTCTCCGCCTCTGATTCCGCGCCTCTGATTCCCCACCTCTGATTCACTGCCTCCCTTTCCGCTCAACTTTCCTGGCCTACGTTTCCCCATATATCTTTCCCCGCCTCTGATACCCCGCCTCTGATTCCCCGCCTCTGATTCCCCGCCTCTGATGACCCGCATCTGATATCCCGCCTCTGAATCCCCGCCTCTGATACACTGCCTCTGATAACTTTTTACTGATTCCCTGCCTCAGATTCCCTGCCTCCGATTCCCTGCCTCAGATTCCCTGCCTCAGATTCCCTGCATCAGATTCCCTTCATCTGATTCCCTGCCTCTGATTCCCCGCCTCTGATTCCCCGCCTCTGATTCCCCACCTCTGATTCCCCGCCTCTGATACCCCGCCTCTGATTCCCCGCCTCTGATTCCCTGCATCTGATTCCCCGCCTCAGATTCCCCGCCTCTGATTCCCCGCCTCTGATTCCCCGTCTCTGATTCCCCGACTCTGATTCCCCGCCTCTGATTCCCCGCCTATGTTTACACGCCTCTGTTTACCCGCCTGTTTTCCCGCCTCTGTTTCCCCACCACAGATTCCCTGCCTCAGATTCCCTGCCCCTGATTCCCTGCCTCTGATTCCCTGCCTCTGATTCCCTGCATCTGATTGCCCGCCTCTGATTCCCCGCCTCTGATTCCCCGCCTCTGATTCCCCACCTCTGAATCCCCACTTCTGATTCCCCGCCTCTGATTCCCCGCCACTGATTCCCCGCCTCTGATTCACCGCCTCTGATTCCCCGCCTCTGATTCCCCGCCTCTGATTCCCCACTTCTGATTGCCCGCCTCTGATTCCCTGCCTCTGATTTCCCACCTCTGATTCCCCACCTCTGATTCCCCACTTCTGATTCCCCGCCTCTGATTCCCCGCCTCTGATTCCACGCCTCTGATTCCACGCCTCTGATTCCCCACCTCAGATTCCCTACCTCAGATTCCCTGCCTCTGATTCCCTGCCTCTGATTCCCTGCCTCTGATTCCCTGCATCTGATTGCCCACCTCTGATTCTCCGCCTCTGATTCCCCGCCTCTGATTCCCCACCTCTGATTCCCCGCTTCTGATTCCCCGCCTCTGATTCCCCGCCTCTGATTCCCCGCCTCTGATTCCCCGCCTCTGATTCCCCACCTCTGATTCACTGCCGCCCTTTCCGCTCAACTTTCCTGGCCTACGTTTCCCCACATATCTTTCCCCGCCTCTGATACCCCGCCTCTGACTCCCCGCCTCTGATTCCCCGCCTCTGATGACCCGCATCTGATACCCCGCCTCTGATTCCCCGCCTCTGATACCCTGCCTCTGATAACTTTTTACTGATTCCCTGCCTCAGATTCCCTGCCTCCGATTCCCTGCCTCAGATTCCCTGCCTCAGATTCCCTGCATCAGATTCCCTTCATCTGATTCCCTGCCTCTGATTCCCCGCCTCCGATTCCCCGCCTCTGATTCCCTGCCTCTGATTCCCCACCTCTGTCTCTACACCTCTCTTTTGCCTGCACTCTTTCCCCTCCACTCTTTCCGTGCCTCTCTTTCCCTCCCTCAATTTCAACAACTCTGTTTGATCTGTTCCGTGTACCTCATTTTCAACATACAAGTTCCAACCACTATGTTTCGCCCATCTCTTTCGCCGCCTCTATTTATGCACCTATGTTTACCCGCTTCTGTTTACCCGCCTGTTTCCCCACATCTCTTTCCCCACCTCTGATTCCACGCCTCTGATTCCCCGCCTCTCATTCCCCGCATCTGATTCCCCGCCTCTGATTCACCGCCTCCCTTTCCGCGCAACTTTCCTGGCCTACGTTTACCCACATCTCTTTCCCCACCTCTGATTCCACGCCTCTGATTCGCCGCCTCTGATTGCCCGCCTCTGATTTCCTGCATCTGATTCCCCGCCTCTGATTCCCCGCCTCTGATTCCCCGCGTCTGATTCCCTGCCTCTCATTCCCCGCCTCTGATTCCCCGCATCTGATTCCCTGCCTATCTTTCCCTGCCTGTATTTCCGTGCCTCTTTCTCTGCATCTCGTTTCCCACATCTCATTTCCCCCTTCAGATAACCCGCATCAGTTTCCCTGCCACAGATTCCCTGCCTCAGATTCCCTGCCTCAGATTCCCTGCATCAGATTCTCTGCCTCTGAATTCCTGCCTCTGATTCCCTGCATCTGATTGCCCGCCTCTGATTCTCCGCCTCTGATTCCCCGCCTCTGATTCCATGCCTCTGATAACCTGCCTCTGATTCCCTGCCTCTGAGTCACCACTTCTGATTCCCCGCGTCCGATTCCGCACCGATGTTTCATCGCCTCTGTTGATCTGCTTCCGATTTCCCGGCTCAGATTCATCGGCTCTGATTCCGCACCTCTGATTCCACGCCTCTCTTTCTGTGTCTCTGATTCCCCGCCTCTGATTCCACGCCTCTGATTCCCCGCATCTGATTCCCTGCCTATCTTTCCCTGCCTGTATTTCCGTGCCTCTTTCTCTGCATCTCGTTTCCCACATCTCCTTTCCCCCTTCAGATAACCCGCATCAGTTTCCCTGCCACAGATTCCCTGCCTCAGATTCCCTGCCTCAGTTTCCCTGCATCAGATTCCCTTCATCTGATTCCCTGCCTCTGATTCCCCGCGGCTGATTCCCCACCTCTGATTCCCTGCCTCTGATTCCCTGCCTCTGATTCACTGCCTCTGATTCCCTGCATCTGATTGCCCGCCTCTGAATCCCTGCCTCTGATTCCCCGCCTCTGATTCCCCGCCTCTGATTCCCCGCCTCTGATTCCCCACCTCTGATTCCCCACTTCTGATTCGCCACCTCTGATTCCCCGTCTCTGATTCCACGCCTCTGATTCCCCGCCTCTGATTCCGCGCCTCTGATTCCCCGCCTCTGATTCCCCGCCTCTGATTCCCCGCCTCTGTTTACCCACCTGTTTCCCCGCCTCTGATTCCCCACCTCAGATTCCCTGCCTCAGACTCCCTGCCTCTGATTCCCTGCCTCTGATTCCCTTCCTCTGATTCCCTGCATCTGATTGCCCGCCTCTGATTCTCCGCCTCTGATTCCCCGCCTCTGATTCCCCACCTCTGATTCCCCGCTTCTGATTCCCCGCCTCTGATTCCCCGCCTCTGATTCCCCGCCTCTGATTCCCCGCCTCTGATTCCCCACCTCTGATTCACTGCCTCCCTTTCCACTCAACTTTCCTGGCCTACGTTTCCCCACATATCTTTCCCCGCCTCTGATTCCCCGCCTTTGATTCCACGCCTCTGATTCCCCGCCTCTGATTCCCCACCTCTGATTCCCCGCCTCTAATTCCCCGCCTCTGATTCCCCTCCTCTGATACCCCACCTCTGATTCCCCGCCTCTGATTCCCCGCATCTGATTCCCTGCCTCTGATTCCCCGCCTCTGATTCCCCGCCTCTGATTCCTTGCATCAGATTCCCTTCATCTGATTCCCTGCCTCTGATTCCCTGCCTCTGATTCCCCGCCTCTGATTCCCCGCCTCTGATTCCCCACCTCTGATTCCCCCCTCTGATTCCCTGCCTCTGATTCCCCGCCTCTGATTCCCCGCCTCTGATTCCCCACGTCTGATTCCCTGCCTCTCTTTCCCTTCCTCTATTTCCGTGCCTCTTTCTCTGCATCTCGTTTCCCACATCTCATTTCCCCCTTCTGATAACCCGCATCAGATTCCCTGCCAGAGATTCCCTGCCTCAGATTCCCTTCCTCAGATTCCCTGCATCAGATTCCCTTCATCTGATTCCCTGCCTCTGATTACCCGCCTCTGATTCCCCACCTCTGAGTCCCTGCCTCAGATTCCCTGCCTCTGATTCTCTGCCTCTGATTCCCTGCCCCTGATTCCCTGCATCTGATTGCCCGCCTCTGATTCTTCGCCTCTGATTCCCCGCCTCTGATTCCCCGCCTCTGATTCCCCGCCTCTGATTCCTCGCCTCTGATTCCCCGCCTCTGATTCCCTGCCTCTGATAACCTGCCTCTGATTCCCTGCCTCTGATTCCCTGCCTCTGAGTCCCCACTTCTGATTCCCCGCATCCGATTCCGCACCCATGTTTCACCGCCTCTGTTGCTCTGCTTCTGATTTCCCGGCTCAGATTCACCCGCTCTGATTCCGCACCTCTGATTCCACGCCTCTCTTTCTGTGTCTCTGATTCCCCGCCTCTGATTCCACGCCTCTGATTACCCGCCTCTGATACCCTGCCTCTCTTTCCCTGCCTCTATTTCCGTGCCTCTTTCTCTGCATCTCGTTTCCCACATCTCATTTCCCCCTTCTGATAACCCGCATCAGATTCCCTGCCACAGATTCCCTGCCTCAGATTCCCTGCCTCAGATTCCCTGCATCAGATTCCCTTCATCTGATTCCCTGCCTCAGATTCCTCGCCTCTGATTCCCTGCCTCTGATTCCCCGCCTCTGTTTACCCGCATGTTTCCCCGCCTCTGATTCACCACCTCATATTCGCCGCCTCAGATTCCCTGCCTCTGATTCCCTGCCTCTGTTTCCCTGCCTCAGATTCCCTGCATCTGATTGCCCGCCTCTGATTCCCTGCCTCTGATTCCCCGCCTCTGATTCCCCGCCTCTGATTCCCTACCTCTGATTCCCTACTTCTGATTCCCCGCCTCTGATTCCACGCCTCCGATTCCCCGCCTCTGATTCCCCGCCTCTGATACCCCGCGTCTGATTCCCCGCATCTGATTCCCTGCATCTGATTCCCCGCCTTAGATTCCCCGCCTCTGATTTCCCGGCTCTGATTCCCCGCCTCTGATTCCCCGACTCTGATTCCCCGCCTCAGATTCCCTGCCTCAGATTCCCTGCCTCTGATTCCATGCCTCTGATTCCCTTCCTCTGATTCCCTGCATCTGATTGCCCGCCTCTGATTCTCCGCCTCTGATTCCCCGCCTCTGATTCCCCACCTCTGATTCCCCGCTTCTGATTCCCCGCCTCTGATTCCCCGCCTCTGATTCCCCGCCTCTGATTCCCCGCCTCTGATTCCCCACCTCTGATTCACTGCCTCCCTTTCCACTCAACTTTCCTGGCCTACGTTTCCCCACATATCTTTCCCCGCCTCTGATTCCCCGCCTTTGATTCCACGCCTCTGATTCCCCGCCTCTGATTCCCCACCTCTGATTCCCCGCCTCTAATTCCCCGCCTCTGATTCCCCTCCTCTGATACCCCGCCTCTGATTCCCCGCCTCTGATTCCCCGCCTCTTATTCCCCGCCTATGTTTACCCGCCTCTGTTTACCCGCCTGTTTCCCCGCCTCAGATTCCCTGCCTCAGATTCCTTGCATCAGATTCCCTTCATCTGATTCCCTGCCTCTGATTCCCTGCCTCTGATTCCCCGCCTCTGATTCCCCGCCTCTGATTCCCCACCTCTGATTCCCCCCTCTGATTCCCTGCCTCTGATTCCCCGCCTCTGATTCCCCGCCTCTGATTCCCCACGTCTGATTCCCTGCCTCTCTTTCCCTTCCTCTATTTCCGTGCCTCTTTCTCTGCATCTCGTTTCCCACATCTCATTTCCCCCTTCTGATAACCCGCATCAGATTCCCTGCCAGAGATTCCCTGCCTCAGATTCCCTTCCTCAGATTCCCTGCATCAGATTCCCTTCATCTGATTCCCTGCCTCTGATTACCCGCCTCTGATTCCCCACCTCTGAGTCCCTGCCTCAGATTCCCTGCCTCTGATTCTCTGCCTCTGATTCCCTGCCTCTGATTCCCTGCATCTGATTGCCCGCCTCTGATTCTTCGCCTCTGATTCCCCGCCTCTGATTCCCCGCCTCTGATTCCCCGCCTCTGATTCCTCGCCTCTGATTCCCCGCCTCTGATTCCCTGCCTCTGATAACCTGCCTCTGATTCCCTGCCTCTGATTCCCTGCCTCTGAGTCCCCACTTCTGATTCCCCGCATCCGATTCCGCACCCATGTTTCACCGCCTCTGTTGCTCTGCTTCTGATTTCCCGGCTCAGATTCACCCGCTCTGATTCCGCACCTCTGATTCCACGCCTCTCTTTCTGTGTCTCTGATTCCCCGCCTCTGATTCCACGCCTCTGATTACCCGCCTCTGATACCCTGCCTCTCTTTCCCAGCCTCTATTTCCGTGCCTCTTTCTCTGCATCTCGTTTCCCACATCTCATTTCCCCCTTCTGATAACCCGCATCAGATTCCCTGCCACAGATTCCCTGCCTCAGATTCCCTGCCTCAGATTCCCTGCATCAGATTCCCTTCATCTGATTCCCTGCCTCAGATTCCTCGCCTCTGATTCCCTGCCTCTGATTCCCCGCCTCTGTTTACCCGCATGTTTCCCCGCCTCTGATTCACCACCTCATATTCGCCGCCTCAGATTCCCTGCCTCTGATTCCCTGCCTCTGTTTCCCTGCCTCAGATTCCCTGCATCTGATTGCCCGCCTCTGATTCCCTGCCTCTGATTCCACGCCTCTGATTCCCCGCCTCTGATTCCCTACCTCTGATTCCCTACTTCTGATTCCCCGCCTCTGATTCCACGCCTCCGATTCCCCGCCTCTGATTCCCCGCCTCTGATACCCCGCGTCTGATTCCCCGCATCTGATTCCCTGCATCTGATTCCCCGCCTCAGATTCCCCGCCTCTGATTTCCCGGCTCTGATTCCCCGCCTCTGATTCCCCGACTCTGATTCCCCGCCTCTGATACCCCACCTATGTTTACCCGCCTCTGTTTACCCGCCTGTTTTCCCGCCTCTGATTCCCCACCACAGATTCCCTGCCTCTGATTCCCCGCCTCTGATTCCCCGCCTCTGATTCCCCACTTCTGAATGCCCGCCTCTGATTCCCTGCCTCTGATTCCCCGCCTCTGATTCCCCACATCTGATTCCCCACTTCTGATTCCCCGCCTCTGATTCCCCACCTCTGATTCCACGCCTCTGATACCCCGCCTCTGATTCCCCGCATCTGATTCCCCTCCTCTGATACCCCGCCTCTGATTCCCCACATCTGATACCCCGCCTCTGATTCCCCGCCTCTGATTCCCCGCCTCTGATTCCCCGCCTCTGATTCCCCGCCTCTGATTCCCCACCTGTTTACCCACCTCTGTTTACCCGCCTGTTTCCCCGCCTCTGATTCCCCACCTCAGATTCCCTACCTCAGATTCCCTGCCTCTGATTCCCTGCCTCTGATTCCCTGCCTCTGATTCCCTGCATCTGATTGCCCGCCTCTGATTCTCTGCCTCTGATTCCCTGCCTCTGATTCCCCACCTATGATTCCCCGCTTCTGATTCCCCACCTCTGATTCCCCGCCTCTGATTCCCCGCCTCTGATTCCCCGCCTCTGATTGCCCACCTCTGATTCACTGCCTCCTTTTCCACTCAACTTTCCTGGCCTACGTTTCCCCATATATCTTTCCCCGCCTCTGATACCCCGCCTCTGATTCCCCGCCTCTGATTCCCCGCCTCTGAAGACCCGCATCTGATACCCCGCCTCTGAATCCCCGCCTCTGATACCGTGCCTCTGATAACTTTTTACTGATTCCCTGCATCAGATTCCCTGCCTCCGATTCCCTGCCTCAGATTCCCTGCCTCAGATTCCCTGCATCAGATTCCCTTCATCTTATTCCCTGCCTCTGTTTCCCCGCCTCTGATTCCCTGCCTCTGATTCCCCGCCTCTGAATCCCCGCCTCTGATACCCAGCCTCTGATAACTTTTTACTGATTCCCCGCCTCTGATTCCCCGCCTCTGATTCCCCGCCTCTGATTCCCCGCCTCTTATTCCCCGCCTATGTTTACCCGCCTCTGTTTACCCGCCTGCTTCCCCGCCTCAGATTCCCTGCCTCAGATTCCCTGCATCAGATTCCCTTCATCTGATTCCCTGCCTCTGATTCCCTGCCTCTGATTCCCCGACTCTGATACCCCGCCTCTGATTCCCCACCTCTGATTCCCCCCTCTGATTCCCCGCCTCTGATTCCCCGCGTCTGATTCCCTGCCTCTCTTTCCCTTCCTCTATTTCCGTGCCTCTTTCTCTGCATCTCGTTTCCCACATCTCATTTCCCCCTTCTGATAACCCGCATCAGATTCCCTGCCACAGATTCCCTGCCTCAGATTCCCTTCCTCAGATTCCCTGCATCAGATTCCCTTCATCTGATTCCCTGCCTCTGATTCCCCGCCTCTGATTCCCCACCTCTGAGTCCCTGCCTCAGATTCCCTGCCTCTGATTCTCTGCCTCTGATTCCCTGCCCCTGATTCCCTGCATCTGATTGCCCGCCTCTAATTCTCCTCCTCTGATTCCCCGCCTCTGATTCCCCGCCTCTGATTCCCCGCCTCTGATTCCTCGCCTCTGATTCCCCGCCTCTGATTCCCTGCCTCTGATAACCTGCCTCTGATTCCCTGCCTCTGATTCCCTGCCTCTGAGTCCCCACTTCTGATTCCCCGCATCCGATTCCGCACCTATGTTTCACTGCCTCTGTTGCTCTGCTTCTGATTTCCCGGCTCAGATTCACCCGCTCTGATTCCGCACCTCTGATTCCACGCCTCTCTTTCTGTGTCTCTGATTCCCCGCCTCTGATTCCACGCCTCTGATTACCCGCCTCTGATACCCTTCCTCTCTTTCCCTGCCTCTATTTCCGTGCCTCTTTCTCTGCATCTCGTTTCCCACATCTCATTTCCCCCTTCTGATAACCCGCATCAGATTCCCTGCCACAGATTCCCTGCCTCAGATTCCCTGCATCAGATTCCCTGCATCAGATTCCCTTCATCTGATTCCCTGCCTCTGATTCCTCGCCTCTGATTCCCTGCCTCTGATTCCCCACCTCTGTTTACCCGCCTGTTTCCCCGCCTCTGATTCACCACCTCATATTCGCCGCCTCAGATTCCCTGCCTCTGATTCCCTGCCTCTGTTTCCCTGCCTCTGTTTCCCTGCCTCAGATTCCCTGCATCTGATTGCCCGCCTCTGAATCCCCACTTCTGATTGCCCGCCTCTGATTCCCTGCCTCTGATTCCTCGCCTCTGATTCCCCACATCTTATTCCCCACTTCTGATTTCCCGCCTCTGATTCCCCGCCTCTGATTCCCCGCCTCTGATTCCCCGCATCT
Source organism: Narcine bancroftii (assembly GCF_036971445.1). NCBI lineage: Eukaryota > Metazoa > Chordata > Chondrichthyes > Torpediniformes > Narcinidae > Narcine > Narcine bancroftii. Next base: position 113,366,503 of record NC_091476.1, read on the forward strand.
GATTCCCCTCCTCTGATACCCCACCTCTGATTCCCCGCCTCTGATTCCCCACATCTGATTCCCCGCCTCTGATTCCCCGCCTCTGATTCACTGCCTCCCTTTCCGCTCAACTTTCCTGGCCTACGTTTCCCCATATATCTTTCCCCGCCTCTGATACCCCGCCTCTGATTCCCCGCCTCTGATTCCCCGCCTCTGATTCCCCGCCTCTGAAGACCCGCATCTGATACCCCGCCTCTGAATCCCCGCCTCTGATACCGTGCCTCTGATAACTTTTTACTGATTCCCTGCCTCAGATTCCCTGCCTCCGATTCCCTGCCTCAGATTCCCTGCCTCAGATTCCCTGCATCAGATTCCCTTCATCTGATTCCCTGCCTCTGTTTCCCCGCCTCTGATTCCCTGCCTCTGATTCCCCGCCTCTGAATCCCCGCCTCTGATACCCTGCCTCTGATAACTTTTTACTGATTCCCCGCCTCTGATTCCCCGCCTCTGATTCCCCGCCTCTGATTCCCCGCCTCTTATTCCCCGCCTATGTTTACCCGCCTCCGTTTACCCGCCTGTTTCCCCGCCTCAGATTCCCTGCCTCAGATTCCCTGCATCAGATTCCCTTCATCTGATTCCCCGCCTCTGATTCCCCGCCTCTGATTCCCCACCTCTGATTCCCCCCTCTGATTCCCCGCCTCTGATTCCCCGCCTCTGATTCCCCGCCTCTGATTCACCGCGTCTGATTCCCTGCCTCTCTTTCCCTTCCTCTATTTCCGTGCCTCTTTCTCTGCATCTCGTTTCCCACATCTCATTTCCCCCTTCTGAAAACCCGCATCAGATTCCCTGCCACAGATTCCCTGCCTCAGATTCCCTTCCTCAGATTCCCTGCATCAGATTCCCTTCATCTGATTCCCTTCCTCTGATTCCCCGCCTCTGATTCCCCACCTCTGAGTCCCTGCCTCAGATTCACTGCCTCAGATTCTCTGCCTCTGAATTCCTGCCTCTGATTCCCTGCATCTGATTGCCCGCCTCTGATTCTCCGCCTCTGATTCCCCGCCTCTGATTCCCTGCCTCTGATAACCTGCCTCTGATTCCCTGCCTCTGAGTCACCACTTCTGATTCCCCGCGTCCGATTCCGCACCCATGTTTCATCGCCTCTGTTGATCTGCTTCCGATTTCCCGGCTCAGATTCATCGGCTCTGATTCCGCACCTCTGATTCCACGCCTCTCTTTCTGTGTCTCTGATTCCCCGCCTCTGATTCCACGCCTCTGATTACCTGCCTCTGATACCCTGCCTCTCTTTCCCTGCATCTATTTCCGTGCCTCTTTCTCTGCATCTCGTTTCCCACATCTCATTTCCCCCTTCTGATAACCCGCATCAGATTCCCCGCCTCAGATTCCCCGCCTCAGATTCCCCGCCTCTGATTATCCGGTTCTGATTCCCCGCCTCTGATTCCACGACTCTGATTCCCCGCTTCTGATACCCCACCTATGTTTACCCGCCTCTGTTTACCCGCCTGTTTTCCCGCCTCTGATTCCCCACCACAGATTCCCTACCTCAGATTCCCTGCCTCTGATTCCCTGCCTCTGATTCCCTGCCTCTGATTCCCTGCATCTGATTGCCCGCCTCTGATTCCCCGCCTATGATTCCCCGCCTCTGATTCCCCGCCTCTGATTCCCCACTTCTGATTCCCCGCCTCTGATTCCCCGCCTCTGATTCCCCGCCTCTGATTCACCGCCTCTGATTCCCCGCCTCTGATTTCCCGCCTCTGATACCCCACTTCTGATTGCCCGCCTCTGATTCCCTTCCTCTGATTCCCCGCCTCTGTTTCCCCACATCTGATTCCCCACTTCTGATTCCCCGCCTCTGATTCCCCGCCTCTGATTCCACGCCTCTGATTCCCCGCCTCTGATTCCCCGACTCTGATTCCCCGCCTCTGATTCCCCTCCTCTGATACCCCGCCTCTGATTCCCCGCCTCTGATTCCCCGCATCTGATTCCCCGCCTCTGATTCCCCGCCTCTGATTCCCCGCCTCTGATTCCCCGCCTCTGATTCCCCGCCTCTGATTCCCCGCCTCTGATTCCCCGCCTATTTTTACCCGCCTCTGTTTACCCGCCTGTTTCCCTGCCTCTGATTCCCCACCTCAGATTCCCTACCTCAGAATCCTTGCCTCGAATTCCCTGCCTCTGATTCCCTGCCTCTGATTCCCTGCATCTGATTGCCCGCCTCTGATTCTCCGCCTCTGATTCCCAGCCTCTGATTACCCACCTATGATTTCCCGCTTCTGATTCCCCGCCTCTGATTCCCCGCCTCCGATTCCCCGCCTCTGATTCCGCGCCTCTGATTCCCCACCTCTGATTCACTGCCTCCCTTTCCGCTCAACTTTCCTGGCCTACGTTTCCCCATATATCTTTCCCCGCCTCTGATACCCCGCCTCTGATTCCCCGCCTCTGATTCCCCGCCTCTGATGACCCGCATCTGATATCCCGCCTCTGAATCCCCGCCTCTGATACACTGCCTCTGATAACTTTTTACTGATTCCCTGCCTCAGATTCCCTGCCTCCGATTCCCTGCCTCAGATTCCCTGCCTCAGATTCCCTGCATCAGATTCCCTTCATCTGATTCCCTGCCTCTGATTCCCCGCCTCTGATTCCCCGCCTCTGATTCCCCACCTCTGATTCCCCGCCTCTGATACCCCGCCTCTGATTCCCCGCCTCTGATTCCCTGCATCTGATTCCCCGCCTCAGATTCCCCGCCTCTGATTCCCCGCCTCTGATTCCCCGTCTCTGATTCCCCGACTCTGATTCCCCGCCTCTGATTCCCCGCCTATGTTTACACGCCTCTGTTTACCCGCCTGTTTTCCCGCCTCTGTTTCCCCACCACAGATTCCCTGCCTCAGATTCCCTGCCCCTGATTCCCTGCCTCTGATTCCCTGCCTCTGATTCCCTGCATCTGATTGCCCGCCTCTGATTCCCCGCCTCTGATTCCCCGCCTCTGATTCCCCACCTCTGAATCCCCACTTCTGATTCCCCGCCTCTGATTCCCCGCCACTGATTCCCCGCCTCTGATTCACCGCCTCTGATTCCCCGCCTCTGATTCCCCGCCTCTGATTCCCCACTTCTGATTGCCCGCCTCTGATTCCCTGCCTCTGATTTCCCACCTCTGATTCCCCACCTCTGATTCCCCACTTCTGATTCCCCGCCTCTGATTCCCCGCCTCTGATTCCACGCCTCTGATTCCACGCCTCTGATTCCCCACCTCAGATTCCCTACCTCAGATTCCCTGCCTCTGATTCCCTGCCTCTGATTCCCTGCCTCTGATTCCCTGCATCTGATTGCCCACCTCTGATTCTCCGCCTCTGATTCCCCGCCTCTGATTCCCCACCTCTGATTCCCCGCTTCTGATTCCCCGCCTCTGATTCCCCGCCTCTGATTCCCCGCCTCTGATTCCCCGCCTCTGATTCCCCACCTCTGATTCACTGCCGCCCTTTCCGCTCAACTTTCCTGGCCTACGTTTCCCCACATATCTTTCCCCGCCTCTGATACCCCGCCTCTGACTCCCCGCCTCTGATTCCCCGCCTCTGATGACCCGCATCTGATACCCCGCCTCTGATTCCCCGCCTCTGATACCCTGCCTCTGATAACTTTTTACTGATTCCCTGCCTCAGATTCCCTGCCTCCGATTCCCTGCCTCAGATTCCCTGCCTCAGATTCCCTGCATCAGATTCCCTTCATCTGATTCCCTGCCTCTGATTCCCCGCCTCCGATTCCCCGCCTCTGATTCCCTGCCTCTGATTCCCCACCTCTGTCTCTACACCTCTCTTTTGCCTGCACTCTTTCCCCTCCACTCTTTCCGTGCCTCTCTTTCCCTCCCTCAATTTCAACAACTCTGTTTGATCTGTTCCGTGTACCTCATTTTCAACATACAAGTTCCAACCACTATGTTTCGCCCATCTCTTTCGCCGCCTCTATTTATGCACCTATGTTTACCCGCTTCTGTTTACCCGCCTGTTTCCCCACATCTCTTTCCCCACCTCTGATTCCACGCCTCTGATTCCCCGCCTCTCATTCCCCGCATCTGATTCCCCGCCTCTGATTCACCGCCTCCCTTTCCGCGCAACTTTCCTGGCCTACGTTTACCCACATCTCTTTCCCCACCTCTGATTCCACGCCTCTGATTCGCCGCCTCTGATTGCCCGCCTCTGATTTCCTGCATCTGATTCCCCGCCTCTGATTCCCCGCCTCTGATTCCCCGCGTCTGATTCCCTGCCTCTCATTCCCCGCCTCTGATTCCCCGCATCTGATTCCCTGCCTATCTTTCCCTGCCTGTATTTCCGTGCCTCTTTCTCTGCATCTCGTTTCCCACATCTCATTTCCCCCTTCAGATAACCCGCATCAGTTTCCCTGCCACAGATTCCCTGCCTCAGATTCCCTGCCTCAGATTCCCTGCATCAGATTCTCTGCCTCTGAATTCCTGCCTCTGATTCCCTGCATCTGATTGCCCGCCTCTGATTCTCCGCCTCTGATTCCCCGCCTCTGATTCCATGCCTCTGATAACCTGCCTCTGATTCCCTGCCTCTGAGTCACCACTTCTGATTCCCCGCGTCCGATTCCGCACCGATGTTTCATCGCCTCTGTTGATCTGCTTCCGATTTCCCGGCTCAGATTCATCGGCTCTGATTCCGCACCTCTGATTCCACGCCTCTCTTTCTGTGTCTCTGATTCCCCGCCTCTGATTCCACGCCTCTGATTCCCCGCATCTGATTCCCTGCCTATCTTTCCCTGCCTGTATTTCCGTGCCTCTTTCTCTGCATCTCGTTTCCCACATCTCCTTTCCCCCTTCAGATAACCCGCATCAGTTTCCCTGCCACAGATTCCCTGCCTCAGATTCCCTGCCTCAGTTTCCCTGCATCAGATTCCCTTCATCTGATTCCCTGCCTCTGATTCCCCGCGGCTGATTCCCCACCTCTGATTCCCTGCCTCTGATTCCCTGCCTCTGATTCACTGCCTCTGATTCCCTGCATCTGATTGCCCGCCTCTGAATCCCTGCCTCTGATTCCCCGCCTCTGATTCCCCGCCTCTGATTCCCCGCCTCTGATTCCCCACCTCTGATTCCCCACTTCTGATTCGCCACCTCTGATTCCCCGTCTCTGATTCCACGCCTCTGATTCCCCGCCTCTGATTCCGCGCCTCTGATTCCCCGCCTCTGATTCCCCGCCTCTGATTCCCCGCCTCTGTTTACCCACCTGTTTCCCCGCCTCTGATTCCCCACCTCAGATTCCCTGCCTCAGACTCCCTGCCTCTGATTCCCTGCCTCTGATTCCCTTCCTCTGATTCCCTGCATCTGATTGCCCGCCTCTGATTCTCCGCCTCTGATTCCCCGCCTCTGATTCCCCACCTCTGATTCCCCGCTTCTGATTCCCCGCCTCTGATTCCCCGCCTCTGATTCCCCGCCTCTGATTCCCCGCCTCTGATTCCCCACCTCTGATTCACTGCCTCCCTTTCCACTCAACTTTCCTGGCCTACGTTTCCCCACATATCTTTCCCCGCCTCTGATTCCCCGCCTTTGATTCCACGCCTCTGATTCCCCGCCTCTGATTCCCCACCTCTGATTCCCCGCCTCTAATTCCCCGCCTCTGATTCCCCTCCTCTGATACCCCACCTCTGATTCCCCGCCTCTGATTCCCCGCATCTGATTCCCCGCATCTGATTCCCCGCCTCTGATTCCCCGCCTCTGATTCCCCGCCTCTGATTCCCCACCTTTGATTCCCCGCCTCTGATTCCCCGCCTCTTATTCCCCGCCTATGTTTACCCGCCTCTGTTTACCCGCCTGTTTCCCCGCCTCAGATTCCCTGCCTCAGATTCCTTGCATCAGATTCCCTTAATCTGATTCCCTGCCTCTGATTCCCTGCCTCTGATTCCCCGCCTCTGATTCCCCGCCTCTGATTCCCCACCTCTGATTCCCCCCTCTGATTCCCTGCCTCTGATTCCCCGCCTCTGATTCCCCGCCTCTGATTCCCCACGTCTGATTCCCTGCCTCTCTTTCCCTTCCTCTATTTCCGTGCCTCTTTCTCTGCATCTCGTTTCCCACATCTCATTTCCCCCTTCTGATAACCCGCATCAGATTCCCTGCCACAGATTCCCTGCCTCAGATTCCCTTCCTCAGATTCCCTGCATCAGATTCCCTTCATCTGATTCCCTGCCTCTGATTCCCCGCCTCTGATTCCCCACCTCTGAGTCCCTGCCTCAGATTCCCTGCCTCTGATTCTCTGCCTCTGATTCCCTGCCCCTGATTCCCTGCATCTGATTGCCCGCCTCTGATTCTCCGCCTCTGATTCCCCGCCTCTGATTCCCCGCCTCTGATTCCCCGCCTCTGATTCCTTGCCTCTGATTCCCCGTCTCTGATTCCCTGACTCTGATAACCTGCCTCTGATTCCCTGCCTCTGATTCCCTGCCTCTGAGTCCCCACTTCTGATTCCCCGCATCCGATTCCGCACCCATGTTTCACCGCCTCTGTTGCTCTGCTTCTGATTTCCCGGCTCAGATTCACCCGCTCTGATTCCGCACCTCAGATTCCACGCCTCTCTTTCTGTGTCTCTGATTCCCCGCCTCTGATTCCACGCCTCTGATTACCCGCCTCTGATACCCTGCCTCTCTTTCCCTGCCTCTATTTCCGTGCCTGTTTCTCTGCATCTCGTTTCCCACATCTCATTTCCCCCTTCTGATAACCCGCATCAGATTCCCTGCCACAGATTCCCTGCCTCAGATTCCCTGCATCAGATTCCCTGCATCAGATTCCCTTCATCTGATTCCCTGCCTCTGATTCCTCGCCTCTGATTCCCTGCCTCTGATTCCCCACCTCTGTTTACCCGCCTGTTTCCCCGCCTCTGATTCACCACCTCATATTCGCCGCCTCAGATTCCCTGCCTCTGATTCCCTGCCTCTGTTTCCCTGCCTCAGATTCCCTGCATCTGATTGCCCGCCTCTGATATCCTGCCTCTGATTCCCCGCCTCTGATTCCCCGCCTCTGATTCCCTACCTCTGATTCCCCACTTCTGATTCCACGCCTCTGATTACCCGCCTCTGATACCCTGCCTCTCTTTCCCTGCCTCTATTTCCGTGCCTCTTTCTCTGCATCTCGTTTCCCACATCTCATTTCCCCCTTCTGATAACCCGCATCAGATTCCCTGCCACAGATTCCCTGCCTCAGATTCCCTGCATCAGATTCCCTGCATCAGATTCCCTTCATCTGATTCCCTGCCTCTGATTCCTCGCCTCTGATTCCCTGCCTCTGATTCCCCGCCTCTGTTTACCCGCCTGTTTCCCCGCCTCTGATTCACCACCTCATATTCGCCGCCTCAGATTCCCTGCCTCTGATTCCCTGCCTCTGTTTCCCTCCCTCAGATTCCCTGCATCTGATTGCCCGCCTCTGATTTCCTGCCTCTGATTCCCCGCCTCTGATTCCCCGCCTCTGATTCCCTACCTCTGATTCCCCACTTCTGATTCCCCGCCTCTGATTCCCCGCCTCTGATTCCACGCCTCTGATTCCCCGCCTCCGATTCCCCGCCTCTGATTCCCCGCTTCTGATACCCCGCCTCTGATTCCCCGCATCTGATTCCCTGCATCTGATTCCCCGCCTCAGATTCCCCGCCTCTGATTTCCCGGCTCTGATTCTCCGCCTCTGATTCCCCGACTCTGATTCCCCGCCTCTGATACCCCACCTATGTTTACCTGCCTCTGTTTACCCGCCTGTTTTCCCGCCTCTGATTCCCCACCACAGATTCCCTGCCTCAGATTCCTTGCTCTGATTCCCTGCCTCTGATTCCCTGCCTCTGATTCCCTGCATCTGATTGCCCACCTCTGATTCCCCGCCTCTGATTCCCCGCCTCTGATTCCCCACCTCTGATTCCCCACTTCTGATTCCCCGCCTCTGATTCCCCGCCTCTGATTCCCCGCCTCTGATTCACCGCCTCTGATTCCCCGCCTCTGATTCCCCGCCTCTGATTCCCCACTTCTGATTGCCCGCCTCTGATTCCCTGCCTCTGATTCCCCGCCTCTGATTCCCCACATCTTATTCCCCACTTCTGATACCCCGCCTCTGATTCCCCGCCTCTGATTCCCCGCCTCTGATTCCACGCATCTGATTCCCCTCCTCTGATACCCCACCTCTGATTCCCCGCCTCTGATTCCCCACATCTGATTCCCCGCCTCTGATTCCCCGCCTCTGATTCCCCGCCTCTGATTCCCCACCTATGTTTACCCGCCTCTGTTTACCCGCCTGTTTCCCCGCCTCTGATTCCCCACCTCAGATTCCCTACCTCAGATTCCCTGCCTCTGATTCCATGCCTCTGATTCCCTGCCTCTGATTCCCTGCATCTGATTGCCCGCCTCTGATTCTCTGCCTCTGATTCCCTGCCTCTGATTCCCCACCTATGATTCCCCGCTTCTGATTCCCCACCTCTGATTCCCCGCCTCTGATTCCCCGCCTCTGATTCCCCGCCTCTGAAGACCCGCATCTGATACCCCGCCTCTGAATCCCCGCCTCTGATACCGTGCCTCTGATGACTTTTTACTGATTCCCTGCCTCAGATTCCCTGCCTCCGATTCCCTGCCTCAGATTCCCTGCCTCAGATTCCCTGCATCAGATTCCCTTCATCTGATTCCCTGCCTCTGTTTCCCCGCCTCTGATTCCCTGCCTCTGATTCCCCACCTATGATTCCCCGCTTCTGATTCCCCACCTCTGATTCCCCGCCTCTGATTCCCCGCCTCTGATTCCCCGCCTCTGATTCCCCACCTCTGATTCACTGCCTCCCTTTCCGCTCAACTTTCCTGGCCTACGTTTCCCCATATATCTTTCCCCGCCTCTGATACCCCGCCTCTGATTCCCCGCCTCTGATTCCCCGCCTCTGAAGACCCGCATATGATACCCCGCCTCTGAATCCCCGCCTCTGATACCGTGCCTCTGATAACTTTTTACTGATTCCCTGCCTCAGATTCCCTGCCTCCGATTCCCTGCATCAGATTCCCTGCCTCTGAATTCCTGCCTCTGATTCCCTGCATCTGATTGCCCGCCTCTGATTCTCCGCCTCTGATTCCCCGCCTCTGATTCCCTGCTTCTGATAACCTGCCTCTGATTCCCTGCCTCTGAGTCACCACTTCTGATTCCCCGCGTCCGATTCCGCACCCATGTTTCATCGCCTCTGTTGCTCTGCTTCCGATTTCCCGGCTCAGATTCATCGGCTCTGATTCCGCACCTCTGATTCCACGCCTCTCTTTCTGTGTCTCTGATTCCCCGCCTCTGATTCCACGCCTCTGATTACCTGCCTCTGATACCCTGCCTCCCTTTCCCTGCATCTATTTCCGTGCCTCTTTCTCTGCATCTCGTTTCCCACATCTCATTTCCCCCTTCTGATAACCCGCATCAGATTCCCCGCCTCAGATTCCCCGCCTCAGATTCCCCGCCTCTGATTTCCCGGTTCTGATTCCCCGCCTCTGATTCCACGACTCTGATTCCTCGCTTCTGATACCCCACCTATGTTTACCCGCCTCTGTTTACCCGCCTGTTTTCCCGCCTCTGATTCCCCACCACAGATTCCCTGCCTCAGATTCCCTGCCTCTGATTCCCTGCCTCTGATTCCCTGCCTCTGATTCCCTGCATCTGATTGCCCGCCTCTGATTCCCCGCCTATGATTCCCCGCCTCTGATTCCCCACCTCTGATTACCTGCCTCTGATTCCCCACCTATGATTCCCCGCTTCTGATTCCCCACCTCTGATTCCCCGCCTCTGATTCCCCGCCTCTGATTCCCCGCCTCTGATTCCCCACCTCTGATTCACTGCCTCCCTTTCCGCTCAACTTTCCTGGCCTACGTTTCCCCATATATCTTTCCCCGCCTCTGATACCCCGCCTCTGATTCCCCGCCTCTGATTCCCCGCCTCTGAAGACCCGCATCTGATACCCCGCCTCTGAATCCCCGCCTCTGATACCGTGCCTCTGATAACTTTTTACTGATTCCCTGCCTCAGATTCCCTGCCTCCGATTCCCTGCCTCAGATTCCCTGCCTCAGATTCCCTGCATCAGATTCCCTTCATCTGATTCCCTGCCTCTGTTTCCCCGCCTCTGATTCCCTGCCTCTGATTCCCCGCCTCTGAATCCCCGCCTCTGATACCCTGCCTCTGATAACTTTTTACTGATTCCCCGCCTCTGATTCCCCGCCTCTGATTCCCCGCCTCTGATTCCCCGCCTCTTATTCCCCGCCTATGTTTACCCGCCTCTGTTTACCCGCCTGTTTCCCCGCCTCAGATTCCCTGCCTCAGATTCCCTGCATCAGATTCCCTTCATCTGATTCCCTGCCTCTGATTCCCGGCCTCTGATTCCCCGCCTCTGATTCCCCGCCTCTGATTCCCCACCTCTGATTCCCCCCTCTGATTCCCCGCCTCTGATTCCCCGCCTATGATTCCCCGCCTCTGATTCCCCGCGTCTGATTCCCTGCCTCTCTTTCCCTTCCTCTATTTCCGTGCCTCTTTCTCTGCATCTCGTTTCCCACATCTCATTTCCCCCTTCTGATAACCCGCATCAGATTCCCTGCCACAGATTCCCTGCCTCAGATTCCCTTCCTCAGATTCCCTGCATCAGATTCCCTTCATCTGATTCCCTTCCTCTGATTCCCCGCCTCTGATTCCCCACCTCTGAGTCCCTGCCTCAGATTCCCTGCCTCAGATTCTCTGCCTCTGAATTCCTGCCTCTGATTCCCTGCATCTGATTGCCCGCCTCTGATTCTCCACCTCTGATTCCCCGCCTCTGATTCCCTGCCTCTGATAACCTGCCTCTGATTCCCTGCCTCTGAGTCACCACTTCTGATTCCCCGCGTCCGATTCCGCACCCATGTTTCATCGCCTCTGTTGATCTGCTTCCGATTTCCCGGCTCAGATTCATCGGCTCTGATTCCGCACCTCTGATTCCACGCCTCTCTTTCTGTGTCTTTGATTCCCCGCCTCTGATTCCACGCCTCTGATTACCTGCCTCTGATACCCTGCCTCTCTTTCCCTGCATCTATTTCCGTGCCTCTTTCTCTGCATCTCGTTTCCCACATCTCATTTCCCCCTTCTGATAACCCGCATCAGATTCCCCACCTCAGATTCCCCGCCTCAGAATCCCCGCCTCTGATTTCCCGGTTCTGATTCCCCGCCTCTGATTCCACGACTCTGATTCCCCGCTTCTGATACCCCACCTATGTTTACCCGCCTCTGTTTACCCGCCTGTTTTCCCGCCTCTGATTCCCCACCACAGATTCCCTGCCTCAGATTCCCTGCCTCTGATTCCCTGCCTCTGATTCCCTGCCTCTGATTCCCTGCATCTGATTGCCCGCCTCTGATTCCCCGCCTATGATTCCCCGCCTCTGATTCCCCACCTCTGATTCCCCACTTCTGATTCCCCGCCTCTGATTCCCCGCCTCTCATTCCCCGCCTCTGATTCACCGCCTCTGATTCCCCGCCTCTGATTTCCCGCCTCTGATACCCCACTTCTGATTGCCCGCCTCTGATTCCCTTCCTCTGATTCCCCGCCTCTGATTCCCCACATCTGATTCCCCACTTCTGATTCCCCGCCTCTGATTCCCCGCCTCTGATTCCACGCCTCTGATTCCCCGCCTCTGATTCCCCGCCTCTGATTCCCCGCCTCTGATTCCCCTCCTCTGATACCCCGCCTCTGATTCCCCGCCTCTGATTCCCCGCATCTGATTCCCCGCCTCTGATTCCCCGCCTCTGATTCCCCGCCTCTGATTCCCCGCCTCTGATTCCCCGCCTCAGATTCCCCGCCTCTGATTCCCCGCCTATGTTTACCCGCCTCTGTTTACCCGCCTGTTTCCCTGCCTCTGATTCCCCACCTCAGATTCCCTACCTCAGATTCCTTGCCTCTGATTCCCTACCTCTGATTCCCTGCCTCTGATTCCCTGCATCTGATTGCCCGCCTCTGATTCTCCGCCTCTGATTCCCCGCCTCTGAGTACCCACCTATGATTCCCCGCTTCTGATTCCCCGCCTCTGATTCCCCGCCTCCGATTCCCCGCCTCTGATTCCCCGCCTCTGATTCCCCACCTCTGATTCACTGCCTCCCTTTCCGCTCAACTTTCCTGGCCTACGTTTCCCCATATATCTTTCCCCGCCTCTGATATCCCGCCTCTGAATCCCCGCCTCTGATACACTGCCTCTGATAACATTTTACTGATTCCCTGCCTCAGATTCCCTGCCTCCGATTCCCTGCCTCAGATTCCCTGCCTCAGATTCCCTTCATCAGATTCCCTTCATCTGATTCCCTGCCTCTGATTCCCCGCCTCTGATTCCCCGCCTCTGATTCCCCACCTCTGCTTCCCCGCCTCTGATTCCCTGCCTCTGATTCCCCGCCACTGATTCCCCGCCTCTGATTCCCCACCTCTGATTCCCCGCCTCTGATACCCCGCCTCTGATTCCCCGCCTCTGATTCCCTGCATCTGATTCCCCGCCTCAGATTCCCCGCCTCTGATTCCCCGCCTCTGATTCCCCGTCTCTGATTCCCCGACTCTGATTCCCCGCCTCTGATTCCCCGCCTATGTTTACACGCCTCTGTTTACCCGCCTGTTTTCCCGCCTCTGATTCCCCACCACAGATTCCCTGCCTCAGATTCCCTGCCCCTGATTCCCTGCCTCTGATTCCCTGCCTCTGATTCCCTGCATCTGATTGCCCGCCTCTGATTCCCCGCCTCTGATTCCCCGCCTCTGATTCCCCACCTCTGAATCCCCACTTCTGATTCCCCGCCTCTGATTCCACGCCTCTGATTCCACGCCTCTGATTCCCCACCTCAGATTCCCTACCTCAGATTCCCTGCCTCTGATTCCCTGCCTCTGATTCCCTGCCTCTGATTCCCTGCATCTGATTGCCCGCCTCTGATTCTCCGCCTCTGATTCCCCGCCTCTGATTCCCCACCTCTGATTCACCGCTTCTGATTCCCCGCCTCTGATTCCCCGCCTCTGATTCCCCGCCTCTGATTCCCCGCCTCTGATTCCCCACCTCTGATTCACTGCCGCCCTTTCCGCTCAACTTTCCTGGCCTACGTTTCCCCACATATCTTTCCCCGCCTCTGATACCCCGCCTCTGACTCCCCGCCTCTGATTCCCCGCCTCTGATGACCCGCATCTGATACCCCGCCTCTGATTCCCCGCCTCTGATACCCTGCCTCTGATAACTTTTTACTGATTCCCTGCCTCAGATTCCCTGCCTCCGATTCCCTGCCTCAGATTCCCTGCCTCAGATTCCCTGCATCAGATTCCCTTCATCTGATTCCCTGCCTCTGATTCCCCGCCTCCGATTCCCCGCCTCTGATTCCCCGCCTCTGATTCCCCACCTCTGTCTCTACGCCTCTCTTTTGCCTGCACTCTTTCCCCTCCACTCTTTCCGTGCCTCTCTTTCCCTCCCTCAATTTCAACAACTCTGTTTGATCTGTTCCGTGTACCTCATTTTCAACATACAAGTTCCAACCACTATGTTTCGCCCATCTCTTTCGCCGCCTCTATTTATGCACCTATGTTTACCCGCTTCTGTTTACCCGCCTGTTTCCCCACATCTCTTTCCCCACCTCTGATTCCACGCCTCTGATTCCCCGCCTCTCATTCCCCGCATCTGATTCCCCGCTTCTGATTCACCGCCTCCCTTTCCGGGCAACTTTCCTGGCCTACGTTTACCCACATCCCTTTCCCCACCTCTGATTCCACGCCTCTGATTCGCCGCCTCTGATTGCCCGCCTCTGATTTCCTGCATCTGATTCCCCGCCTCTGATTCCCCGCCTCTGATTCCCCGCGTCTGATTCCCTGCCTCTCATTCCCCGCCTCTGATTCCCCGCATCTGATTCCCTGCCTATCTTTCCCTGCCTCTATTTCCGTGCCTCTTTCTCTGCATCTCGTTTCCCACATCTCATTTCCCCCTTCAGATAACCCGCATCAGTTTCCCTGCCACAGATTCCCTGCCTCAGATTCCCTGCCTCAGATTCCCTGCATCAGATTCCCTTCAACTAATTCCCTGCCTCTGATTCCCCGCGGCTGATTCCCCACCTCTGATTTCCTGCCTCTGATTCCCTGCCTCTGATTCACTGCCTCTGATTCCCTGCATCTGATTGCCCGCCTCTGATTCCCTGCCTCTGATTCCCCGCCTCTGATTCCCGCCTCTGATTCCCCGCCTCTGATTCCCCACCTCTGATTCCCCACTTCTGATTCGCCGTCTCTGATTCCCCGTCTCTGATTCCACGCCTCTGATTCCCCGCCTCTGATTCCGCGCCTCTGATTCCCCGCCTCTGATTCCCCGCCTCTGATTCCCCGCCTCTGTTTACCCACCTGTTTCCCCGCCTCTGATTCCCCACCTCAGATTCCCTGCCTCAGATTCCCTGCCTCTGATTCCATGCCTCTGATTCCCTTCCTCTGATTCCCTGCATCTGATTGCCCGCCTCTGATTCTCCGCCTCTGATTCCCCGCCTCTGATTCCCCACCTCTGATTCCCCGCTTCTGATTCCCCGCCTCTGATTCCCCGCCTCTGATTCCCCACCTCTGATTCCCCACCTCTGATTCCCCACCTCTGATTCACTGCCTCCCTTTCCACTCAACTTTCCTGGCCTACGTTTCCCCACATATCTTTCCCCGCCTCTGATTCCCCGCCTTTGATTCCACGCCTCTGATTCCCCGCCTCTGATTCCCCACCTCTGATTCCCCGCCTCTAATTCCCCGCCTCTGATTCCCCTCCTCTGATACCCCGCCTCTGATTCCCCGCCTCTGATTCCCCGCCTCTTATTCCCCGCCTATGTTTACCCGCCTCTGTTTACCCGCCTGTTTCCCCGCCTCAGATTCCCTGCCTCAGATTCCTTGCATCAGATTCCCTTCATCTGATTCCCTGCCTCTGATTCCCTGCCTCTGATTCCCCGCCTCTGATTCCCCGCCTCTGATTCCCCACCTCTGATTCCCCCCTCTGATTCCCTGCATCTGATTCCCCGCCTCTGATTCCCCGCCTCTGATTCCCCACGTCTGATTCCCTGCCTCTCTTTCCCTTCCTCTATTTCCGTGCCTCTTTCTCTGCATCTCGTTTCCCACATCTCATTTCCCCCTTCTGATAACCCGCATCAGATTCCCTGCCACAGATTCCCTGCCTCAGATTCCCTTCCTCAGATTCCCTGCATCAGATTCCCTTCATCTGATTCCCTGCCTCTGATTCCCCGCCTCTGATTCCCCACCTCTGAGTCCCTGCCTCAGATTCCCTGCCTCTGATTCTCTGCCTCTGATTCCCTGCCCCTGATTCCCTGCATCTGATTGCCCGCCTCTGATTCTTCGCCTCTGATTCCCCGCCTCTGATTCCCCGCCTCTGATTCCTCGCCTCTGATTCCCCGCCTCTGATTCCCTGCCTCTGATAACCTGCCTCTGATTCCCTGCCTCTGATTCCCTGCCTCTGAGTCCCCACTTCTGATTCCCCGCATCCGATTCCGCACCCATGTTTCACCGCCTCTGTTGCTCTGCTTCTGATTTCCCGGCTCAGATTCACCCGCTCTGATTCTGCACCTCTGATTCCACGCCTCTCTTTCTGTGTCTCTGATTCCCCGCCTCTGATTCCACGCCTCTGATTACCCGCCTCTGATACCCTGCCTCTCTTTCCCTGCCTCTATTTCCGTGCCTCTTTCTCTGCATCTCGTTTCCCACATCTCATTTCCCCCTTCTGATAACCCGCATCAGATTCCCTGCCACAGATTCCCTGCCTCAGATTCCCTGCCTCAGATTCCCTGCATCAGATTCCCTTCATCTGATTCCCTGCCTCAGATTCCTCGCCTCTGATTCCCTGCCTCTGATTCCCCGCCTCTGTTTACCCGCATGTTTCCCCGCCTCTGATTCACCACCTCATATTCGCCGCCTCAGATTCCCTGCCTCTGATTCCCTGCCTCTGTTTCCCTGCCTCAGATTCCCTGCATCTGATTGCCTGCCTCTGATTCCCTGCCTCTGATTCCCCGCCTCTGATTCCCCGCCTCTGATTCCCTACCTCTGATTCCCTACTTCTGATTCCCCGCCTCTGATTCCACGCCTCCGATTCCCCGCCTCTGATTCCCCGCCTCTGATACCCCGCGTCTGATTCCCCGCATCTGATTCCCTGCATCTGATTCCCCGCCTCAGATTCCCCGCCTCTGATTTCCCGGCTCTGATTCCCCGCCTCTGATTCCCCGACTCTGATTCCCCGCCTCTGATACCCCACCTATGTTTACCCGCCTCTGTTTACCCGCCTGTTTTCCCGCCTCTGATTCCCCACCACAGATTCCCTGCCTCTGATTCCCCGCCTCTGATTCCCCGCCTCTGATTCCCCACTTCTGAATGCCCGCCTCTGATTCCCTGCCTCTGATTCCCCGCCTCTGATTCCCCACATCTGATTCCCCACTTCTGATTCCCCGCCTCTGATTCCCCGCCTCTGATTCCACGCCTCTGATACCCCGCCTCTGATTCCCCGCCTCTGATTCCCCGCATCTGATTCCCCTCCTCTGATACCCCGCCTCTGATTCCCCACATCTGATTCCCCGCCTCTGATTCCCCGCCTCTGATTCCCCGCCTCTGATTCCCCGCCTCTGATTCCCTGCCTCTGATTCCCCACCTGTTTACCCACCTCTGTTTACCCGCCTGTTTCCCCGCCTCTGATTCCCCACCTCAGATTCCCTACCTCAGATTCCCTGCCTCTGATTCCCTGCCTCTGATTCCCTGCCTCTGATTCCCTGCATCTGATTGCCCTCCTCTGATTCTCTGCCTCTGATTCCCTGCCTCTGATTCCCCACCTATGATTCCCCACTTCTGATTCCCCACCTCTGATTCCCCGCCTCTGATTCCCCGCCTCTGATTCCCCGCCTCTGATTCCCCACCTCTGATTCACTGCCTCCTTTTCCGCTCAACTTTCCTGGCCTACGTTTCCCCATATATCTTTCCCCGCCTCTGATACCCCGCCTCTGATTCCCCGCCTCTGATTCCCCGCCTCTGAAGACCCGCATCTGATACCCCGCCTCTGAATCCCCGCCTCTGATACCGTGCCTCTGATAACTTTTTACTGATTCCCTGCATCAGATTCCCTGCCTCCGATTCCCTGCCTCAGATTCCCTGCCTCAGATTCCCTGCATCAGATTCCCTTCATCTGATTCCCTGCCTCTGTTTCCCAGCCTCTGATTCCCTGCCTCTGATTCCCCGCCTCTGAATCCCCGCCTCTGATACCCAGCCTCTGATAACTTTTTACTGATTCCCCGCCTCTGATTCCCCGCCTCTGATTCCCCGCCTCTTATTCCCCGCCTATGTTTACCCGCCTCTGTTTACCCGCCTGTTTCCCCGCCTCAGATTCCCTGCCTCAGATTCCCTGCATCAAATTCCCTTCCTCAGATTCCCTGCATCAGATTCCCTTCATCTGATTCCCTGCCTCTGATTCCCCGCCTCTGATTCCCCACCTCTGAGTCCCTGCCTCAGATTCCCTGCCTCTGATTTTCTGCCTCTGTTTCCCTGCCCCTGATTCCCTGCATCTGATTGCCCGCCTCTGATTCTCTGCCTCTGATTGCCCGCCTCTGATTGCCCGCCTCTGATTCCCCGCCTCTGATTCCTCGCCTCTGATTCCCCGCCTCTGATTCCCTGCCTCTGATAACCTGCCTCTGATTCCCTGCCTCTGATTCCCTGCCTCTGAGTCCCCACTTCTGATTCCCCGCATCCGATTCCGCACCCATGTTTCACCGCCTCTGTTGCTCTGCTTCTGATTTCCCGGCTCAGATTCACCCGCTCTGATTCCGCACCTCAGATTCCACGCCTCTCTTTCTGTGTCTCTGATTCCCCGCCTCTGATTCCACGCCTCTGATTACCCGCCTCTGATACCCTGCCTCTCTTTCCCTGCCTCTATTTCGGTGCCTGTTTCTCTGCATCTCGTTTCCCACATCTCATTTCCCCCTTCTGATAACCCGCATCAGATTCCCTGCCACAGATTCCCTGCCTCAGATTCCCTGCATCAGATTCCCTGCATCAGATTCCCTTCATCTGATTCCCTGCCTCTGATTCCTCGCCTCTGATTCCCTGCCTCTGATTCCCCACCTCTGTTTACCCGCCTGTTTCCCCGCCTCTGATTCACCACCTCATATTCGCCGCCTCAGATTCCCTGCCTCTGATTCCCTGCCTCTGTTTCCCTGCCTCTGATTCCCTGCATCTGATTGCCCGCCTCTGATATCCTGCCTCTGATTCCCTGCCTCTGATTACCCGCCTCTGATACCCTGCCTCTCTTTCCCTGCCTCTATTTCCGTGCCTCTTCCTCTGCATCTCGTTTCCCACATCTCATTTCCCCCTTCTGAAAACCCGCATCAGATTCCCTGCCACAGATTCCCTGCCTCAGATTCCCTGCATCAGATTCCCTGCATCAGATTCCCTTCATCTGATTCCCTGCCTCTGATTCCTCGCCTCTGATTCCCTGCCTCTGATTCCCCGCCTCTGTTTACCCGCCTGTTTCCCCGCCTCTGATTCACCACCTCATATTCGCCGCCTCAGATTCCCTGCCTCCGATTCCCTGCCTCTGTTTCCCTCCCTCAGATTCCCTGCATCTGATTGCCCGCCTCTGATTTCCTGCCTCTGATTCCCCGCCTCTGATTCCCCGCCTCTGATTCCCTCCCTCTGATTCCCCACTTCTGATTCCCCGCCTCTGATTCCCCGCCTCTGATTCCACGCCTCTGATTCCCCGCCTCTGATTCCACGCCTCTGATTCCCCGCCTCCGATTCCCCGCCTCTGATTCCCCGCTTCTGATACCCCGCCTCTGATTCCCCGCATCTAATTCCCTGCATCTGATTCTCCACCTCTGATTCCCCGACTCTGATTCCCCGCCTCTGATACCCCACCTATGTTTACCCGCCTCTGTTTACCCGCCTGTTTTCCCGCCTCTGATTCCCCACCACAGATTCCCTGCCTCAGATTCCTTGCCTCTGATTCCCTGCCTCTGATTCCCTGCCTCTGATTCCCTGCATCTGATTGCCCACCTCTGATTCCCCGCCTCTGATTCCCCGCCTCTGATTCCCCACCTCTGATTCCCAACTTCTGATTCCCCGCCTCTGATTCCCCGCCTCTGATTCCCCGCCTCTGATTCACCGCCTCTGATTCCCCGCCTCTGATTCCCCGCCTCTGATTCCCCACTTCTGATTGCCCGCCTCTGATTCCCTGCCTCTGATTCCCCGCCTCTGATTCCCCACATCTTATTCCCCACTTCTGATTCCCCGCCTCTGATTCCCCGCCTCTGATTCCCCGCCTCTGATTCCCCGCATCTGATTCCCCTCCTCTGATACCCCACCTCTGATTCCCCGCCTCTGATTCCCCACATCTGATTCCCCGCCTTTGATTCCCCGCCTCTGATTCCCCGCATCTAATTCCCCGCCTCTGATTCCCCGCCTCTGATTCCCCGCCTCTGATTCCCCACCTATGTTTACCCGCCTCTGTTTACCCGCCTGTTTCCCCGCCTCTGATTCCCCACCTCAGATTCCCTACCTCAGATTCCCTGCCTCTGATTCCATGCCTCTGATTCCCTGCCTCTGATTCCCTGCATCTGATTGCCCGCCTCTGATTCTCTGCCTCTGATTCCCTGCCTCTGATTCCCCACCTATGATTCCCCGCTTCTGATTCCCCACCTCTGATTCCCCGCCTCTGATTCCCCGCCTCTGATTCCCCGCCTCTGATTCCCCACCTCTGATTCACTGCCTCCCTTTCCGCTCAACTTTCCTGGCCTACGTTTCCCCATATATCTTTCCCCGCCTCTGATACCCCGCCTCTGATTCCCCGCCTCTGATTCCCCGCCTCTGAAGACCCGCATCTGATACCCCGCCTCTGAATCCCCGCCTCTGATACCGTGCCTCTGATAACTTTTTACTGATTCCCTGCCTCAGATTCCCTGCCTCCGATTCCCTGCCTCTGATTCCCTGCCTCAGATTCCCTGCATCAGATTCCCTTCATCTGATTCCCTGCCTCTGTTTCCCCGCCTCTGATTCCCTGCCTCTGATTCCCCGCCTCTGAATCCCCGCCTCTGATACCCTGCCTCTGATAACTTTTTACTGATTCCCCGCCTCTGATTCCCCGCCTCTGATTCCCCGCCTCTGATTCCCCGCCTCTTATTCCCCGCCTATGTTTACCCGCCTCTGTTTACCCGCCTGTTTCCCCGCCTCAGATTCCCTGCCTCAGATTCCCTGCATCAGATTCCCTTCATCTGATTCCCTGCCTCTGATTCCCGGCCTCTGATTCCCCGCCTCTGATTCCCCGCCTCTGATTCCCCACCTCTGATTCCCCCCTCTGATTCCCCGCCTCTGATTCCCCGCCTCTGATTCCCCGCCTCTGATTCCCCGCGTCTGATTCCCTGCCTCTCTTTCCCTTCCTCTATTTCCGTGCCTCTTTCTCTGCATCTCGTTTCCCACATCTCATTTCCCCCTTCTGATAACCCGCATCAGATTCCCTGCCACAGATTCCCTGCCTCAAATTCCCTTCCTCAGATTCCCTGCATCAGATTCCCTTCATCTGATTCCCTGCCTCTGATTCCCCGCCTCTGATTCCCCACCTCTGAGTCCCTGCCTCAGATTCCCTGCCTCAGATTCTCTGCCTCTGAATTCCTGCCTCTGATTCCCTGCATCTGATTGCCCGCCTCTGATTCTCCGCCTCTGATTCCCCGCCTCTGATTCCCTGCCTCTGATAACCTGCCTCTGATTCCCTGCCTCTGAGTCACCACTTCTGATTCCCCGCGTCCGATTCCGCACCCATGTTTCATCGCCTCTGTTGCTCTGCTTCCGATTTCCCGGCTCAGATTCATCGGCTCTGATTCCGCACCTCTGATTCCACGCCTCTCTTTCTGTGTCTCTGATTCCCCGCCTCTGATTCCACGCCTCTGATTACCTGCCTCTGATACCCTGCCTCTCTTTCCCTGCATCTATTTCCGTGCCTCTTTCTCTGCATCTCGTTTCCCACATCTCATTTCCCCCTTCTGATAACCCGCATCAGATTCCCCGCCTCAGATTCCCCGCCTCAGATTCCCCGCCTCTGATTTCCCGGTTCTGATTCCCCGCCTCTGATTCCACGACTCTGATTCCCCGCTTCTGATACCCCACCTATGTTTACCCGCCTCTGTTTACCCGCCTATTTTCACGCCTCTGATTCCCCACCACAGATTCCCTGCCTCAGATTCCCTGCCTCTGATTCCCTGCCTCTGATTCCCTGCCTCTGATTCCCTGCATCTGATTGCCCGCCTCTGATTCCCCGCCTATGATTCCCCGCCTCTGATTCCCCACCTCTGATTCCCCACTTCTGATTCCCCGCCTCTGATACCCCGCCTCTGATTCCCCGCCTCTGATTCACCGCCTCTGATTCCCTGCCTCTGATTTCCCGCCTCTGATACCCCACTTCTGATTGCCCGCCTCTGATTCCCTTCCTCTGATTCCCCGCCTCAGATTCCCCGCCTCTGATTTCCCGGCTCTGATTCTCCGCCTCTGATTCCCCGACTCTGATTCCCCGCCTCTGATACCCCACCTATGTTTACCCGCCTCTGTTTACCCGTCTGTTTTCCCACCTCTGATTCCCCACCACAGATTCCCTGCCTCAGATTCCTTGCCTCTGATTCCCTGCCTCTGATTCCCTGCCTCTGATTCCCTGCATCTGATTGCCCACCTCTGATTCCCCGCCTCTGATTCCCCGCCTCTGATTCCCCACCTCTGATTCCCCACTTCTGATTCCCCGCCTCTGATTCCCCGCCTCTGATTCCCCGCCTCTGATTCACCGCCTCTGATTCCCCGCCTCTGATTCCCCGCCTCTGATTCCCCACTTCTGATTGCCCGCCTCTGATTCCCTGCCTCTGATTCCCCGCCTCTGATTTCCCACATCTTATTCCCCACTTCTGATTCCCCGCCTCTGATTCCCCGCCTCTGATTCCCCGCCTCTGATTCCCCGCATCTGATTCCCCTCCTCTGATACCCCACCTCTGATTCCCCGCCTCTGATTCCCCACATCTGATTCCCCGCCTCTGATTCCCCGCCTCTGATTCCCCGCATCTAATTCCCCGCCTCTGATTCCCCGCCTCTGATTCCCCGCCTCTGATTCCCCACCTATGTTTACCCGCCTCTGTTTACCCGCCTGTTTCCCCGCCTCTGTTTCCCCACCTCAGATTCCCTACCTCAGATTCCCTGCCTCTGATGCCATGCCTCTGATTCCCTGCCTCTGATTCCCTGCATCTGATTGCCCGCCTCTGATTCTCTGCCTCTGATTCCCTGCCTCTGATTGCCCACCTATGATTCCCCGCTTCTGATTCCCCACCTCTGATTCCCCGCCTCTGATTCCCCACCTCTGATTCCCCACCTCTGATTCACTGCCTCCCTTTCCGCTCAACTTTCCTGGCCTACGTTTCCCCATATATCTTTCCCCGCCTCTGATACCCCGCCTCTGATTCCCCGCCTCTGATTCCCCGCCTCTGAAGACCCGCATCGGACACCCCGCCTCTGAATCCCCGCCTCTGATACCGTGCCTCTGATAACTTTTTACTGATTCCCTGCCTCAGATTCCCTGCCTCCGATTCCCTGCCTCAGATTCCCTGCCTCAGATTCCCTGCATCAGATTCCCTTCATCTGATTCCCTGCCTCTGTTTCCCCGCCTCTGATTCCCTGCCTCTGATTCCCCGCCTCTGAATCCCCGCCTCTGATACCCTGCCTCTGATAACTTTTTACTGATTCCCCGCCTCTGATTCCCCGCCTCTGATTCCCCGCCTCTGATTCCCCGCCTCTTATTCCCCGCCTATGTTTACCCGCCTCTGTTTACCCGCCTGTTTCCCCGCCTCAGATTCCCTGCCTCAGATTCCCTGCATCAGATTCCCTTCATCTGATTCCCTGCCTCTGATTCCCGGCCTCTGATTCCCCGCCTCTGATTCCCCGCCTCTGATTCCCCACCTCTGATTCCCCCCTCTGATTCCCCGCCTCTGATTCCCCGCCTCTGATTCCCCGCCTCTGATTCCCCGCGTCTGATTCCCTGCCTCTCTTTCCCTTCCTCTATTTCCGTGCCTCTTTCTCTGCATCTCGTTTCCCACATCTCATTTCCCCCTTCTGATAACCCGCATCAGATTCCCTGCCACAGATTCCCTGCCTCAGATTCCCTTCCTCAGATTCCCTGCATCAGATTCCCTTCATCTGATTCCCTTCCTCTGATTCCCCGCCTCTGATTCCCCACCTCTGAGTCCCTGCCTCAGATTCCCTGCCTCAGATTCTCTGCCTCTGAATTCCTGCCTCTGATTCCCTGCATCTGATTGCCCGCCTCTGATTCTCCGCCTCTGATTCCCCGCCTCTGATTCCCTGCCTCTGATAACCTGCCTCTGATTCCCTGCCTCTGAGTCACCACTTCTGATTCCCCACGTCCGGTTCCGCACCCATGTTTCATCGCCTCTGTTGATCTGCTTCCGATTTCCCGGCTCAGATTAATCGGCTCTGATTCCGCACCTCAGATTCCACGCCTCTCTTTCTGTGTCTCTGATTCCCCGCCTCTGATTCCACGCCTCTGATTACCTGCCTCTGATACCCTGCCTCTCTTTCCCTGCATCTATTTCCGTGCCTCTTTCTCTGCATCTCGTTTCCCACATCTCATTTCCCCCTTCTGATAACCCGCATCAGATTCCCCGCCTCAGATTCCCCGCCTCAGATTCCCCGCCTCTGATTTCCCGGTTCTGATTCCCCGCCTCTGATTCCACGACTCTGATTCCCCGCTTCTGATACCATACCTATGTTTACCCGCCTCTGTTTACCCGCCTGTTTTCCCGCCTCTGATTCCCCACCACAGATTCCCTGCCTCAGATTCCCTGCCTCTGATTCCCTGCCTCTGATTCCCTGCCTCTGATTCCCTGCATCTGATTGCCCGCCTCTGATTCCCCGCCTATGATTCCCCGCCTCTGATTCCCCACCTCTGATTCCCCACTTCTGATTGCCCGCCTCTGATTCCCCGCCTCTGATTCACCGCCTCTGATTCACCGCCTCTGATTCCCCGCCTCTGATTTCCCGCCTCTGATACCCCACTTCTGATTGCCCGCCTCTGATTCCCTTCCTCTGATTCCCGCCTCTGATTCCCCACATCTGATTCCCCACTTCTGATTCCCCGCCTCTGATTCCCCGCCTCTGATTCTACGCCTCTGATTCCCCGCCTCTGATTCCCCGCCTCTGATTCCCCGCCTCTGATTCCCCTCCTCTGATACCCCGCCTCTGATTCCCCGCCTCTGATTCCCCGCATCTGATTCCCCGCCTCTGATTCCCCGCCTCTTATTCCCCGCCTCTGATTCCCCGCCTCTGATTCCCCGCCTCTGATTCCCCGCATCTGATTCCCCGCCTATGTTTACCCGCCTCTGTTAACCCGCCTGTTTCCCTGCCTCTGATTCCCCACCTCAGATTCCCTACCTCAGATTCCTTGCCTCTGATTCCCTACCTCTGATTCCCTGCCTCTGATTCCCTGCATCTGATTGCCCGCCTCTGATTCTCCGCCTCTGATTCCCCGCCTCTGATTACCCACCTATGATTCCCCGCTTCTGATTCCCCGCCTCTGATTCCCCGCCTCCGATTCCCCGCCTCTGATTCCCCGCCTCTGATTCCCCACCTCTGATTCACTGCCTCCCTTTCCGCTCAACTTTCCTGGCCTACGTTTCCCCATATATCTTTCCCCGCCTCTGATACCCCGCCTCTGATTCCCCGCCTCTCATTCCCCGCCTCTGATGACCCGCATCTGATATCCCGCCTCTGAATCCCCGCCTCTGATACACTGCCTCTGATAACTTTTTACTGATTCCCTGCCTCAGATTCCCTGCCTCCGATTCCCTGCCTCAGATTCCCTGCCTCAGATTCCCTGCATCAGATTCCCTTCATCTGATTCCCTGCCTCTGATTCCCCGCCTCTGATTCCCCGCCTCTGATTCCCCACCTCTGATTCCCCGACTCTGATACCCCGCCTCTGATTCCCCGCCTCTGATCCCCTGCATCTGATTTCCCGCCTCAGATTCCCCGCCTCTGATTCCCCGCCTCTGATTCCCCGTCTCTGATTCCCCGACTCTGATTCCCCGCCTCTGATTCCCCGCCTATGTTTACACGCCTCTGTTTACCCGCCTGTTTTCCCGCCTCTGATTCCCCACCACATATTCCCTGCCTCAGATTCCCTGCCCCTGATTCCCTGCCTCTGAATCCCTGCCTCTGATTCCCTGCATCAGATTGCCCGCCTCTGATTCCCCGCCTCTGATTCCCCGCCTCTGATTCCCCACCTCTGAATCCCCACTTCTGATTCCCCGCCTCTGATTCCCCGCCTCTGATTCACCGCCTCTGATTCCCCGCCTCTGTTTCCCCGCCTCTGATTCCCCACTTCTGATTGCCCGCCTCTGATTCCCTGCCTCTGATTTCCCACCTCTGATTCCCCACCTCTGATTCCCCACTTCTGATTCCCCGCATCTGATTCCCCTCCTCTGATACCCCACTTCTGATTCCCCGCCTCTGATTCCCCACATCTGATTCCCCGCCTCTGATTCCCCGCCTCTGATTCCCCGCATCTAATTCCCCGCCTCTGATTCCCCGCCTCTGATTCCCCGCCTCTGATTCCCCACCTATGTTTACCCGCCTCTGTTTACCCGCCTGTTTCCCCGCCTCTGTTTCCCCACCTCAGATTCCCTACCTCAGATTCCCTGCCTCTGATGCCATGCCTCTGATTCCCTGCCTCTGATTCCCTGCATCTGATTGCCCACCTCTGATTCTCTGCCTCTGATTCCCTGCCTCTGATTGCCCACCTATGATTCCCCGCTTCTGATTCCCCACCTCTGATTCCCCGCCTCTGATTCCCCGCCTCTGATTCCCCACCTCTGATTCACTGCCTCCCTTTCCGCTCAACTTTCCTGGCCTACGTTTCCCCATATATCTTTCCCCGCCTCTGATACCCCGCCTCTGATTCCCCGCCTCTGATTCCCCGCCTCTGAAGACCCGCATCGGACACCCCGCCTCTGAATCCCCGCCTCTGATACCGTGCCTCTGATAACTTTTTACTGATTCCCTGCCTCAGATTCCCTGCCTCCGATTCCCTGCCTCAGATTCCCTGCCTCAGATTCCCTGCATCAGATTCCCTTCATCTGATTCCCTGCCTCTGTTTCCCCGCCTCTGATTCCCTGCCTCTGATTCCCCGCCTCTGAATCCCCGCCTCTGATACCCTGCCTCTGATAACTTTTTACTGATTCCCCGCCTCTGATTCCCCGCCTCTGATTCCCCGCCTCTGATTCCCCGCCTCTTATTCCCCGCCTATGTTTACCCGCCTCTGTTTACCCGCCTGTTTCCCCGCCTCAGATTCCCTGCCTCAGATTCCCTGCATCAGATTCCCTTCATCTGATTCCCTGCCTCTGATTCCCGGCCTTTGATTCCCCGCCTCTGATTCCCCGCCTCTGATTCCCCACCTCTGATTCCCCCCTCTGATTCCCCGCCTCTGATTCCCCGCCTCTGATTCCCCGCCTCTGATTCCCCGCGTCTGATTCCCTGCCTCTCTTTCCCTTCCTCTATTTCCGTGCCTCTTTCTCTGCATCTCGTTTCCCACATCTCATTTCCCCCTTCTGATAACCCGCATCAGATTCCCTGCCACAGATTCCCTGCCTCAGATTCCCTTCCTCAGATTCCCTGCATCAGATTCCCTTCATCTGATTCCCTTCCTCTGATTCCCCGCCTCTGATTCCCCACCTCTGAGTCCCTGCCTCAGATTCCCTGCCTCAGATTCTCTGCCTCTGAATTCCTGCCTCTGATTCCCTGCATCTGATTGCCCGCCTCTGATTCTCCGCCTCTGATTCCCCGCCTCTGATTCCCTGCCTCTGATAACCTGCCTCTGATTCCCTGCCTCTGAGTCACCACTTCTGATTCCCCACGTCCGATTCCGCACCCATGTTTCATCGCCTCTGTTGATCTGCTTCCGATTTCCCGGCTCAGATTAATCGGCTCTGATTCCGCACCTCAGATTCCACGCCTCTCTTTCTGTGTCTCTGATTCCCCGCCTCTGATTCCACGCCTCTGATTACCTGCCTCTGATACCCTGCCTCTCTTTCCCTGCATCTATTTCCGTGCCTCTTTCTCTGCATCTCGTTTCCCACATCTCATTTCCCCCTTCTGATAACCCGCATCAGATTCCCCGCCTCAGATTCCCCGCCTCAGATTCCCCGCCTCTGATTTCCCGGTTCTGATTCCCCGCCTCTGATTCCACGACTCTGATTCCCCGCTTCTGATACCCTACCTATGTTTACCCGCCTCTGTTTACCCGCCTGTTTTCCCGCCTCTGATTCCCCACCACAGATTCCCTGCCTCAGATTCCCTGCCTCTGATTCCCTGCCTCTGATTCCCTGCCTCTGATTCCCTGCATCTGATTGCCCGCCTCTGATTCCCCGCCTATGATTCCCCGCCTCTGATTCCCCACCTCTGATTCCCCACTTCTGATTCCCCGCCTCTGATTCCCCGCCTCTGATTCCCCGCCTCTGATTCACCGCCTCTGATTCCCCGCCTCTGATTTCCCGCCTCTGATACCCCACTTCTGATTGCCCGCCTCTGATTCCCTTCCTCTGATTCCCGCCTCTGATTCCCCACATCTGATTCCCCACTTCAGATTCCCCGCCTCTGATTCCCCGCCTCTGATTCCACGCCTCTGATTCCCCGCCTCTGATTCCCCGCCTCTGATTCCCCGCCTCTGATTCCCCTCCTCTGATACCCCGCCTCTGATTCCCCGCCTCTGATTCCCCGCATCTGATTCCCCGCCTCTGATTCCCCGCCTCTGATTCCCCGCCTCTGATTCCCCGCCTCTGATTCCCCGCATCTGATTCCCCGCCTATGTTTACCCGCCTCTGTTAACCCGCCTGTTTCCCTGCCTCAGATTCCCCACCTCAGATTCCCTACCTCAGATTCCTTGCCTCTGATTCCCTACCTCTGATTCCCTGCCTCTGATTCCCTGCATCTGATTGCCCGCCTCTGATTCTCCGCCTCTGATTCCCCGCCTCTGATTACCCACCTATGATTCCCCGCTTCTGATTCCCCGCCTCTGATTCCCCGCCTCCGATTCCCCGCCTCTGATTCCCTGCCTCTGATTCCCCACCTCTGATTCACTGCCTCCCTTTCCGCTCAACTTTCCTGGCCTACGTTTCCCCATATATCTTTCCCCGCCTCTGATACCCCGCCTCTGATTCCCCGCCTCTGATTCCCCGCCTCTGATGACCCGCATCTGATATCCCGCCTCTGAATCCCCGCCTCTGATACACTGCCTCTGATAACTTTTTACTGATTCCCTGCCTCAGATTCCCTGCCTCCGATTCCCTGCCTCAGATTCCCTGCCTCAGATTCCCTGCATCAGATTCCCTTCATCTGATTCCCTGCCTCTGATTCCCCGCCTCTGATTCCCCGCCTCTGATTCCCCACCTCTGCTTCCCCGACTCTGATACCCCGCCTCTGATTCCCCGCCTCTGATTCCCTGCATCTGATTTCCAGCCTCAGATTCCCCGCCTCTGATTCCCCGCCTCTGATTCCCCGTCTCTGATTCCCCGACTCTGATTCCCCGCCTCTGATTCCCCGCCTATGTTTACACGCCTCTGTTTACCCGCCTGTTTTCCCGCCTCTGATTCCCCACCACATATTCCCTGCCTCAGATTCCCTGCCCCTGATTCCCTGCCTCTGAATCCCTGCCTCTGATTCCCTGCATCTGATTGCCCGCCTCTGATTCCCCGCCTCTGATTCCCCGCCTCTGATTCCCCACCTCTGAATCCCCACTTCTGATTCCCCGCCTCTGATTCCCCGCCTCTGATTCCCCGCCTCTGATTCACCGCCTCTGATTCCCCGCCTCTGTTTCCCCGCCTCTGATTCCCCACTTCTGATTGCCCGCCTCTGATTCCCTGCCTCTGATTTCCCACCTCTGATTCCCCACCTCTGATTCCCCACTTCTGATTCCCCGCCTCTGATTCCGCGCCTCTGATTCCACGACTCTGATTCCACGCCTCTGATTCCCCACCTCAGATTCCCTACCTCAGATTCCCTGCCTCTGATTCCCTGCCTCTGATTCCCTGCCTCTGATTCCCTGCATCTAATTGCCCGCCTCTGATTCTCCGCCTCTGATTCCCCACCTCTGATTCCCCACCTCTGATTCCCCGCTTCTGATTCCCCGCCTCTGATTCCCCGCCTCTGATTCCCCGCCTCTGATTCCCCGCCTCTGATTCCCCACCTCTGATTCACTGCCGCCCTTTCCGCTCAACTTTCCTGGCCTACGTTTCCCCACATATCTTTCCCCGCCTCTGATACCCCGCCTCTGACTCCCCGCCTCTGATTCCCCGCCTCTGATGACCCACATCTGATACCCCGCCTCTGATTCCCCGCCTCTGATACCCTGCCTCTGATAACTTTTTACTGATTCCCTGCCTCAGATTCCCTGCCTCCGATTCCCTGCCTCAGATTCCCTGCCTCAGATTCCCTGCATCAGAGTCCCTTCATCTGATTCCCTGCCTCTGATTCCCCACCTCCGATTCCCCTCCTCTGATTCCCCGCCTCTGATTCCCCACCTCTGTCTCTACGCCTCTCTTTTGCCTGCACTCTTTCCCCTCCACTCTTTCCGTGCCTCTCTTTCCCTCCCTCAATTTCAACAACTCTGTTTGATCTGTTCCGTGTACCTCATTTTCAACATACAAGTTCCAACCACTATGTTTCGCCCATCTCTTTCGCCGCCTCTATTTATGCACCTATGTTTACCCGCTTCTGTTTACCCGCCTGTTTCCCCACATCTCTTTCCCCACCTCTGATTCCACGCCTCTGATTCCCCGCCTCTCATTCCCCGCATCTGATTCCCCGCCTCTGATTCACCGCCTCCCTTTCCGCGCAACTTTCCTGGCCTACGTTTACCCACATCTCTTTCCCCACCTCTGATTCCACGCCTCTGATTCGCCGCCTCTGATTGCCCGCCTCTGATTTCCTGCATCTGATTCCCCGCCTCTGATTCCCCGCCTCTGATTCCCCGCGTCTGATTCCCTGCCTCTCATTCCCCGCCTCTGATTCCCCGCATCTGATTCCCTGCCTATCTTTCCCTGCCTCTATTTCCGTGCCTCTTTCTCTGCATCTCGTTTCCCACATCTCATTTCCCCCTTCAGATAACCCGCATCAGTTTCCCTGCCACAGATTCCCTGCCTCAGATTCCCTGCCTCAGATTCCCTGCATCAGATTCCCTTCATCTGATTCCCTGCCTCTGATTCCCCGTGGCTGATTCCCCACCTCTGATTCCCTGCCTCTGATTCCCTGCCTCTGATTCACTGCCTCTGATTCCCTGCATTTGATTGCCCGCCTCTGATTCCCTGCCTCTGATTCCCCGCCTCTGATTCCCCACCTCTGATTCCCCGCCTCTGATTCCCCACCTCTGATTCCCCACTTCTGATTCGCCGCCTCTGATTCCCCGTCTCTGATTCCACGCCTCTGATTCCCCGCCTCTGATTCCGCGCCTCTGATTCCCCGCCTCTGATTCCCCACCTCTGATTCCCCGCCTCTGTTTACCCACCTGTTTCCCCGCCTCTGATTCCCCACCTCAGATTCCCTGCCTCAGATTCCCTGCCTCTGATTCCCTGCCTCTGATTCCCTTCCTCTGATTCCCTGCATCTGATTGCCCGCCTCTGATTCTCCGCCTCTGATTCGCCGCCTCTGATTCCCCACCTCTGATTCCCCGCTTCTGATTCCCCGCCTCTGATTCCCCGCCTCTGATTCCCCGCCTCTGATTCCCCGCCTCTGATTCCCCACCTCTGATTCACTGCCTCCCTTTCCACTCAACTTTCCTGGCCTACGTTTCTCCACATATCTTTCCCCGCCTCTGATTCCCCGCCTTTGATTCCACGCCTCTGATTCCCCGCCTCTGATTCCCCACCTCTGATTCCCCGCCTCTAATTCCCCGCCTCTGATTCCCCTCCTCTGATACCCCGCCTCTGATTCCCCGCCTCTGATTCCCCGCATCTGATTCCCCGCATCTGATTCCCCGCCTCTGATTCCCCGCCTCTGATTCCCCGCCTCTGATTCCCCACCTCTGATTCCCCGCCTCTGATTCCCCGCCTATTATTCCCCGCCTATGTTTACCCGCCTCTGTTTACCCGCCTGTTTCCCCGCCTCAGATTCCCCGCATCTGATTCCCTGCCTATCTTTCCCTGCCTCTATTTCCGTGCCTCTTTCTCTGCATCTCGTTTCCCACATCTCATTTCCCCTTCTGATAACCCGCATCAGATTCCCGGCCACAGATTCCCTGCCTCAGTTTCCCTGCCTCAGATTCCCTGCATCAGATTCCTTGCATCAGATTCCCTTCATCTGATTCCCTACCTCTGATTCCCCGCCTCTGATTCCCCACCTCTGAGACCCTGCCTCAGATTCCCTGCCTCTGATTCTCTGCGTCTGATTCCCTGCCCCTGATTCCCTGCATCTGATTGCCCGCCTCTGATTCTCCGCATCTGATTCCCCGCCTCTGATTCCCCACCTCTGATTCCCCGCCTCTGATACCCTGCCTCTCTTTCCCTGCCTCTATTTCCGTGCCTCTTTCTCTGCATCTCGTTTCCCACATCTAATTTCCCCCTTCTGATAACCCGCATCGGATTCCCTGCCACAGATTCCCTGCCTCAGATTCCCTGCCTCAGATTCCCTGCATCAGATTCCCTTCATCTGATTCCCTGCCTCTGATTCCCCGCCTCTGATTCCCTGCCTCTGATTCCCCGCCTCTGTTTACCCGCCTGTTTCCCCGCCTCTGAATCACCACCTCATATTCGCCGCCTCACATTCCCTGCCTCTGATTCCCTGCCTCTGATTCCCTGCCTCAGATTCCCTGCATCTGATTGCCCGCCTCTGATTCCCTGCCTCTGATTCCCCGCCTCTGATTCCCCGCCTCTGATTCCCCGCCTCTGATTCCCTACCTCTGATTCCCCACTTCTGATTCCCCGCCTCTGATTCCCCGCCTCTGATTCCTCGCCTCTGATTCCCCGCCTCAGATTCCCCGCCTCTGATTCCACGCCTCTGATACCCCGCCTCTGATTCCCCGCATCTGATTCCCCGCCTCAGATTCCCCGCCTCTGATTTCCCGGCTCTGATTCCCCGCCTCTGATTCCCCGACTCTGATTCTCCGCCTCTGATTCCCCACCTATGTTTACCCGCCTCTGTTTACCCGCCTGTTTTCCCGCCTCTGATTCCCCACCACAGATTCCCTGCCTCAGATTCCCTGCCTCTGATTCCCTGCCTCTGATTCCCTGCCTCTGATTCACTGCATCTGATTGCCCGCCTCTGATTCCCCGCCTCTGATACCCCGCCTCTGATTCCCCACCTCTGATTCCCCACTTCTGATTCCCCGCCTCTGATTCCCCGCCTCTGATTCCCCGCCTCTGATTCACCGCCTCTGATTCCCCGCCTCTGAGTCCCCGCCTCTGATTCCCCACTTCTGATTGCCCGCCTCTGATTCCCTGCCTATGATTCCCCGCCTCTGATTCCCCACATCTGATTCCCCACTTCAGATTCCCCGCCTCTGATTCCCCGCCTCTGATTCCACGACTCTGATTCCCCACCTCTGATTCCCCGCCTCTGATTCCGTGCCTCTGATTCCCCTCCTCTGATACCCCGCCTCTGATTCCCCGCCTCTGATTCCCCGCATCTGATTCCCCGCCTCTGATTCCCAGCCTCTTATTCCCTGCCTCTGATTTCCCGCCTCTGATTCCCCGCCTCTGATTCCCCGCCTACGTTTACCCGCCTCTGTTTACCCGCCTGTTTCCCCGCCTCTCATTCCCCACCTCAGATTCCCTACCTCAGATTCCCTGCCTCTGATTCCCTGCCTCTGATTCCCTGCCTCTGATTCACTGCATCTGATTGCCCGCCTCTTATTCTCCGCCTCTGATTCCCCGCCTCTGATTCCCCACCTATGATTCCCCGCTTCTGATTCCCCGCCTCTGATTCCGCGCCTCTCATTCCCCGCCTCTCATTCCCCACCTCTGATTCCCCACCTCTGATTCACTGCCTCCCTTTCCGCTCAACTTTCCTAGCCTACGTTTCCCCACATATCTTTCCCCGCCTCTGATACCCCGCCTCTGATTCCCCGCCTCTGATTCCCCGCCTCTGATGACCCGCATCTGATACCCCGCCTCTGATTCCCCGCCTCTGATACCCTGCCTTTGATAACTTTTTACTGATTCCCTGCCTCAGATTCCCTGCCTCCGATTCCCTGCCTCAGATTCCCTGCCTCAGATTCCCTGCATCAGATTCCCTTCATCTGATTCCCTGCCTCTGATTCCCTGCCTCAGATTCCCTGCCTCTTTTTCCCTGCCTCTATTTCCGTGCCTCTTTCTCTGCATCTCGTTTCCCACATCTCATTTCCCCCTTCAGATAACCGGCATCAGATTCCCTGCCACAGATTCCCAGCCTCAGATTCCCTGCCTCAGATTCCCTGCATCAGATTCCCTTCATCTGATTCCCTGCCTCTGATTACCCGCCTCTGATTCCCCACCTCTGAGTCCCTGCCTCAGATTCCCTGCCTCTGATTCTCTGCCTCTGATTCCCTGCCTCTGATTCCCTGCATCTGATTGCCCGCCTCTGATTCTCCGCCTCTGATTCCCCGCCTCTGATTCCCCGCCTCTGATTCCCCGCCTCTGATTCCTCGCCTCTGATTCCCCGCCTCTGATTCCCTGCCTCTGATAACCTGCCTCTGATTCCCTGCCTCTGAGTCCCCACTTCTGATTCCCCGCGTCCGATTCCGCACCCATGTTTCACCGCCTCTGTTGCTCTGCTTCTGATTTCCCGGCTCAGATTCACCGGCTCTGATTCCGCACCTCTGATTCCACGCCTCTCTTTCTGTGTCTCTGATTCCCCGCCTCTGATTCCACGCCTCTGATTACTGCCTCTGATACCCTGCCTCTCTTTCCCTGCCTCTATTTCCGTGCCTCTTTCTCTGCATCTCGTTTCCCACATCTCATTTCCCCCTTCTGATAACCCGCATCAGATTCCCTGCCACAGATTCCCTGCCTCAGATTCCCTGCCTCACATTCCCTGCATCAGATTCCCTTCATTTGATTCCCTGCCTCTGATTCCCCGCCTCTGATTCACCACCTCATATTCGCCGCCTCAGGTTCCCTGCCTCTGAATCCCTGCCTCCGATTCCCTGCCTCTGATTCCCCGCATCTGATTCCCCGCCTCTGATTCACCGCCTCTGATTCCCCGCCTCTGATACCCCGCCTCTGATTCCCCGCCTCTGATTCCCCGCCTCTGATTCCCCGCCTCTGATTCCCCGCCTCTGATTCCCTGCCTCTCTTTCCCTGCCTCTATTTCCGTGCCTCTTTCTCTGCATCTCGTTTCCCACATCTCATTACCCCCTTCTGATAACCCGCATCAGATTCCATGCCACAGATTCCCTGCCTCAGATTCCCTGCCTCAGATTCCCTGCATCAGATTCCCTTCATCTGATTCCCTGCCTCTGATTACCCGTCTCTGATTCCCCACCTCTGATTCCCTGCCTCAGATTCCCTGCCTCTGATTCCCTGCCTCTGATTCCCTGCCTCTGATTCCCTGCATCTGATTGCCGGCCTCTGATTCTCCGCCTCTGATTCCCCGCCTCTGATTCCCCACCTCTGATTCCTCGCTTGTGATTCCCCGCCTCTGATTTCCCGCCTCTGATTACCCGCCTCTGATTCCCCGTCTCTGATTCCCCACCTCTGATTCTACTGCCTGGCTTTCCGCACAACTTTCCTGACCTACGTTTCCCCACATATCTTTCCCCGCCTCTGATACCCTGCCTCTGATTCCCCGCCTCTGATTCCCCGCCTCTGATTCCCCGCATCTGATACCCCGCCTCTGATTCTCCGCCTCTGATACCCTGCCTCTGATAACTTTTTACTGATTCCCTGCCTCAGATTCCCTGCCTCCGATTCCCTGCCTCAAATTCCCTGCCTCAGATTCCCTGCATCAGATTCCCTTCATCTGATTCCCTGCCTCTGATTCCCCGCCTCTGATTCCCTGCCTCTGATTCCCCACCGCTGTCTCTACGCCTCTCATTTGCCTGCACTCTTTCCCCTCCACTCTTTCCGTGCCTCTCTTTCCCTCCCTCAATTTCAATAACTCTGTTTGATCTGTTCTGTGTACCTAATTTTCAACACACAAGTTCCAACCACTATGTTTCGCCCATCTCTTTCGCTGCCTCTATTTATGCACCTATGTTTACCGCTATAGTTTTCCCGCCTGTTTCCCCACATATCTTTCCCCACCTCTGATTCCACACCTCTGATTCCCCGCCTCTGATTCCCCGCTTCTGATACCCCGACTCTGATTCACCGCCTCCCTTTACGCGCAACTTTCCTGGCCTACGTTTCCCCACATCTCTTTCCCCACCTCTGATTCCACGCCTCAGATTCGCCGCCTCTGATTCCCCGCCTCTGATTCCCTGCCTCTGATTCCCCGCCTCTGATTCCCTGCCTCTTTTTCCCTGCCTCTATTTCCGTGCCTCTTTCTCTGCATCTCGTTTCCCACATCTCATTTCCCCCTTCAGATAACCGGCATCAGATTCCCTGCCACAGATTCCCAGCCTCAGATTCCCTGCCTCAGATTCCCTGCATCAGATTCCCTTCATCTGATTCCCTGCCTCTGATTACCCGCCTCTGATTCCCCACCTCTGAGTCCCTGCCTCAGATTCCCTGCCTCTGATTCTCTGCCTCTGATTCCCTGCCTCTGATTCCCTGCATCTGATTGCCCGCCTCTGATTCTCCGCCTCTGACTCCCCGCCTCTGATTCCCCGCCTCTGATTCCCCGCCTCTGATTCCTCGCCTCTGATTCCCCGCCTCTGATTCCCTGCCTCTGATAACCTGCCTCTGATTCCCTGCCTCTGAGTCCCCACTTCTGATTCCCCGCGTCCGATTCCGCACCCATGTTTCACCGCCTCTGTTGCTCTGCTTCTGATTTCCCGGCTCAGATTCACCGGCTCTGATTCCGCACCTCTGATTCCACGCCTCTCTTTCTGTGTCTGTGATTCCCCGCCTCTGATTCCACGCCTCTGATTACCTGCCTCTGATACCCTGCCTCTCTTTCCCTGCCTCTATTTCCGTGCCTCTTTCTCTGCATCTCGTTTCCCACATCTCATTTCCCCCTTCTGATAACCCGCATCAGATTCCCTGCCACAGATTCCCTGCCTCAGATTCCCTGCCTCACATTCCCTGCATCAGATTCCCTTCATTTGATTCCCTGCCTCTGATTCCCCGCCTCTGATTCACCACCTCATATTCGCCGCCTCAGGTTCCCTGCCTCTGAATCCCTGCCTCCGATTCCCTGCCTCTGATTCCCTGCGTCTGATTCCCCGCCTCTGATTCACCGCCTCTGATTCCCCGCCTCTGATTCCCCGCCTCTGATTCCCCGCCTCTGATTCCCCGCCTCTGATTCCCCGCCTCTGATTCCCCGCCTCTGATTCCCTGCCTCTCTTTCCCTGCCTCTATTTCCGTGCCTCTTTCTCTGCATCTCGTTTCCCACATCTCATTACCCCCTTCTGATAACCCGCATCAGATTCCATGCCACAGATTCCCTGCCTCAGATTCCCTGCCTCAGATTCCCTGCATCAGATTCCCTTCATCTGATTCCCTGCCTCTGATTACCCGTCTCTGATTCCCCACCTCTGATTCCCTGCCTCAGATTCCCTGCCTCTGATTCCCTGCCTCTGATTCCCTGCCTCTGATTCCCTGCATCTGATTGCCAGCCTCTGATTCTCCGCCTCTGATTCCCCGCCTCTGATTCCCCACCTCTGATTCCCCGCTTGTGATTCCCCGCCTCTGATTTCCCGCCTCTGATTACCCGCCTCTGATTCCCCGTCTCTGATTCCCCACCTCTGATTCTACTGCCTAGCTTTCCGCACAACTTTCCTGACCTACGTTTCCCCACATATCTTTCCCCGCCTCTGATACCCTGCCTCTGATTCCCCGCCTCTGATTCCCCGCCTCTGATTCCCCGCATCTGATACCCCGCCTCTGATTCTCCGCCTCTGATACCCTGCCTCTGATAACTTTTTACTGATTCCCTGCCTCAGATTCCCTGCCTCCGATTCCCTGCCTCAAATTCCCTGCCTCAGATTCCCTGCATCAGATTCCCTTCATCTGATTCCCTGCCTCAGATTCCCCGCCTCTGATTCCCTGCCTCTGATTCCACACCGCTGTCTCTACGCCTCTCATTTGCCTGCACTCTTTCCCCTCCACTCTTTCCGTGCCTCTCTTTCCCTCCCTCAATTTCAACAACTCTGTTTGATCTGTTCTGTGTACCTAATTTTCAACACACAAGTTCCAACCACTATGTTTCGCCCATCTCTTTCGCTGCCTCTATTTATGCACCTATGTTTACCGCTATAGTTTTCCCGCCTGTTTCCCCACATCTCTTTCCCCACCTCTGATTCCACGCCTCTGATTCCCCGCCTCTGATTCCCCGCTTCTGATACCCCGCCTCTGATTCACCGCCTCCCTTTACGCGCAACTTTCCTGGCCTACGTTTCCCCACATCTCTTTCCCCACCTCTGATTCCACGCCTCAGATTCGCCGCCTCTGATTTCCCGCCTCTGATTCCCTGCCTCTGATTCCCCGCCTCTGATTCCCCGCCTCTGATTCCCCCCTCTGATTCCCCGCCTCTGATTCCCCGCCTCTGATTCCCCACCTCTGATTCCCCGCCTCTGATTCCCTGCCTCTCTTTCCCTGCCTCTATTTCCGTGCCTCTTTCTCTGCATCTCGTTTCCCACATCTCATTTCCCCCTTCTGATAACCCTCATCAGATTCCCTGCCACAGATTCCCTGCCTCAGATTCCATGCCTCAGATTCCCTGCATCAGATTCCCTTCATCTGATTCCCTGCCTCTGATTCCCCGCCTCTGATTCCCCACCTCTGATTCCCTGCCTCAGATTCCCTGCCTCTGATTCCCTGCCTCTGATTCCCCGCCTCTGATTCCCCACCTCTGATTCCCTGCCTCAGATTCCCTGCCTCTAATTCCCTGCCTCTGATTCCCTGCCTCTGATTCCCTGCATCTGATTGCCGGCCTCTGATTCTCCGCCTCTGATTCCCCGCCTCTGATTCCCCACCTCTGATTCCCCGCTTCTGATTTCGTTCCTCTGATTTCCCGCCTCTGATTCTCCGCCTCTGATTCCCCGCCTCTGATTCCCCACCTCTGATTCCCCGCTTATGATTCCCCGCCTCTGATTTCCCTGCCTCTGATTCCCTGCCTCTGATTCCCCGCCTCTGATTCCCCACCTCTGATTCCCTGCCTCAGATTCCCTGTCTCTGATACCCCGCCTCTGATTCCCCGCATCTGATTCCCTGCATCTGATTCCCCGCCTCAGATTCCCCGCCTCTGATTTCCCGGCTCTGATTCCCTGCCTCTGATTCCCCGCCTCTGATTCCCCGCCTCTGATTCCCCCCTCTGATTCCCCGCCTCTGATTCCCCGCCTCTGATTCCCCACCTCTGATTCCCCACCTCTGATTCCCTGCCTCTCTTTCCCTGCCTCTATTTCCGTGCCTCTTTCTCTGCATCTCGTTTCCCACATCTCATTTCCCCCTTCTGATAACCCTCATCAGATTCCCTGCCACAGATTCCCTGCCTCAGATTCCCTGCCTCAGATTCCCTGCATCAGAATCCATTCATCTGATTCCCTGCCTCTGATTCCCCGCCTCTGATTCCCCACCTCTGATTCCCTGCCTCAGATTCCCTACCTCTGATTCCCTGCCTCTGATTCCCTGCCTCTGATTTCCTGCATCTGATTGCCCGCCTCTGATTCTCCGCCTATGATTCCCCGCCTCTGATTCCCCGCCTCTGATTCCCCGCCTCTGATTCCCCGCTTCTGATTCCCCGCCTCTGATTTCCCGCCTCTGATTGCCCGCCTCTGATTCCCCGTCTCTGATTCCCCACCTCTGATTCACTGCCTAGCTTTCTGCACAACTTTCCTGACCTACGTTTCCCCACATATCTTTCCCCCGCTCTGATACCCTTCCTCTGATTCCCCGCCTCTGATACCCTGCCTCTGATAACTTTTTACTGATTCCCTGCCTCTGATTCCCCACCTCTGATTCCCCACCTCTGATTCCCTGCCTCAGATTCCCTGCCTCTGATTCCCTGCCTCAGATTCCCTGCCTCTGATTTCCTGCATCTGATTGCCCGCCTCTGATTCTCCGCCTCTGATTCCCCGCCTCTGATTCCCCACCTCTGATTCTCCGCCTCTGATTCCCCGCCTCTGATTACCCGCCTCTGATTCCCTGCCTCAGATAACCTGCCTCTGATTCCCTGCCTCTGATTCCCTGCCTCTGAGTCCCCACCTCTGCTTCCCCGCATCCGATTCCCCACCCATGTTTCACCGCCTCTGTTGCTGTGCTTCTGATATCCCGGCTCAGATTCACCGTCTCTGATTCCGCACCTCTGATTCCACACCTCTCTTTCTGTGTCTCTGAATCACCGCCTCTGATTCCACGCCTCTAATTACCCGCCTCTGATACCCTGCCTCTCTTTCCCTGCTTCTATTTCCGTGCCTCTTTCTCTGAATCTCGTTTCCCACATCTCATTTCCCCCTTCTGATAACCAGCATCAGATTCCCTGCCACAGATTCCCTGCGTCAGATTCCCTGCCTCAGATTCCCTGCATCAGATTCCCTTCATCTGATTCCCTGCCTCTGATTCCCCGCGGCTGATTCCCTGCCTCTGATTCCCCGCCTCTGTTTACCCGCCTGTTTCCCCGCCTCTGATTCACCACCTCATATTCGCCTCCTCAGATTCCCTGCCTCTGATTCCCTGCCTCTGATTCCCTGCCTCTGATTCCCTGCATCTGATTTCCCGCCTCTGATTCCCTGCCTCTGATTCCCCGCCTCTGATTCCCCGCCTCTG
Organism: Narcine bancroftii; assembly: GCF_036971445.1. Lineage (NCBI taxonomy): Eukaryota > Metazoa > Chordata > Chondrichthyes > Torpediniformes > Narcinidae > Narcine > Narcine bancroftii. The sequence goes on from NC_091476.1 coordinate 113,406,385, forward strand.
ATTCCCCGCCTCTGATTCCCCACCTCTGATTCCCCACTTCTGATTCCCCGCCTCTGATTCCCCGCCTCTGATTCCACGCCTCTGATTCCCCGCCTCTGATTCCCCACCTCTGATTCCCCGCCTCTGATACCCCGCCTCTGATTCCCCGCCTCTGATTCCCTGCATCTGATTCCACGCCTCAGATTCCCCGCCTCTGATTCCCCGCCTCTGATTCCCCATCTCTGATTCCCCGACTCTGATTCCATGCCTCTGATTCCCCGCCTATGTTTACACGCCTCTGTTTACCCGCCTGTTTTCCCGCCTCTGATTCCCCACAACAGATTCCCTGCCTCAGATTCCCTGCCCCTGATTCCCTGCCTCTGATTCCCTGCCTCTGATTCCCTGCATCTGATTGCCCGCCTCTGATTCCCCACTTCTGATTCCCCGCCTCTGATTCCCCGCCTCTGATTCCCCGCCTCTGATTCACCGCCTCTGATTCCCCGCCTCTGATTCCCCGCCTCTGATTCCCCAATTCTGATTGCCCGCCTCTGATTCCCTGCCTCTGATTTCCCACCTCTGATTCCCCACCTCTGATTCCCCACTTCTGATTCCCCACTTCTTATTCCCCGCCTCTGATTCCCCGCCTCTGATTCACCGCCTCTGATTCCCCGCCTCTGATTCCCCGCCTCTGAATCCCCACTTCTGATTGCCCGCCTCTGATTCCCTGCCTCTGATTTCCCACCTCTGATTTCCCACCTCTGATTCCCCACCTCTGATTCCCCACTTCTGATTCCCCGCCTCTGATTCCCCGCCTCTGATTCCACGCCTCTGATTCCACGCCTCTGATTCCCCGCCTCTGATTCCCCGCCTCTGATTCCCCTCTTCTGATACCCCGACTCTGATTCCCCGACTCTGATTCCCCGCATCTGATTCCCCGCCTCTGATTCCCCGCCTCTGATTCCCCGCCTCTGATTCCCCGCCTCTGATTCCCCGCCTCTGATTCCCCGCCTCTGATTCCCCGCCTGTGTTTACCTGCCTCTGTTTACACGCCTGTTTCCCCGCCTCTGATTCCCCACCTCAGATTCCCTACCTCAGATTCCCTGCCTCTGATTCCCTGCCTCTGATTCCCTGCCTCTGATTCCCTGCATCTGATTGCCCGCCTCTGATTCTCCGCCTCTGATTCCCCGCTTCTGATTCCCCGCCTCTGATTCCCCGCCTCTGATTCCCCGCCTCTGATTCCCCGCCTCTGATTCCCCACCTCTGATTCACTGCCGCCCTTTCCGCTCAACTTTCCTGGCCTACGTTTCCCCACATATCTTTCCCCGCCTCTGATACCCCGCCTCTGACTCCCCGCCTCTGATTCCCCGCCTCTGATGACCCGCATCTGATACCCCGCCTCTGATTCCCTGCCTCTGATACACTGCCTCTGATAACTTTTTACTGATTCCCTGCCTCAGATTCCCTGCCTCCGATTCCCTGCCTCAGATTCCCTGCCTCAGATTCCCTGCATCAGATTCCCTTCATCTGATTCCCTGCCTCTGATTCCCCGCCTCTGATTCCCCGCCTCTGATTCCCCGCCTCTGATTCCCCACCTCTGTCTCTACGCCTCTCTTTTGCCTGCACTCTTTCCCCTCCACTCTTTCCGTGCCTCTCTTTCCCTCCCTCAATTTCAACAACTCTGTTTGATCTGTTCCGTGTACCTCATTTTCAACATACAAGTTCCAACCACTATGTTTCGCCCATCTCTTTCGCCGCCTCTATTTATGCACCTATGTTTACCCGCTTCTGTTTACCCGCCTGTTTCCCCACATCTCTTTCCCCACCTCTGATTCCACGCCTCTGATTCCCCGCCTCTCATTCCCCGCATCTGATTCCCCGCCTCTGATTCACCGCCTCCCTTTCCGCGCAACTTTCCTGGCCTACGTTTACCCACATCTCTTTCCCCACCTCTGATTCCACGCCTCTGATTCGCCGCCTCTGATTGCCCGCCTCTGATTTCCTGCATCTGATTCCCCGCCTCTGATTACCCGCCTCTGATTCCCCGCGTCTGATTCCCTGCCTCTGATTCCCCGCCTCTGATTCCCCGCATCTGATTCCCTGCCTCTCTTTCCCTGCCTCTATTTCCGTGCCTCTTTCTCTGCATCTCGTTTCCCACATCTCATTTCCCCCTTCAGATAACCCGCATCAGTTTCCCTGCCACAGATTCCCTGCCTCAGATTCCCTGCCTCAGATTCCCTGCATCAGATTCCCTTCATCTGATTCCCTGCCTCTGATTCCCCGCGGCTGATTCCCCACCTCTGATTCCCTGCCTCTGATTCCCTGCCTCTGATTAACTGCCTCAGATTCCCTGCATCTGATTGCCCGCCTCTGATTCCCTGCCTCTGATTCCCCGCCTCTGATTCCCCGCCTCTGATTCCCCGCCTCTGATTCCCCACCTCTGATTCCCCACTTCTGATTCGCCGCCTCTGATTCCCCGTCTCTGATTCCACGCCTCTGATTCCCCGCCTCTGATTCCGCGCCTCTGATTCCCCGCCTCTGATTCCCCGCCTCTGATTCCCCGCCTCTGTTTACCCACCTGTTTCCCCGCCTCTGATTCCCCACCTCAGATTCCCTGCCTCAGATTCCCTGCCTCTGATTCCCTGCCTCTGATTCCCTTCCTCTGATTCCCTGCATCTGATTGCCCGCCTCTGAATCTCCGCCTCTGATTCCCCGCCTCTGATTCCCCACCTCTGATTCCCCGCTTCTGATTCCCCGCCTCTGATTCCCCGCCTCTGATTCCCCGCCTCTGATTCCCCGCCTCTGATTCCCCACCTCTGATTCACTGCCTCCCTTTCCGCTCAACTTTCCTGGCCTACGTTTCCCCACATATCTTTCCCCGCCTCTGATTCCCCGCCTCTGATTCCACGCCTCTGATTCCCCGCCTCTGATTCCCCACCTCTGATTCCCCGCCTCTAATTCCCCGCCTCTGATTCCCCTCCTCTGATACCCCGCCTCTGATTCCCCGCCTCTGATTCCCCGCATCTGATTCCCCGCATCTGATTCCCCGCCTCTGATTCCCCGCCTCTGATTCCCCGCCTCTGATTCCCCGCCTCTGATTCCCCGCCTCTGATTCCCCGCCTCTTATTCTCCGCCTATGTTTACCCGCCTCTGTTTACCCGCCTGTTTCCCCGCCTCAGATTCCCTGCCTCAGATTCCTTGCATCAGATTCACTTCATCTGATTCCCTGCATCTGATTCCCTGCCTCTGATTCCCGCCTCTGATTCCCCGCCTCTGATTCCCCACCTCTGATTCCCCCCTCTGATTCCCCGCCTCTGATTCCCCTCCTCTGATTCCCCGCCTCTGATTCCCCGCGTCTGATACCCTGCCTCTCTTTCCCTTCCTCTATTTCCGTGCCTCTTTCTCAGCATCTCGTTTCCCACATCTCATTTCCCCCTTCTGATAACCCGCATCAGATTCCCTGCCACAGATTCCCTGCCTCAGTTTCCCTGCCTCAGATTCCCTGCATCAGATTCCCTGCATCAGATTCCCTTCATCTGATTCCCTGCCTCTGATTCCCCGCCTCTTATTCCCCACCTCTGAGACCCTGCCTCAGATTCCCTGCCTCTGATTCTCTGCGTCTGATTCCCTGCCCCTGATTCCCTGCATCTGATTGCCCGCCTCTGATTCTCCGCATCTGATTCCCCGCCTCTGATTCCCCACCTCTGATTCACCGCCTCTGATTCCTCGCCTCTGATTCCCCGCCTCTGATTCCCTGCCTCTGATAACCTGCCTCTGATTCCCTGCCTCTGATTCCCTGCCTCTGATTCCCTGCCTCTGAGTCCCCACTTCTGATTCCCCGCGTCCGATTCCGCACCCATGTTTCACCGCCTCTGTTGCACTGCTTCTGATTTCCCGGCTCAGATTCACCCGCTCTGATTCCGCACCTCTGATTCCACGCCTCTCTTTCTGTGTCTCTGATACCCCGCCTCTGATTCCACGCCTCTGATTACCCGCCTCTGATACCCTGCCTCTCTTTCCCTGCCTCTATTTCCGTGCCTCTTTCTCTGCATCTCGTTTCCCACATCTCATTTCCCCCTTCTGATAACCCGCATCGGATTCCCTGCCACAGATTCCTTGCCTCAGATTCCCTGCCTCAGATTCCCTGCATCAGATTCCCTTCATCTGATTCCCTGCCTCTGATTCCCCGCCTCTGATTCCCTGCCTCTGATTCCCCGCCTCTGTTTACCCGCCTGTTTCCCCGCCTCTGAATCACCACCTCATATTCGACGCCTCAGATTCCCTGCCTCTGATTCTCTGCCTCTGATTCCCTGCCTCTGATTCCCTGCATCTGATTGCCCGCCTCTGATTCCCTGCCTCTGATTCCCCGCCTCAGATTCCCCGCCTCTGATTCCCCGCCTCTGATTCCCTACCTCTGATTCCCCACTTCTGATTCCCCGCCTCTGATTCCCCGCCTCTGATTCCTCGCCTCTGATTCCCCGCCTCCGATTCCCCGCCTCTGATTCCACGCCTCTGATACCCTACCTCTGATTCCCCGCATCTGATTCCCCGCCTCTGATTCCCCGACTCTGATTCTCCGCCTCTGATTCCCCACCTATGTTCACCCGCCTCTGTTTACCCGCCTGTTTTCCCGCCTCTGATTCCCCACCACAGATTCCCTGCCTCAGATTCCCCGCCTCTGATTCCCCTCCTCTGATTCCCCACTTCTGATTCCCCGCCTCTGATTCCCCGCCTCTGATACTCCGCCTCTGATTCCCCGCCTCTGATTCCCCGCCTCTGATTCCCCACATCTCTTTCCCCACCTCTGATTCCACGCCTCTGATTCCCCGCCTCTGATTCCCCGCTTCTGATACCCCGCCTCTGATTCACCGCCTCCCTTTACGCGCAACTTTCCTGGCCTACGTTTCCCCACATCTCTTTCCCCACCTCTGATTCCACGCCTCAGATTCGCCGCCTCTGATTTCCCGCCTCTGATTCCCTGCCTCTGATTCCCCGCCTCTGATTCCCCGCCTCTGATTCCCCCCTCTGATTCCCCGCCTCTGATTCCCCGCCTCTGATTCCCCACCTCTGATTCCCCGCCTCTGATTCCCTGCCTCTCTTTCCCTGCCTCTATTTCCGTGCCTCTTTCTCTGCATCTCGTTTCCCACATCTCATTTCCCCCTTCTGATAACCCTCATCAGATTCCCTGCCACAGATTCCCTGCCTCAGATTCCATGCCTCAGATTCCCTGCATCAGATTCCCTTCATCTGATTCCCTGCCTCTGATTCCCCGCCTCTGATTCCCCACCTCTGTTTCCCTGCCTCAGATTCCCTGCCTCTGATTCCCTGCCTCTGATTCCCCGCCTCTGATTCCCCACCTCTGATTCCCCGCCTCAGATTCCCTGCCTCTAATTCCGTGCCTCTGATTCCCTGCCTCTGATTCCCTGCATCTGATTGCCGGCCTCTGATTCTCCGCCTCTGATTCCCCGCCTCTGATTCCCCACCTCTGATTCCCCGCTTCTGATTTCGTGCCTCTGATTTCCCGCCTCTGATTCTCCGCCTCTGATTCCCCGCCTCTGATTCCCCACCTCTGATTCCCCGCTTATGATTCCCCGCCTCTGATTTCCCTGCCTCTGATTCCCTGCCTCTGATTCCCCGCCTCTGATTCCCCACCTCTGATTCCCTGCCTCAGATTCCCTGTCTCTGATACCCCGCCTCTGATTCCCCGCATCTGATTCCCTGCATCTGATTCCCCGCCTCAGATGCCCCGCCACTGATTTCCCGGCTCTGATTCCCTGCCTCTGATTCCCCGCCTCTGATTCCCCGCCTCTGATTCCCCCCTCTGATTCCCCGCCTCTGATTCCCCGCCTCTGATTCCCCACCTCTGATTCCCCACCTCTGATTCCCTGCCTCTCTTTCACTGCCTCTATTTCCGTGCCTCTTTCTCTGCATCTCGTTTCCCACATCTCATTTCCCCCTTCTGATAACCCTCATCAGATTCCCTGCCACAGATTCCCTGCCTCAGATTCCCTGCCTCAGATTCCCTGCATCAGAATCCCTTCATCTGATTCCCTGCCTCTGATTCCCCGCCTCTGATTCCCCACCTCTGATTCCCTGCCTCAGATTCCCTACCTCTGATTCCCTGCCTCTGATTCCCTGCCTCTGATTTCCTGCATCTGATTGCCCGCCTCTGATTCTCCGCCTCTGATTCCCCGCCTCTGATTCCCCGCCTCTGATTCCCCGCCTCTGATTCCCCGCTTCTGATTCCCCGCCTCTGATTTCCTGCCTCTGATTACCCGCCTCTGATTCCCCGTCTCTGATTCCCCGCCTCTGTTTACCCGCCTGTTTCCCCGCCTCTGAATCACCACCTCATATTCGACGCCTCAGATTCCCTGCCTCTGATTCCCTGCCTCTGATTCCCTGCCTCAGATTCCCTGCATCTGATTGCCCGCCTCTGATTCCCTGCCTCTGATTCCCCGCATCAGATTCCCCGCCTCTGATTCCCCGCCTCTGATTCCCTACCTCTGATTCCCCACTTCTGATTCCCCGCCTCTGATTCCCCGCCTCTGATTCCTCGCCTCTGATTCCCCGCCTCCGATTCCCCGCCTCTGATTCCACACCTCTGATACCCTACCTCTGATTCCCCGCATCTGATTCCCCGCCTCTGATTCCCCGACTCTGATTCTCCGCCTCTGATTCCCCACCTATGTTCACCCGCCTCTGATTACCCGCCTGTTTTCCCGCCTCTGATTCCCCACCACAGATTCCCTGCCTCAGATTCCCTGCCTCTGATTCCCTGCCTCTGATTCCCTGCCTCTGATTCACTGCATCTGATTGCCCGCCTCTGATTCCCCGCCTCTGATACCCCGCCTCTGATTCCCCTCCTCTGATTCCCCACTTCTGATTCCCCGCCTCTGATTCCCCGCCTCTGATACCCCGCCTCTGATTCCCCGCCTCTGATTCCCCGCCTCTGATTCCCCACATCTCTTTCCCCACCTCTGATTCCACGCCTCTGATTCCCCGCCTCTGATTCCCCGCTTCTGATACCCCGCCTCTGATTCACCGCCTCCCTTTACGCGCAACTTTCCTGGCCTACGTTTCCCCACATCTCTTTCCCCACCTCTGATTCCACGCCTCAGATTCGCCGCCTCTGATTTCCCGCCTCTGATTCCCTGCCTCTGATTCCCCGCCTCTGATTCCCCGCCTCTGATTCCCCCCTCTGATTCCCCGCCTCTGATTCCCCGCCTCTGATTCCCCACCTCTGATTCCCCGCCTCTGATTCCCTGCCTCTCTTTCCCTGCCTCTATTTCCGTGCCTCTTTCTCTGCATCTCGTTTCCCACATCTCATTTCCCCCTTCTGATAACCCTCATCAGATTCCCTGCCACAGATTCCCTGCCTCAGATTCCATGCCTCAGATTCCCTGCATCAGATTCCCTTCATCTGATTCCCTGCCTCTGATTCCCTGCCTCTGATTCCCCGCCTCTGATTCCCCACCTCTGATTCCCTGCCTCAGATTCCCTGCCTCTAATTCCGTGCCTCTGATTCCCTGCCTCTGATTCCCTGCATCTGATTGCCGGCCTCTGATTCTCCGCCTCTGATTCCCCGCCTCTGATTCCCCACCTCTGATTCCCCGCTTCTGATTTCGTGCCTCTGATTTCCCGCCTCTGATTCTCCGCCTCTGATTCCCCGCCTCTGATTCCCCACCTCTGATTCCCCGCTTATGATTCCCCGCCTCTGATTTCCCTGCCTCTGATTCCCTGCCTCTGATTCTCCGCCTCTGATTCCCCACCTCTGATTCCCTGCCTCAGATTCCCTGTCTCTGATACCCCGCCTCTGATTCCCCGCATCTGATTCCCTGCATCTGATTCCCCGCCTCAGATTCCCCGCCTCTGATTTCCCGGCTCTGATTCCCTGCCTCTGATTCCCCGCCTCTGATTCCCCGCCTCTGATTCCCCCCTCTGATTCCCCGCCTCTGATTCCCCGCCTCTGATTCCCCACCTCTGATTCCCCACCTCTGATTCCCTGCCTCTCTTTCCCTGCCTCTATTTCCGTGCCTCTTTCTCTGCATCTCGTTTCCCACATCTCATTTCCCCCTTCTGATAACCCTCATCAGATTCCCTGCCACAGATTCCCTGCCTCAGATTCCCTACCTCTGATTCCCTGCCTCTGATTCCCTGCCTCTGATTTCCTGCATCTGATTGCCCGCCTCTGATTCTCCGCCTCTGATTCCCCGCCTCTGATTCCCCGCCTCTGATTTCCCGCCTCTGATTCACCGCTTCTGATTCCCCGCCTCTGATTTCCTGCCTCTGATTACCCGCCTCTGATTCCCCGTCTCTGATTCCCCACCTCTGATTCACTGCCTAGCTTTCTGCACAACTTTCCTGACCTACGTTTCCCCACATATCTTTCCCCCGCTCTGATACACTTCCTCTGATTCCCCGCCTCTGATACCCTGCCTCTGATAACTTTTTACTGATTCCCTGCCTCTGATTCCCCGCCTCTGATACCCCACCTCTGATTCCCTGCCTCAGATTCCCTGTCTCTGATTCCCTGCCTCTGATTCCCTGCTTCTGATTTCCTGCATCTGATTGCCCGCCTCTGATTCTCCGCCTCTGATTCCCCGCCTCTGATTCCCCGCCTCTGATTCTCCGCCTCTGATTCCCCGCCTCTGATTACCCGCCTCTGATTCCCTGCCTCAGATAACCTGCCTCTGATTCCCTGCCTCTGATTCCCTGCCTCTGAGTCCCCACCTCTGATTCCCCGCATCCGATTCCCCACCCATGTTTCACCGCCTCTGTTGCTCTGCTTCTGATATCCCGGCTCAGATTCACCGGCTCTGATTCCGCACCTCTGATTCCACGCCTCCCTTTCTTTGTCTCTGAATCCCCGCCTCTGATTCCACGCCTCTGATTACCCGCCTCTGATACCCTGCCTCTCTTTCCCTGCTTCTATTTCCGTGCCTCTTTCTCTGAATCTCGTTTCCCACATCTCATTTCCCCCTTCTGATAACCAGCATCAGATTCCCTGCCACAGATTCCCTGCGTCAGATTCCCTGCCTCAGATTCCCTGCATCAGATTCCCTTCATCTGATTCCCTGCCTCTGATTCCCCGCGGCTGATAACCTGCCTCTGATTCCCCGCCTCTGTTTACCCGCCTGTTTCCCCGCCTCTGATTCACCACCTCATATTCGCCTCCTCAGATTCCCTGCCTCTGATTCCCTGCCTCTGATTCCCTGCCTCTGATTCCCTGCATCTGATTTCCCGCCTCTGATTCCCTGCCTCTGATTCCCCGCCTCTGATTCCCCGCCTCTGATTCCCCGCCTCTGATTCCCCACCTCTGATTCCCCACTTCTGATTCCCCGCCTCTGATTCCCCGCCTCTGATTCCACGCCTCTGATTCCCCGCCTCTGATTCCCCACCTCTGATTCCCCGCCTCTGATACCCCGCCTCTGATTCCCCGCCTCTGATTCCCTGCATCTGATTCCCCGCCTCAGATTCCCCGCCTCTGATTCCCCGCCTCTGATTCCCCGTCTCTGATTCCCCGACTCTGATTCCACGCCTCTGATTCCCCGCCTATGTTTACACGCCTCTGTTTACCAGCCTGTTTTCCCGCCTCTGATTCCCCACAACAGATTCCCTGCCTCAGATTCCCTGCCCCTGATTCCCTGCCTCTGATTCCCTGCCTCTGATTCCCTGCATCTGATTGCCCGCCTCTGATTCCCCACTTCTGATTCCCCGCCTCTGATTCCCCGCCTCTGATTCCCCGCCTCTGATTCACCGCCTCTGATTCCCCGCCTCTGATTCCCCACTTCTGATTGCCCACCTCTGATTCCCTGCCTCTGATTGCCCACCTCTGATTCCCCACCTCTGATTCCCCACCTCTGATTCCCCACTTCTGATTCCCCGCCTCTGATTCCCCGCCTCTGATTCACCGCCTCTGATTCCCCGCCTCTGATTCCCCGCCTCTGATTCCCCACTTCTGATTGCCCGCCTCTGATTCCCTGCCTCTGATTTCCCACCTCTGATTTCCCACCTCTGATTCCCCACCTCTGATTCCCCACTTCTGATTCCCCGCCTCTGATTCCCCGCCTCTGATTCCACGCCTCTGATTCCACGCCTCTGATTCCCCGCCTCTGATTCCCCGCCTCTGATTCCCCTCCTCTGATACCCCGACTCTGATTCCCCGCCTCTGATTCCCCGCATCTGATTCCCCGCCTCTGATTCCCCGCCTCTGATTCCCCGCCTCTGATTCCCCGCCTCTGATTCCCCGCCTCTGATTCCCCGCCTCTGATTCCCCGCCTGTGTTTACCTGCCTCTGTTTACACGCCTGTTTCCCCACCTCTGATTCCCCACCTCAGATTCCCTACCTCAGATTCCCTGCCTCTGATTCCCTGCTTCTGATTCCCTGCCTCTGATTCCCTGCATCTGATTGCCCGCCTCTGATTCTCCGCCTCTGATTCCCCGCTTCTGATTCCCCGCCTCTGATTCCCCGCCTCTGATTCCCCGCCTCTGATTCCCAGCCTCTGATTCCCCACCTCTGATTCACTGCCGCTCTTTCCGCTCAACTTTCCTGGCCTACGTTTCCCCACATATCTTTCCCCGCCTCTGATACCCCGCCTTTGACTCCCCGCCTCTGATTCCCCGCCTCTGATGACCCGCATCTGATATCCCGCCTCTGATTCCCTGCCTCTGATACCCTGCCTCTGATAAATTTTTACTGATTCCCTGCCTCAGATTCCCTGCCTCCGATTCCCTGCCTCAGATTCCCTGCCTCAGATTCCCTGCATCAGATTCCCTTCATCTGATTCCCTGCCTCTGATTCCCCGCCTCTGATTCCCCGCCTCTGATTCCCCGCCTCTGATTCCCCACCTCTGTCTCTACGCCTCTCTTTTGCCTGCACTCTTTCCCCTCCACTCTTTCCGTGCCTCTCTTTCCCTCCCTCAATTTCAACAACTCTGTTTGATCTGTTCCGTGTACCTCATTTTCAACATACAAGTTCCAACCACTATGTTTCGCCCATCTCTTTCGCCGCCTCTATTTATGCACCTATGTTTACCCGCTTCTGTTTACCCGCCTGTTTCCCCACATCTCTTTCCCCACCTCTGATTCCACGCCTCTGATTCCCCGCCTCTCATTCCCCGCATCTGATTCCCCGCCTCTGATTCACCGCCTCCCTTTCCGTGCAACTTTCCTGGCCTACGTTTACCCACATCTCCTTCCCCACCTCTGATTCCACGCCTCTGATTCGCCGCCTCTGATTGCCCGCCTGGGATTTCCTGCATCTGATTCCCCGCCTCTGATTCCCCGCCTCTGATTCCCCGCGTCTGATTCCCTGCCTCTGATTCCCCGCCTCTGATTCCCTGCCTCTGATTCCCTGCATCTGATTGCCGGCCTCTGATTCTCCGCCTCTGATTCCCCGCCTCTGATTCCCCACCTCTGATTCCCCGCTTCTGATTCCCCGCCTCTGATTCCCCGCTTATGATTCCCCGCCTCTGATTTCCCTGCCTCTGATTCCCTGCCTCTGATTCCCCGCCTCTGATTCCCCACCTCTGATTCCCTGCCTCAGATTCCCTGTCTCTGATACCCCGCCTCTGATTCCCCGCATCTGATTCCCTGCATCTGATTCCCCGCCTCAGATTCCCCGCCTCTGATTTCCCGGCTCTGATTCCCTGCCTCTGATTCCCCGCCTCTGATTCCCCGCCTCTGATTCCCCCCTCTGATTCCCCGCCTCTGATTCCCCGCCTCTGATTCCCCACCTCTGATTCCCCACCTCTGATTCCCTGCCTCTCTTTCCCTGCCTCTATTTCCGTGCCTCTTTCTCTGCATCTCGTTTCCCACATCTCATTTCCCCCTTCTGATAACCCTCATCAGATTCCCTGCCACAGATTCCCTGCCTCAGATTCCCTACCTCTGATTCCCTGCCTCTGATTCCCTGCCTCTGATTTCCTGCATCTGATTGCCCGCCTCTGATTCTCCGCCTCTGATTCCCCGCCTCTGATTCCCCGCCTCTGATTTCCCGCCTCTGATTCACCGCTTCTGATTCCCCGCCTCTGATTTCCTGCCTCTGATTACCCGCCTCTGATTCCCCGTCTCTGATTCCCCACCTCTGATTCACTGCCTAGCTTTCTGCACAACTTTCCTGACCTACGTTTCCCCACATATCTTTCCCCCGCTCTGATACCCTTCCTCTGATTCCCCGCCTCTGATACCCTGCCTCTGATAACTTTTTACTGATTCCCTGCCTCTGATTCCCCGCCTCTGATACCCCACCTCTGATTCCCTGCCTCAGATTCCCTGTCTCTGATTCCCTGCCTCTGATTCCCTGCCTCTGATTTCCTGCATCTGATTGCCCGCCTCTGATTCTCCGCCTCTGATTCCCCGCATCTGATTCCCCGCCTCTGATTCTCCGCCTCTGATTCCCCGCCTCTGATTACCCGCCTCTGATTCCCTGCCTCAGATAACCTGCCTCTGATTCCCTGCCTCTGATTCCCTGCCTCTGAGTCCCCACCTCTGATTCCCCGCATCCGATTCCCCACCCATGTTTCACCTCCTCTGTTGCTCTGCTTCTGATATCCCGGCTCAGATTCACCGGCTCTGATTCCGCACCTCTGATTCCACGCCTCCCTTTCTTTGTCTCTGAATCCCCGCCTCTGATTCCACGCCTCTGATTACCCGCCTCTGATACCCTGCCTCTCTTTCCCTGCTTCTATTTCCGTGCCTCTTTCTCTGAATCTCGTTTCCCACATCTCATTTCCCCCTTCTGATAACCAGCATCAGATTCCCTGCCACAGATTCCTGCGTCAGATTCCCTGCCTCAGATTCCCTGCATCAGATTCCCTTCATCTGATTCCCTGCCTCTGATTCCCCGCGGCTGATAACCTGCCTCTGATTCCCCGCCTCTGTTTACCCGCCTGTTTCCCCGCCTCTGATTCACCACCTCATATTCGCCTCCTCAGATTCCCTGCCTCTGATTCCCTGCCTCTGATTCCCTGCCTCTGATTCCCTGCATCTGATTTCCCGCCTCTGATTCCCTGCCTCTGATTCCCCGCCTCTGATTCCCCGCCTCTGATTCCCCGCCTCTGATTCCCCACCTCTGATTCCCCACTTCTGATTCCCCGCCTCTGATTCCCCGCCTCTGATTCCACGCCTCTGATTCCCCGCCTCTGATTCCCCACCTCTGATTCCCCGCCTCTGATACCCCGCCTCTGATTCCCCGCCTCTGATTCCCTGCATCTGATTCCCCGCCTCAGATTCCCCGCCTCTGATTCCCCGCCTCTGATTCCCCGTCTCTGATTCCCCGACTCTGATTCCACGCCTCTGATTCCCCGCCTATGTTTACACGCCTCTGTTTACCCGCCTGTTTTCCTGCCTCTGATTCCCCACAACAGATTCCCTGCCTCAGATTCCCTGCCCCTGATTCCCTGCCTCTGATTCCCTGCCTCTGATTCCCTGCATCTGATTGCCCGCCTCTGATTCCCCGCCTCTGATTCACCGCCTCTGATTCCCCGCCTCTGATTCCCCACTTCTGATTGCCCACCTCTGATTCCCTGCCTCTGATTGCCCACCTCTGATTCCCCACCTCTGATTCCCCACCTCTGATTCCCCACTTCTGATGCCCCGCCTCTGATTCCCTGCCTCTGATTCACCGCCTCTGATTCCCCGCCTCTGATTCCCCGCCTCTGATTCCCCACTTCTGATTGCCCGCCTCTGATTCCCTGCCTCTGATTTCCCACCTCTGATTTCCCACCTCTGATTCCCCACCTCTGATTCCCCACTTCTGATTCCCCGCCTCTGATTCCCCGCCTCTGATTCCACGCCTCTGATTCCACGCCTCTGATTCCCCGCCTCTGATTCCCCGCCTCTGATTCCCCTCCTCTGATACCCCGACTCTGATTCCCCGCCTCTGATTCCCCGCATCTGATTCCCCGCCTCTGATTCCCCGCCTCTGATGCCCCGCCTCTGATTCCCCGCCTCTGATTCCCCGCCTCTGATTCCCCGCCTCTGATTCCCCGCCTGTGTTTACCTGCCTCTGTTTACACGCCTGTTTCCCCGCCTCTGATTCCCCACCTCAGATTCCCTACCTCAGATTCCCTGCCTCTGATTCCCTGCTTCTGATTCCCTGCCTCTGATTCCCTGCATCTGATTGCCCGCCTCTGATTCTCCGCCTCTGATTCCCCGCTTCTGATTCCCCGCCTCTGATTCCCCGCCTCTGATTCCCCGCCTCTGATTCCCCGCCTCTGATTCCCCACCTCTGATTCACTGCCGCTCTTTCCGCTCAACTTTCCTGGCCTACGTTTCCCCACATATCTTTCCCCGCCTCTGATACCCCGCCTTTGACTCCCCGCCTCTGATTCCCCGCCTCTGATGACCCGCATCTGATACCCCGCCTCTGATTCCCTGCCTCTGATACCCTGCCTCTGATAACTTTTTACTGATTCCCTGCCTCAGATTCCCTGCCTCCGATTCCCTGCCTCAGATTCCCTGCCTCAGATTCCCTGCATCAGATTCCCTTCATCTGATTCCCTGCCTCTGATTCCCCGCCTCTGATTCCCCGCCTCTGATTCCCCGCCTCTGATTCCCCACCTCTGTCTCTACGCCTCTCTTTTGCCTGCACTCTTTCCCCTCCACTCTTTCCGTGCCTCTCTTTCCCTCCCTCAATTTCAACAACTCTGTTTGATCTGTTCCGTGTACCTCATTTTCAACATACAAGTTCCAACCACGATGTTTCGCCCATCTCTTTCGCCGCCTCTATTTATGCACCTATGTTTACCCGCTTCTGTTTACCCGCCTGTTTCCCCACATCTCTTTCCCCACCTCTGATTCCACGCCTCTGATTCCCCGCCTCTCATTCCCCGCATCTGATTCCCCGCCTCTGATTCACCGCCTCCCTTTCCGCGCAACTTTCCTGGCCTACGTTTACCCACATCTCTTTCCCCACCTCTGATTCCACGCCTCTGATTCGCCGCCTCTGATTGCCCGCCTGGGATTTCCTGCATCTGATTCCCCGCCTCTGATTCCCCGCCTCTGATTCCCCGCGTCTGATTCCCTGCCTCTGATTCCCCGCCTCTGATTCCCCGCATCTGATTCCCTGCCTCTCTTTCCCTGCCTCTATTTCCGTGCCTCTTTCTCTGCATCTCGTTTGCCACATCTCATTTCCCCCTTCAGATAACCCGCATCAGTTTCCCTGCCACAGATTCCCTGCCTCAGATTCCCTGCCTCAGATTCCCTGCATCAGATTCCCTTCATCTGATTCCCTGCCTCTGATTCCCCGCGGCTGATTCCCCACCTCTGATTCCCTGCCTCTGATTCCCTGCCTCTGATTAACTGCCTCTGATTCCCTGCATCTGATTGCCCGCCTCTGATTCCCTGCCTCTGATTCCCCGCCTCTGATACCCCGCCTCTGATTCCCCGCCTCTGATTCCCCACCTCTGATTCCCCACTTCTGATTCGCCGCCTCTGATTCCCCGTCTCTGATTCCACGCCTCTGATTCCCCGCCTCTGATTCCCCACCTCTGATTCCCTGCCTCAGATTCCCTACCTCTGATTCCCTGCCTCTGATTCCCTGCCTCTGATTTCCTGCATCTGATTGCCCGCCTCTGATTCTCCGCCTCTGATTCCCCGCCTCTGTTTCCCCATATCTGATTCCCGCCTCTGATTCCCAACTATGATTCCCCGCCTCTGATTCCCCAGCTCTGATTCCCTGCCTCTGATTCCCCGCGTTCTATTCCCTGCCTCTGATTCCCCGCCTGTGATTCCCCATCACTGATTCACCACCTCTGATTCCCTACCTCTGATTCCCCATATCTAATACCCCGCCTCTGTTTGCCCGCCTCTGATTCCCCGCCTCTGTTTCCCCATATCTGATTCCCCGCCTCTGAATCCCCAACTCTGATTCCCTGCCTCAGATTACCCAGCTCTGATTCCCCGCCTTTGATTCCCCCCGTCTGATTCCCAGCCTCTGAATCCCCGTGTCTGATTTCCTGCCTCTGATTCCCCGCCTCTGATTCCCCATCTCTGATTCACCGCCTCTGATCCCCACCTCTGATACCCCATCTCTGATTCCGCACATCCAATTCCCTGCCTCTGATTCCCCAACTCTGATTCCCCACCTCTGATTCCCCAGCTCTGATTCCCCGCCTCAGATTCCCCGCGTCTGATTCCCTGCCTCTGATTCCCCGCCTCTGATTCCCTGCCTCTGATTCCCCAACTCTGATTCCCCGCTTCTGATTCCCCAGCTCTGAATCCCCGCCTCTGATTCCCCGCATCTGATTCCCTGCCTCTGATTCCCCGCCTCTGATTCCCCATCTGTGATTCACAACCTCTGATGCCCCACCTCTGATTCCCCATATCTGATTCCCCGCCTCTGTTTCCCCGCCTCTGATTCCCCGCCTCTGATTCCCCATATCTGATTCCCCGCCTCTGATTGCCCACCTCTGATTCCCCGCCTCTGATTCCCCGCCTCTGATTCCCCACCTCTGGTTCCCCACCTCTGATTCCCTGCCTCTCTTTCCCTGCCTCTATTTCCGTGCCTCTTTCTCTGCATCTCGTTTCCCACATCTCATTTCCCCCTTCTGATAACCCTCATCAGATTCCCTGCCACAGATTCCCTGCCTCAGATTCCCTGCCTCAGATTCCCTGCATCAGAATCCCTTCATCTGATTCCCTGCCTCTGATTCCCCGCCTCTGATTCCCCACCTCTGATTCCCTGCCTCAGATTCCCTACCTCTGATTCCCTGCCTCTGATTCCCTGCCTCTGATTTCCTGCATTTGATTGCCCGCCTCTGATTCTCCGCCTCTGATTCCCCGCCTCTGATTCCCCGCCTCTGATTCCCCGCCTCTGATTCCCCGCTTCTGATTCCCCGCCTCTGATTTCCTGCCTCTGATTACCCGCCTCTGATTCCCCGTCTCTGATTCCCCGCCTCTGTTTACCCGCCTGTTTCCCCGCCTCTGAATCACCACCTCATATTCGATGCCTCAGATTCCCTGCCTCTGATTCCCTGCCTCTGATTCCCTGCCTCAGATTCCCTGCATCTGATTGCCCGCCTCTGATTCCCTGCCTCTGATTCCCCGCCTCAGATTCCCCGCCTCTGATTCCCCGCCTCTGATTCCCTACCTCTGATTCCCCACTTCTGATTCCCCGCCTCTGATTCCCCGCCTCTGATTCCTCGCCTCTGATTCCCCGCCTCCGATTCCCCGCCTCTGATTCCACACCTCTGATACCCTACCTCTGATTCCCCGCATCTGATTCCCCGCCTCTGATTCCCCGACTCTGATTCTCCGCCTCTGATTCCCCACCTATGTTCACCCGCCTCTGTTTACCCGCCTGTTTTCCCGCCTCTGATTCCCCACCACAGATTCCCTGCCTCAGATTCCCTGCCTCTGATTCCCTGCCTCTGATTCCCTGCCTCTGATTCACTGCATCTGATTGCCCGCCTCTGATTCCCCGCCTCTGATACCCCGCCTCTGATTCCCCTCCTCTGATTCCCCACTTCTGATTCCCCGCCTCTGATTCCCCACCTCTGATACCCCGCCTCTGATTCCCCGCCTCTGATTCCCCGCCTCTGATTCCCCACATCTCTTTCCCCACCTCTGATTCCACGCCTCTGATTCCCCGCCTCTGATTCCCCGCTTCTGATACCCCGCCTCTGATTCACCGCCTCCCTTTACGCGCAACTTTCCTGGCCTACGTTTCCCCACATCTCTTTCCCCACCTCTGATTCCACGCCTCAGATTCGCCGCCTCTGATTTCCCGCCTCTGATTCCCTGCCTCTGATTCCCCGCCTCTGATTCCCCGCCTCTGATTCCCCCGTCTGATTCCCCGCCTCTGATTCCCCGCCTCTGATTCCCCACCTCTGATTCCCCGCCTCTGATTCCCTGCCTCTCTTTCCCTGCCTCTATTTCCGTGCCTCTTTCTCTGCATCTCGTTTCCCACATCTCATTTCCCCCTTCTGATAACCCTCATCAGATTCCCTGCCACAGATTCCCTGCCTCAGATTCCATGCCTCAGATTCCCTGCATCAGATTCCCTTCATCTGATTCCCTGCCTCTGATTCCCTGCCTCTGATTCCCCGCCTCTGATTCCCCACCTCTGATTCCCTGCCTCAGATTCCCTGCCTCTAATTCCGTGCCTCTGATTCCCTGCCTCTGATTCCCTGCATCTGATTGCCGGCCTCTGATTCTCCGCCTCTGATTCCCCGCCTCTGATTCCCCACCTCTGATTCCCCGCTTCTGATTTCGTGCCTCTGATTTCCCGCCTCTGATTCTCCGCCTCTGATTCCCCGCCTCTGATTCCCCACCTCTGATTCCCCGCTTATGATTCCCCGCCTCTGATTTCCCTGCCTCTGATTCCCTGCCTCTGATTCCCCGCCTCTGATTCCCCACCTCTGATTCCCTGCCTCAGATTCCCTGTCTCTGATACCCCGCCTCTGATTCCCCGCATCTGATTCCCTGCATCTGATTCCCCGCCTCAGATTCCCCGCCTCTGATTTCCCGGCTCTGATTCCCTGCCTCTGATTCCCCGCCTCTGATTCCCCGCCTCTGATTCCCCCCTCTGATTCCCCGCCTCTGATTCCCCGCCTCTGATTCCCCACCTCTGATTCCCCACCTCTGATTCCCTGCCTCTCTTTCCCTGCCTCTATTTCCGTGCCTCTTTCTCTGCATCTCGTTTCCCACATCTCATTTCCCCCTTCTGATAACCCTCATCAGATTCCCTGCCACAGATTCCCTGCCTCAGATTCCCTACCTCTGATTCCCTGCCTCTGATTCCCTGCCTCTGATTTCCTGCATCTGATTGCCCGCCTCTGATTCTCCGCCTCTGATTCCCCGCCTCTGATTCCCCGCCTCTGATTTCCCGCCTCTGATTCATCGCTTCTGATTCCCCGCCTCTGATTTCCTGCCTCTGATTACCCGCCTCTGATTCCCCGTCTCTGATTCCCCACCTCTGATTCACTGCCTAGCTTTCTGCACAACTTTCCTGACCTACGTTTCCCCACATATCTTTCCCCCGCTCTGATACCCTTCCTCTGATTCCCCGCCTCTGATACCCTGCCTCTGATAACTTTTTACTGATTCCCTGCCTCTGATTCCCCGCCTCTGATACCCCACCTCTGATTCCCTGCCTCAGATTCCCTGTATCTGATTCCCTGCCTCTGATTCCCTGCCTCTGATTTCCTGCATCTGATTGCCCGCCTCTGATTCTCCGCCTCTGATTCCCCGCCTCTGATTCCCCGCCTCTGATTCTCCGCCTCTGATTCCCCGCCTCTGATTACCCGCCTCTGATTCCCTGCCTCAGATAACCTGCCTCTGATTCCCTGCCTCTGATTCCCTGCCTCTGAGTCCCCACCTCTGATTCCCCGCATCCGATTCCCCACCCATGTTTCACCGCCTCTGTTGCTCTGCTTCTGATATCCCGGCTCAGATTCACCGGCTCTGATTCCGCACCTCTGATTCCACGCCTCCCTTTCTTTGTCTCTGAATCCCCGCCTCTGATTCCACGCCTCTGATTACCCGCCTCTGATACCCTGCCTCTCTTTCCCTGCTTCTATTTCCGTGCCTCTTTCTCTGAATCTCGTTTCCCACATCTCATTTCCCCCTTCTGATAACCAGCATCAGATTCCCTGCCACAGATTCCCTGCGTCAGATTCCCTGCCTCAGATTCCCTGCATCAGATTCCCTTCATCTGATTCCCCGCCTCTGTTTACCCGCCTGTTTCCCCGCCTCCGATTCACCACCTCATATTCGCCTCCTCAGATTCCCTGCCTCTGATTCCCTGCCTCTGATTCCCTGCCTCTGATTCCCTGCATCTGATTTCCCGCCTCTGATTCCCTGCCTCTGATTCCCCGCCTCTGATTCCCCGCCTCTGATTCCCCGCCTCTGATTCCCCACCTCTGATTCCCCACTTCTGATTCCCCGCCTCTGATTCCCCGCCTCTGATTCCACGCCTCTGATTCCCCGCCTCTGATTCCCCACCTCTGATTCCCCGCCTCTGATACCCCGCCTCTGATTCCCCGCCTCTGATTCCCTGCATCTGATTCCCCGCCTCAGATTCCCCGCCTCTGATTCCCCGCCTCTGATTCCCCGTCTCTGATTCCCCGACTCTGATTCCACGCCTCTGATTCCCCGCCTATGTTTACACGCCTCTGTTTACCCGCCTGTTTTCCCGCCTCTGATTCCCCACAACAGATTCCCTGCCTCAGATTCCCTGCCCCTGATTCCCTGCCTCTGATTCCCTGCCTCTGATTCCCTGCATCTGATTGCCCGCCTCTGATTCCCCACTTCTGATTCCCCGCCTCTGATTCCCCGCCTCTGATTCCCCGCCTCTGATTCACCGCCTCTGATTCCCCGCCTCTGATTCCCCACTTCTGATTGCCCACCTCTGATTCCCTGCCTCTGATTGCCCACCTCTGATTCCCCACCTCTGATTCCCCACCTCTGATTCCCCACTTCTGATTCCCCGCCTCTGATTCCCCGCCTCTGATTCACCGCCTCTGATTCCCCGCCTCTGATTCCCCGCCTCTGATTCCCCACTTCTGATTGCCCGCCTCTGATTCCCTGCCTCTGATTTCCCACCTCTGATTTCCCACCTCTAATTCCCCACCTCTGATTCCCCACTTCTGATTCCCCGCCTCTGATTCCCCGCCTCTGATTCCACGCCTCTGATTCCACGCCTCTGATTCCCCGCCTCTGATTCCCCGCCTCTGATTCCCCTCCTCTGATACCCCGACTCTGATTCCCCGCCTCTGATTCCCCGCATCTGATTCCCCGCCTCTGATTCCCCGCCTCTGATTCCCCGCCTCTGATTCCCCGCCTCTGATTCCCCGCCTCTGATTCCCCGCCTCTGATTCCCCGCCTGTGTTTACCTGCCTCTGTTTACACGCCTGTTTCCCCGCCTCTGATTCCCCACCTCAGATTCCCTACCTCAGATTCCCTGCCTCTGATTCCCTGCTTCTGATTCCCTGCCTCTGATTCCCTGCATCTGATTGCCCGCCTCTGATTCTCCGCCTCTGATTCCCCGCTTCTGATTCCCCGCCTCTGATTCCCCGCCTCTGATTCCCCGCCTCTGATTCCCCGCCTCTGATTCCCCACCTCTGATTCACTGCCGCTCTTTCCGCTCAACTTTCCTGGCCTACGTTTCCCCACATATCTTTCCCCGCCTCTGATACCCCGCCTTTGACTCCCCGCCTCTGATTCCCCGCCTCTGATGACCCGCATCTGATACCCCGCCTCTGATTCCCTGCCTCTGATACCCTGCCTCTGATAACTTTTTACTGATTCCCTGCCTCAGATTCCCTGCCTGCGATTCCCTGCCTCTGATTCCCTGCCTCAGATTCCCTGCATCAGATTCCCTTCATCTGATTCCCTGCCTCTGATTCCCCGCCTCTGATTCCCCGCCTCTGATTCCCCGCCTCTGATTCCCCACCTCTGTCTCTACGCCTCTCTTTTGCCTGCACTCTTTCCCCTCCACTCTTTCCGTGCCTCTCTTTCCCTCCCTCAATTTCAACAACTCTGTTTGATCTGTTCCGTGTACCTCATTTTCAACATACAAGTTCCAACCACGATGTTTCGCCCATCTCTTTCGCCGCCTCTATTTATGCACCTATGTTTACCCGCTTCTGTTTACCCGCCTGTTTCCCCACATCTCTTTCCCCACCTCTGATTCCACGCCTCTGATTCCCCGCCTCTCATTCCCCGCATCTGATTCCCCGCCTCTGATTCACCGCCTCCCTTTCCGCGCAACTTTCCTGGCCTACGTTTACCCACATCTCTTTCCCCACCTCTGATTCCACGCCTCTGATTCGCCGCCTCTGATTGCCCGCCTGGGATTTCCTGCATCTGATTCCCCGCCTCTGATTCCCCGCCTCTGATTCCCCGCGTCTGATTCCCTGCCTCTGATTCCCCGCCTCTGATTCCCCGCATCTGATTCCCTGCCTCTCTTTCCCTGCCTCTATTTCCGTGCCTCTTTCTCTGCATCTCGTTTGCCACATCTCATTTCCCCCTTCAGATAACCCGCATCAGTTTCCCTGCCACAGATTCCCTGCCTCAGATTCCCTGCCTCAGATTCCCTGCATCAGATTCCCTTCATCTGATTCCCTGCCTCTGATTCCCCGCGGCTGATTCCCCACCTCTGATTCCCTGCCTCTGATTCCCTGCCTCTGATTAACTGCCTCTGATTCCCTGCATCTGATTGCCCGCCTCTGATTCCCTGCCTCTGATTCCCCACCTCTGATACCCCGCCTCTGATTCCCCGCCTCTGATTCCCCACCTCTGATTCCCCACTTCTGATTCGCCGCCTCTGATTCCCCGTCTCTGATTCCACGCCTCTGATTCCCCGCCTCTGATTCCGCGCCTCTGATTCCCCGCCTCTGATTCCCCGCCTCTGATTCCCCGCCTCTGTTTACCCACCAGTTTCCCCACCTCTGATTCCCCACCTCAGATTCCCTGCCTCAGATTCCCTGCCTCTGATTCCCTGCCTCTGATTCCCTTCCTCTGATTCCCCTCCTCTGATTCCCCACCTCTGATTCACTGCCTCCCTTTCCGCTCAACTTTCCTGGCCTACGTTTCCCCACATATCTTTCCCCGCCTCTGATTCCCCGCCTCTGATTCCACGCCTCTGATTCCCCGCCTCTGATTCCCCACCTCTGATTCCCCGCCTCTAATTCCCCGCCTCTGATTCCCCTCCTCTGATACCCCGCCTCTGATTCCCCGCCTCTGATTCCCCGCATCTGATTCCCCGCATCTGATTCCCCGCCTCTGATTCCCCGCCTCTGATTCCCCGCCTCTGATTCCCCGCCTCTGATTCCCCGCCTCTGATTCCCCGCCTCTTATTCCCCGCCTATGTTTACCTGCCTCTGTTTACCCGCCTGTTTCCCCACCTCAGATTCCCTGCCTCAGATTCCTTGCATCAGATTCCCTTCATCTGATTCCCTGCATCTGATTCCCTGCCTCTGATTCCCCGCCTCTGATTCCCCGCCTCTGATTCCCCACCTCTGATTCCCCCCTCTGATTCCCCGCCTCTGATTCCCCTCCTCTGATTCCCCGCCTCTGATTCCCCGCGTCTGATACCCTTCCTCTCTTTCCCTTCCTCTATTTCCGTGCCTTTTTCTCTGCATCTCGTTTCCCACATCTCATTTCCCCCTTCTGATAACCCGCATCAGATTCCCTGCCACAGATTCCCTGCCTCAGATTCCCTTCCTCAGATTCCCTGCATCAGATTCCCTTCATCTGATTCCCTGCCTCTGATTCCCCGCCTCTGATTCCCCACCTCTGAGTCCCTGCCTCAGATTCCCTGCCTCTGATTCTCTGCATCTGATTCCCTGCCCCTGATTCCCTGCATCTGATTGCCCGCCTCTGATTCTCCGCCTCTGATTCCCCGCCTCTGAT
This sequence comes from Narcine bancroftii, assembly GCF_036971445.1. Lineage (NCBI taxonomy): Eukaryota > Metazoa > Chordata > Chondrichthyes > Torpediniformes > Narcinidae > Narcine > Narcine bancroftii. The sequence continues at coordinate 113,429,719 of NC_091476.1, forward strand.
TCCCCGCCTCTGATTCCCCGCCTCTGATTCCTCGCCTCTGATTCCCCGCCTCTGATTCCCTGCCTCTGATAACCTGCCTCTGATTCCCTGCCTCTGATTCCCTGCCTCTGAGTCCCCACTTCTGATTCCCCGCATCCGATTCCGCACCCATGTTTTACCGCCTCTGTTGCTCTGCTTCTGATTTCCCAGCTCAGATTCACCCGCTCTGATTCCGCACCTCAGATTCCACGCCTCTCTTTCTGTGTCTCTGATTCCCCGCCTCTGATTCCACGCCTCTGATTACCCGCCTCTGATACCCTGCCTCTCTTTCCCTGCCTCTATTTCCGTGCCTGTTTCTCTGCATCTCGTTTCCCACATCTCATTTCCCCCTTCTGATAACCCGCATCAGATTCCCTGCCACAGATTCCCTGCCTCAGATTCCCTGCATCAGATTCCCTGCATCAGATTCCCTTCATCTGATTCCCTGCCTCTGATTCCTCGCCTCTGATTCCCTGCCTCTGATTCCCCACCTCTGTTTACCCGCCTGTTTCCCCGCCTCTGATTCACCACCTCATATTCGCCGCCTCAGATTCCCTGCCTCTGATTCCCTGCCTCTGTTTCCCTGCCTCAGATTCCATGCATCTGATTGCCCGCCTCTGATATCCTGCCTCTGATTCCCCGCCTCTGATTCCCCGCCTCTGATACCCTACCTCTGATTCCCCACTTCTGATTCCACGCCTCTGATTACCCGCCTCTGATACCCTGCCTCTCTTTCCCTGCCTCTATTTCCGTGCCTCTTTCTCTGCATCTCGTTTCCCACATCTCATTTCCCCCTTCTGATAACCCGCATCAGATTCCCTGCCACAGATTCCCTGCCTCAGATTCCCTGCATCAGATTCCCTGCATCAGATTCCCTTCATCTGATTCCCTGCCTCTGATTCCTCGCCTCTGATTCCCTGCCTCTGATTCCCCGCCTCTGTTTACCCGCCTGTTTCCCCGCCTCTGATTCACCACCTCATATTCGCCGCCTCAGATTCCCTGCCTCTGATTCCCTGCCTCTGTTTCCCTCCCTCAGATTCCCTGCATCTGATTGCCCGCCTCTGATTTCCTGCCTCTGATTCCCCGCCTCTGATTCCCCGCCTCTGATTCCCTACCTCTGATTCCCCACTTCTGATTCCCCGCCTCTGATTCCCCGCCTCTGATTCCACGCCTCTGATTCCCCGCCTCCGATTCCCCGCCTCTGATTCCCCGCTTCTGATACCCCGCCTCTGATTCCCCGCATCTGATTCCCTGCATCTGATTCCCCGCCTCAGATTCCCCGCCTCTGATTTCCCGGCTCTGATTCTCCGCCTCTGATTCCCCGACTCTGATTCCCCGCCTCTGATACCCCACCTATGTTTACCTGCCTCTGTTTACCCGCCTGTTTTCCCGCCTCTGATTCCCCACCACAGATTCCCTGCCTCAGATTCCTTGCCTCTGATTCCCTGCCTCTGATTCCCTGCCTCTGATTCCCTGCATCTGATTGCCCACCTCTGATTCCCCGCCTCTGATTCCCCGCCTCTGATTCCCCACCTCTGATTCCCCACTTCTGATTCCCCTCCTCTGATTCCCCGCCTCTGATTCCCCGCCTCTGATTCACCGCCTCTGATTCCCCGCCTCTGATTCCCCACCTCTGATTCCCCACTTCTGATTGCCCGCCTCTGATTCCCTGCCTCTGATTCCCCACCTCTGATTTCCCACCTCTGATTCCCCACCTCTGATTCCCCACTTCTGATTCCCCGCCTCTGATTCCCCGCCTCTGATTCCACGCCTCTGATTCCACGCCTCTGATTCCCCGCCTCTGATTCCCCGCCTCTGATTCCCCTCCTCTGATACCCAGACTCTGATTCCCCGCCTCTGATTCCCCGCATCTGATTCCCCGCCTCTGATTCCCCGCCTCTGATTCCCCGCCTCTGATTCCCCGCCTCTGATTCCCCGCCTCTGATTCCCCGCCTCTGATTCCCCGCCTGTGTTTACCTGCCTCTGTTTACACGCCTGTTTCCCCGCCTCTGATTCCCCACCTCAGATTCCCTACCTCAGATTCCCTGCCTCTGATTCCCTGCTTCTGATTCCCTGCCTCTGATTCCCTGCATCTGATTGCCCGCCTCTGATTCTCCGCCTCTGATTCCCCGCTTCTGATTCCCCGCCTCTGATTCCCCGCCTCTGATTCCCCGCCTCTGATTCCCCGCCTCTGATTCCCCACCTCTGATTCACTGCCGCTCTTTCCGCTCAACTTTCCTGGCCTACGTTTCCCCACATATCTTTCCCCGCCTCTGATACCCCGCCTTTGACTCCCCGCCTCTGATTCCCCGCCTCTGATGACCCGCATCTGATACCCCGCCTCTGATTCCCTGCCTTTGATACCCTGCCTCTGATAACTTTTTACTGATTCCCTGCCTCAGATTCCCTGCCTCCGATTCCCTGCCTCAGATTCCCTGCCTCAGATTCCCTGCATCAGATTCCCTTCATCTGATTCCCTGCCTCTGATTCCCCGCCTCTGATTCCCCGCCTCTGATTCCCCGCCTCTGATTTCCCACCTCTGTCTCTACGCCTCTCTTTTGCCTGCACTCTTTCCCCTCCACTCTTTCCGTGCCTCTCTTTCCCTCCCTCAATTTCATCAACTCTGTTTGATCTGTTCCGTGTACCTCATTTTCAACATACAAGTTCCAACCACGATGTTTCGCCCATCTCTTTCGCCGCCTCTATTTATGCACCTATGTTTACCCGCTTCTGTTTACCCGCCTGTTTCCCCACATCTCTTTCCCCACCTCTGATTCCACGCCTCTGATTCCCCGCCTCTCCTTCCCCGCATCTGATTCCCCGCCTCTGATTCACCGCCTCCCTTTCCGCGCAACTTTCCTGGCCTACGTTTACCCACATCTCTTTCCCCACCTCTGATTCCACGCCTCTGATTCGCCGCCTCTGATTGCCCGCCTGGGATTTCCTGCATCTGATTCCCCGCCTCTGATTCCCCGCCTCTGATTCCCCGCGTCTGATTCCCTGCCTCTGATTCCCCGCCTCTGATTCCCCGCATCTGATTCCCTGCCTCTCTTTCCCTGCCTCTATTTCCGTGCCTCTTTCTCTGCATCTCGTTTGCCACATCTCATTTCCCCCTTCAGATAACCCGCATCAGTTTCCCTGCCACAGATTCCCTGCCTCAGATTCCCTGCCTCAGATTCCCTGCATCAGATTCCCTTCATCTGATTCCCTGCCTCTGATTCCCCGCGGCTGATTCCCCACCTCTGATTCCCTGCCTCTGATTCCCTGCCTCTGATTAACTGCCTCTGATTCCCTGCATCTGATTGCCCGCCTCTGATTCCCTGCCTCTGATTCCCCGCCTCTGATACCCCGCCTCTGATTCCCCGCCTCTGATTCCCCACCTCTGATTCCCCACTTCTGATTCGCCGCCTCTGATTCCCCGTCTCTGATTCCACGCCTCTGATTCCCCGCCTCTGATTCCGCGCCTCTGATTCCCCGCCTCTGATTCCCCGCCTCTGATTCCCCGCCTCTGTTTACCCACCAGTTTCCCCACCTCTGATTCCCCACCTCAGATTCCCTGCCTCAGATTCCCTGCCTCTGATTCCCTGCCTCTGATTCCCTTCCTCTGATTCCCTGCATCTGATTGCCCGCCTCTGATTCTCCGCCTCTGATTCCCCGCCTCTGATTCCCCACCTCTGATTCCCCGCTTCTGATTCCCCGCCTCTGATTCCCCGCCTCTGATTCCCCGCCTCTGATTCCCCGCCTCTGATTCCCCACCTCTGATTCACTGCCTCCCTTTCCGCTCAACTTTCCTGGCCTACGTTTCCCCACATATCTTTCCCCGCCTCTGATTCCCCGCCTCTGATTCCACGCCTCTGATTCCCCGCCTCTGATTCCCCACCTCTGATTCCCCGCCTCTAATTCCCCGCCTCTGATTCCCCTCCTCTGATACCCCGCCTCTGATTCCCCGCCTCTGATTCCCCGCATCTGATTCCCCGCATCTGATTCCCCGCCTCTGATTCACTGCTAGCTTTCTGCACAACTTTCCTGACCTACGTTTCCCCACATATCTTTCCCCCGCTCTGATACCCTTCCTCTGATTCCCCGCCTCTGATACCCTGCCTCTGATAACTTTTTACTGATTCCCTGCCTCTGATTCCCCGCCTCTGATACCCCACCTCTGATTCCCTGCCTCAGATTCCCTGTATCTGATTCCCTGCCTCTGATTCCCTGCCTCTGATTTCCTGCATCTGATTGCCCGCCTCTGATTCTCCGCCTCTGATTCCCCGCCTCTGATTCCCCGCCTCTGATTCTCCGCCTCTGATTCCCCGCCTCTGATTACCCGCCTCTGATTCCCTGCCTCAGATAACCTGCCTCTGATTCCCTGCCTCTGATTCCCTGCCTCTGAGTCCCCACCTCTGATTCCCCGCATCCGATTCCCCACCCATGTTTCACCGCCTCTGTTGCTCTGCTTCTGATATCCCGGCTCAGATTCACCGGCTCTGATTCCGCACCTCTGATTCCACGCCTCCCTTTCTTTGTCTCTGAATCCCCGCCTCTGATTCCACGCCTCTGATTACCCGCCTCTGATACCCTGCCTCTCTTTCCCTGCTTCTATTTCCGTGCCTCTTTCTCTGAATCTCGTTTCCCACATCTCATTTCCCCCTTCTGATAACCAGCATCAGATTCCCTGCCACAGATTCCCTGCGTCAGATTCCCTGCCTCAGATTCCCTGCATCAGATTCCCTTCATCTGATTCCCTGCCTCTGATTCCCCGCGGCTGATAACCTGCCTCTGATTCCCCGCCTCTGTTTACCCGCCTGTTTCCCCGCCTCTGATTCACCACCTCATATTCGCCTCCTCAGATTCCCTGCCTCTGATTCCCTGCCTCTGATTCCCTGCCTCTGATTCCCTGCATCTGATTTCCCGCCTCTGATTCCCTGCCTCTGATTCCCCGCCTCTGATTCCCCGCCTCTGATTCCCCGCCTCTGATTCCCCACCTCTGATTCCCCACTTCTGATTCCCCGCCTCTGATTCCCCGCCTCTGATTCCACGCCTCTGATTCCCCGCCTCTGATTCCCCACCTCTGATTCCCCGCCTCTGATACCCCGCCTCTGATTCCCCGCCTCTGATTCCCTGCATCTGATTCCCCGCCAAAGATTCCCCGCCTCTGATTCCCCGCCTCTGATTCCCCGTCTCTGATTCCCCCACTCTGATTCCACGCCTCTGATTCCCCGCCTATGTTTACACGCCTCTGTTTACCCGCCTGTTTTCCCGCCTCTGATTCCCCACAACAGATTCCCTGCCTCAGATTCCCTGCCCCTGATTCCCTGCCTCTGATTCCCTGCCTCTGATTCCCTGCATCTGATTGCCCGCCTCTGATTCCCCACTTCTGATTCCCCGCCTCTGATTCCCCGCCTCAGATTCCCCGCCTCTGATTCACCGCCTCTGATTCCCCGCCTCTGATTCGCCACTTCTGATTGCCCACCTCTGATTCCCTGCCTCTGATTGCCCACCTCTGATTCCCCACCTCTGATTCCCCACCTCTGATTCCCCACTTCTGATTCCCCGCCTCTGATTCCCCGCCTCTGATTCACCGCCTCTGATTCCCCGCCTCTGATTCCCCGCCTCTGATTCCCCACTTCTGATTGCCCGCCTCTGATTCCCTGCCTCTGATTTCCCACCTCTGATTTCCCACCTCTAATTCCCCACCTCTGATTCCCCACTTCTGATTCCCCGCCTCTGATTCCCCGCCTCTGATTCCACGCCTCTGATTCCACGCCTCTGATTCCCCGCCTCTGATTCCCCGCCTCTGATTCCCCTCCTCTGATACCCCGACTCTGATTCCCCGCCTCTGATTCCCCGCATCTGATTCCCCGCCTCTGATTCCCCGCCTCTGATTCCCCGCCTCTGATTCCCCACCTCAGATTCCCTACCTCAGATTCCCTGCCTCTGATTCCCTGCTTCTGATTCCCTGCCTCTGATTCCCTGCATCTGATTGCCCGCCTCTGATTCTCCGCCTCTGATTCCCCGCTTCTGATTCCCCGCCTCTGATTCCCCGCCTCTGATTCCCCGCCTCTGATTCCCCGCCTCTGATTCCCCACCTCTGATTCACTGCCGCTCTTTCCGCTCAACTTTCCTGGCCTACGTTTCCCCACATATCTTTCCCCGCCTCTGATACCCCGCCTTTGACTCCCCGCCTCTGATTCCCCGCCTCTGATGACCCGCATCTGATACCCCGCCTCTGATTCCCTGCCTCTGATACCCTGCCTCTGATAACTTTTTACTGATTCCCTGCCTCAGATTCCCTGCCTGCGATTCCCTGCCTCAGATTCCCTGCCTCAGATTCCCTGCATCAGATTCCCTTCATCTGATTCCCTGCCTCTGATTCCCCGCCTCTGATTCCCCGCCTCTGATTCCCCGCCTCTGATTCCCCACCTCTGTCTCTATGCCTCTCTTTTGCCTGCACTCTTTCCCCTCCACTCTTTCCGTGCCTCTCTTTCCCTCCCTCAATTTCAACAACTCTGTTTGATCTGTTCCGTGTACCTCATTTTCAACATACAAGTTCCAACCACGATGTTTCGCCCATCTCTTTCGCCGCCTCTATTTATGCACCTATGTTTACCCGCTTCTGTTTACCCGCCTGTTTCCCCACATCTCTTTCCCCACCTCTGATTCCACGCGTCTGATTCCCCGCCTCTCATTCCCCGCATCTGATTCCCCGCCTCTGATTCACCGCCTCCCTTTCCGCGCAACTTTCCTGGCCTACGTTGACCCACATCTCTTTCCCCACCTCTGATTCCACGCCTCTGATTCGCCGCCTCTGATTGCCCGCCTGGGATTTCCTGCATCTGATTCCCCGCCTCTGATTCCCCGCCTCTGATTCCCCGCGTCTGATTCCCTGCCTCTGATTCCCCGCCTCTGATTCCCCGCATCTGATTCCCTGCCTCTCTTTCCCTGCCTCTATTTCCGTGCCTCTTTCTCTGCATCTCGTTTGCCACATCTCATTTCCCCCTTCAGATAACCCGCATCAGTTTCCCTGCCACAGATTCCCTGCCTCAGATTCCCTGCCTCAGATTCCCTGCATCAGATTCCCTTCATCTGATTCCCTGCCTCTGATTCCCCGCGGCTGATTCCCCACCTCTGATTCCCTGCCTCTGATTCCCTGCCTCTGATTAACTGCCTCTGATTCCCTGCATCTGATTGCCCGCCTCTGATTCCCTGCCTCTGATTCCCCGCCTCTGATACCCCGCCTCTGATTCCCCGCCTCTGATTCCCCACCTCTGATTCCCCACTTCTGATTCGCCGCCTCTGATTCCCCGTCTCTGATTCCACGCCTCTGATTCCCCGCCTCTGATTCCGCGCCTCTGATTCCCCGCCTCTGATTCCCCGCCTCTGATTCCCCGCCTCTGTTTACCCACCAGTTTCCCCACCTCTGATTCCCCACCTCAGATTCCCTGCCTCAGATTCCCTGCCTCTGATTCCCTGCCTCTGATTCCCTTCCTCTGATTCCCTGCATCTGATTGCCCGCCTCTGATTCTCCGCCTCTGATTCCCCGCCTCTGATTCCCCACCTCTGATTCCCCGCTTCTGATTCCCCGCCTCTGATTCCCCGCCTCTGATTCCCCGCCTCTGATTCCCCTCCTCTGATTCCCCACCTCTGATTCACTGCCTCCCTTTCCGCTCAACTTTCCTGGCCTACGTTTCCCCACATATCTTTCCCCGCCTCTGATTCCCCGCCTCTGATTCCACGCCTCTGATTCCCCGCCTCTGATTCCCCACCTCTGATTCCCCGCCTCTAATTCCCCGCCTCTGATTCCCCTCCTCTGATACCCCGCCTCTGATTCCCCGCCTCTGATTCCCCGCATCTGATTCCCCGCATCTGATTCCCCGCCTCTGATTCCCCGCCTCTGATTCCCCGCCTCTGATTCCCCGCCTCTGATTCCCCGCCTCTGATTCCCCGCCTCTTATTCCCCGCCTATGTTTACCTGCCTCTGTTTACCCGCCTGTTTCCCCACCTCAGATTCCCTGCCTCAGATTCCTTGCATCAGATTCCCTTCATCTGATTCCCTGCATCTGATTCCCTGCCTCTGATTCCCCGCCTCTGATTCCCCGCCTCTGATTCCCCACCTCTGATTCCCCCCTCTGATTCCCCGCCTCTGATTCCCCTCCTCTGATTCCCCGCCTCTGATTCCCCGCGTCTGATACCCTTCCTCTCTTTCCCTTCCTCTATTTCCGTGCCTTTTTCTCTGCATCTCGTTTCCCACATCTCATTTCCCCCTTCTGATAACCCGCATCAGATTCCCTGCCACAGATTCCCTGCCTCAGATTCCCTTCCTCAGATTCCCTGCATCAGATTCCCTTCATCTGATTCCCTGCCTCTGATTCCCCGCCTCTGATTCCCCACCTCTGAGTCCCTGCCTCAGATTCCCTGCCTCTGATTCTCTGCCTCTGATTCCCTGCCCCTGATTCCCTGCATCTGATTGCCCGCCTCTGATTCTCCGCCTCTGATTCCCCGCCTCTGATTCCCCGCCTCTGATTCCCCGCCTCTGATTCCTCGCCTCTGATTCCCCGCCTCTGATTCCCTGCCTCTGATAACCTGCCTCTGATTCCCTGCCTCTGATTCCCTGCCTCTGAGTCCCCACTTCTGATTCCCCGCATCCGATTCCGCACCCATGTTTTACCGCCTCTGTTGCTCTGCTTCTGATTTCCCGGCTCAGATTCACCCGCTCTGATTCCGCACCTCAGATTCCACGCCTCTCTTTCTGTTTCTCTGATTCCCCGCCTCTGATTCCACGCCTCTGATTACCCGCCTCTGATACCCTGCCTCTCTTTCCCTGCCTCTATTTCCGTGCCTGTTTCTCTGCATCTCGTTTCCCACATCTCATTTCCCCCTTCTGATAACCCGCATCAGATTCCCTGCCACAGATTCCCTGCCTCAGATTCCCTGCATCAGATTCCCTGCATCAGATTCCCTTCATCTGATTCCCTGCCTCTGATTCCTCGCCTCTGATTCCCTGCCTCTGATTCCCCACCTCTGTTTACCCGCCTGTTTCCCCGCCTCTGATTCACCACCTCATATTCGCCGCCTCAGATTCCCTGCCTCTGATTCCCTGCCTCTGTTTCCCTGCCTCAGATTCCATGCATCTGATTGCCCGCCTCTGATATCCTGCCTCTGATTCCCCGCCTCTGATTCCCCGCCTCTGATACCCTACCTCTGATTCCCCACTTCTGATTCCACGCCTCTGATTACCCGCCTCTGATACCCTGCCTATCTTTCCCTGCCTCTATTTCCGTGCCTCTTTCTCTGCATCTCGTTTCCCACATCTCATTTCCCCCTTCTGATAACCCGCATCAGATTCCCTGCCACAGATTCCCTGCCTCAGATTCCCTGCATCAGATTCCCTGCATCAGATTCCCTTCATCTGATTCCCTGCCTCTGATTCCTCGCCTCTGATTCCCTGCCTCTGATTCCCCGCCTCTGTTTACCCGCCTGTTTCCCCGCCTCTGATTCACCACCTCATATTCGCCGCCTCAGATTCCCTGCCTCTGATTCCCTGCCTCTGTTTCCCTCCCTCAGATTCCCTGCATCTGATTGCCCGCCTCTGATTTCCTGCCTCTGATTCCCCGCCTCTGATTCCCCGCCTCTGATTCCCTACCTCTGATTCCCCACTTCTGATTCCCCGCCTCTGATTCCCCGCCTCTGATTCCACGCCTCTGATTCCCCGCCTCCGATTCCCCGCCTCTGATTCCCCGCTTCTGATACCCCGCCTCTGATTCCCCGCATCTGATTCCCTGCATCTGATTCCCCGCCTCAGATTCCCCGCCTCTGATTTCCCGGCTCTGATTCTCCGCCTCTGATTCCCCGACTCTGATTCCCCGCCTCTGATACCCCACCTATGTTTACCTGCCTCTGTTTACCCGCCTGTTTTCCCGCCTCTGATTCCCCACCACAGATTCCATGCCTCAGATTCCTTGCCTCTGATTCCCTGCCTCTGATTCCCTGCCTCTGATTCCCTGCATCTGATTGCCCACCTCTGATTCCCCGCCTCTGATTCCCCGCCTCTGATTCCCCACCTCTGATTCCCCACTTCTGATTCCCCTCCTCTGATTCCCCGCCTCTGATTCCCCGCCTCTGATTCACCGCCTCTGATTCCCCGCCTCTGATTCCCCACCTCTGATTCCCCACTTCTGATTGCCCGCCTCTGACTCCCTGCCTCTGATTCCCCACCTCTGATTTCCCACCTCTGATTCCCCACCTCTGATTCCCCACTTCTGATTCCCCGCCTCTGATTCCCCGCCTCTGATTCCACGCCTCTGATTCCACGCCTCTGATTCCCCGCCTCTGATTCCCCGCCTCTGATTCCCCTCCTCTGATACCCCGACTCTGATTCCCCGCCTCTGATTCCCCGCATCTGATTCCCCGCCTCTGATTCCCCGCCTCTGATTCCCCGCCTCTGATTCCCCGCCTCTGATTCCCCGCCTCTGATTCCCCGCCTCTGATTCCCCGCCTGTGTTTACCTGCCTCTGTTTACACGCCTGTTTCCCCGCCTATGATTCCCCACCTCAGATTCCCTACCTCAGATTCCCTGCCTCTGATTCCCTGCTTCTGATTCCCTGCCTCTGATTCCCTGCATCTGATTGCCCGCCTCTGATTCTCCGCCTCTGATTCCCCGCTTCTGATTCCCCACCTCTGATTCCCCGCCTCTGATTCCCCGCCTCTGATTCCCCGCCTCTGATTCCCCACCTCTGATTCACTGCCGCTCTTTCCGCTCAACTTTCCTGGCCTACGTTTCCCCACATATCTTTCCCCGCCTCTGATACCCCGCCTTTGACTCCCCGCCTCTGATTCCCCGCCTCTGATGACCCGCATCTGATACCCCGCCTCTGATTCCCTGCCTTTGATACCCTGCCTCTGATAACTTTTTACTGATTCCCTGCCTCAGATTCCCTGCCTCCGATTCCCTGCCTCAGATTCCCTGCCTCAGATTCCCTGCATCAGATTCCCTTCATCTGATTCCCTGCCTCTGATTCCCCGCCTCTGATTCCCCGCCTCTGATTCCCCGCCTCTGATTTCCCACCTCTGTCTCTACGCCTCTCTTTTGCCTGCACTCTTTCCCCTCCACTCTTTCCGTGCCTCTCTTTCCCTCCCTCAATTTCAACAACTCTGTTTGATCTGTTCCGTGTACCTCATTTTCAACATACAAGTTCCAACCACGATGTTTCGCCCATCTCTTTCGCCGCCTCTATTTATGCACCTATGTTTACCCGCTTCTGTTTACCCGCCTGTTTCCCCACATCTCTTTCCCCACCTCTGATTCCACGCCTCTGATTCCCCGCCTCTCATTCCCCGCATCTGATTCCCCGCCTCTGATTCACCGCCTCCCTTTCCGCGCAACTTTCCTGGCCTACGTTTACCCACATCTCTTTCCCCACCTCTGATTCCACGCCTCTGATTCGCCGCCTCTGATTGCCCGCCTGGGATTTCCTGCATCTGATTCCCCGCCTCTGATTCCCCGCCTCTGATTCCCCGCGTCTGATTCCCTGCCTCTGATTCCCCGCCTCTGATTCCCCGCATCTGATTCCCTGCCTCTCTTTCCCTGCCTCTATTTCCGTGCCTCTTTCTCTGCATCTCGTTTGCCACATCTCATTTCCCCCTTCAGATAACCCGCATCAGTTTCCCTGCCACAGATTCCCTGCCTCAGATTCCCTGCCTCAGATTCCCTGCATCAGATTCCCTTCATCTGATTCCCTGCCTCTGATTCCCCGCGGCTGATTCCCCACCTCTGATTCCCTGCCTCTGATTCCCTGCCTCTGATTAACTGCCTCTGATTCCCTGCATCTGATTGCCCGCCTCTGATTCCCTGCCTCTGATTCCCCGCCTCTGATACCCCGCCTCTGATTCCCCGCCTCTGATTCCCCACCTCTGATTCCCCACTTCTGATTCGCCGCCTCTGATTCCCCGTCTCTGATTCCACGCCTCTGATTCCCCGCCTCTGATTCCGCGCCTCTGATTCCCCGCCTCTGATTCCCCGCCTCTGATTCCCCGCCTCTGTTTACCCACCAGTTTCCCCACCTCTGATTCCCCACCTCAGATTCCCTGCCTCAGATTCCCTGCCTCTGATTCCCTGCCTCTGATTCCCTTCCTCTGATTCCCTGCATCTGATTGCCCGCCTCTGATTCTCCGCCTCTGATTCCCCGCCTCTGATTCCCCACCTCTGATTCCCCGCTTCTGATTCCCCGCCTCTGATTCCCCGCCTCTGATTCCCCGCCTCTGATTCCCCGCCTCTGATTCCCCACCTCTGATTCACTGCCTCCCTTTCCGCTCAACTTTCCTGGCCTATGTTTCCCCACATATCTTTCCCCGCCTCTGATTCCCCGCCTCTGATTCCACGCCTCTGATTCCCCGCCTCTGATTCCCCACCTCTGATTCCCCGCCTCTAATTCCCCGCCTCTGATTCCCCTCCTCTGATACCCCGCCTCTGATTTCCCGCCTCTGATTCCCCGCATCTGATTCCCCGCATCTGATTCCCCGCCTCTGATTCCCCGCCTCTGATTCCCCGCCTCTGATTCCCCGCCTCTGATTCCCCGCCTCTGATTCCCCGCCTCTTATTCCCCGCCTATGTTTACCTGCCTCTGTTTACCCGCCTGTTTCCCCACCTCAGATTCCCTGCCTCAGATTCCTTGCATCAGATTCCCTTCATCTGATTCCCTGCATCTGATTCCCTGCCTCTGATTCCCCGCCTCTGATTCCCCGCCTCTGATTCCCCACCTCTGATTCCCCCCTCTGATTCCCCGCCTCTGATTCCCCTCCTCTGATTCCCCGCCTCTGATTCCCCGCGTCTGATACCCTTCCTCTCTTTCCCTTCCTCTATTTCCGTGCCTTTTTCTCTGCATCTCGTTTCCCACATCTCATTTCCCCCTTCTGATAACCCGCATCAGATTCCCTGCCACAGATTCCCTGCCTCAGATTCCCTTCCTCAGATTCCCTGCATCAGATTCCCTTCATCTGATTCCCTGCCTCTGATTCCCCGCCTCTGATTCCCCACCTCTGAGTCCCTGCCTCAGATTCCCTGCCTCTGATTCTCTGCCTCTGATTCCCTGCCCCTGATTCCCTGCATCTGATTGCCCGCCTCTGATTCTCCGCCTCTGATTCCCCGCCTCTGATTCCCCGCCTCTGATTCCCCGCCTATGATTCCTCGCCTCTGATTCCCCGCCTCTGATTCCCTGCCTCTGATAACCTGCCTCTGATTCCCTGCCTCTGATTCCCTGCCTCTGAGTCCCCACTTCTGATTCCCCGCATCCGATTCCGCACCCATGTTTTACCGCCTCTGTTGCTCTGCTTCTGATTTCCCGGCTCAGATTCACCCGCTCTGATTCCGCACCTCAGATTCCACGCCTCTCTTTCTGTGTCTCTGATTCCCCGCCTCTGATTCCACGCCTCTGATTACCCGCCTCTGATACCCTGCCTCTCTTTCCCTGCCTCTATTTCCGTGCCTGTTTCTCTGCATCTCGTTTCCCACATCTCATTTCCCCCTTCTGATAACCCGCATCAGATTCCCTGCCACAGATTCCCTGCCTCAGATTCCCTGCATCAGATTCCCTGCATCAGATTCCCTTCATCTGATTCCCTGCCTCTGATTCCTCGCCTCTGATTCCCTGCCTCTGATTCCCCACCTCTGTTTACCCGCCTGTTTCCCCGCCTCTGATTCACCACCTCATATTCGCCGCCTCAGATTCCCTGCCTCTGATTCCCTGCCTCTGTTTCCCTGCCTCAGATTCCCTGCATCTGATTGCCCGCCTCTGATATCCTGCCTCTGATTCCCCGCCTCTGATTCCCCGCCTCTGATACCCTACCTCTGATTCCCCACTTCTGATTCCACGCCTCTGATTACCCGCCTCTGATACCCTGCCTCTCTTTCCCTGCCTCTATTTCCGTGCCTCTTTCTCTGCATCTCGTTTCCCACATCTCATTTCCCCCTTCTGATAACCCGCATCAGATTCCCTGCCACAGATTCCCTGCCTCAGATTCCCTGCATCAGATTCCCTGCATCAGATTCCCTTCATCTGATTCCCTGCCTCTGATTCCTCGCCTCTGATTCCCTGCCTCTGATTCCCCGCCTCTGTTTACCCGCCTGTTTCCCCGCCTCTGATTCACCACCTCATATTCGCCGCCTCAGATTCCCTGCCTCTGATTCCCTGCCTCTGTTTCCCTCCCTCAGATTCCCTGCATCTGATTGCCCGCCTCTGATTTCCTGCCTCTGATTCCCCGCCTCTGATTCCCCGCCTCTGATTCCCTACCTCTGATTCCCCACTTCTGATTCCCCGCCTCTGATTCCCCGCCTCTGATTCCACGCCTCTGATTCCCCGCCTCCGATTCCCCGCCTCTGATTCCCCGCTTCTGATACCCCGCCTCTGATTCCCCGCATCTGATTCCCTGCATCTGATTCCCCGCCTCAGATTCCCCGCCTCTGATTTCCCGGCTCTGATTCTCCGCCTCTGATTCCCCGACTCTGATTCCCCGCCTCTGATACCCCACCTATGTTTACCTGCCTCTGTTTACCCGCCTGTTTTCCCGCCTCTGATTCCCCACCACAGATTCCCTGCCTCAGATTCCTTGCCTCTGATTCCCTGCCTCTGATTCCCTGCCTCTGATTCCCTGCATCTGATTGCCCACCTCTGATTCCCCGCCTCTGATTCCCCGCCTCTGATTCCCTGCCTCTGATTCCCCGCCTCTGATTCCCCACATCTTATTCCCCACTTCTGATTCCCCGCCTCTGGTTCCCCGCCTCTGATTCCCCGCCTCTGATTCCCCGCATCTGATTCCACTCCTCTGATACCCCACCTCTGATTCCCTGCCTCTGATTCCCTGCATCTGATTGCCCACCTCTGATTCCCCGCCTCTGATTCCCCGCCTCTGATTCCCTGCCTCTGATTCCCCGCCTCTGATTCCCCACATCTTATTCCCCACTTCTGATTCCCCGCCTCTGGTTCCCCGCCTCTGATTCCCCGCCTCTGATTCCCCGCATCTGATTCCCCTCCTCTGATACCCCACCTCTGATTCCCCGCCTCTGATTCCCCACATCTGATTCCCCGCCTCTGATTCCCCGCCTCTGATTCCCCGCCTCTGATTCCCCACCTATGTTTACCCGCCTCTGTTTACCCGCCTGTTTCCCCGCCTCTGATTCCCCACCTCAGATTCCCTACCTCAGATTCCCTGCCTCTGATTCCATGCCTCTGATTCCCTGCCTCTGATTCCCTGCATCTGATTGCCCGCCTCTGATTCTCTGCCTCTGATTCCCTGCCTCTGATTCCCCACCTATGATTCCCCGCTTCTGATTCCCCACCTCTGATTCCCCGCCTCTGATTCCCCGCCTCTGATTCCCCGCCTCTGAAGACCCGCATCTGATACCCCGCCTCTGAATCCCCGCCTCTGATACCGTGCCTCTGATAACTTTTTACTGATTCCCTGCCTCAGATTCCCTGCCTCCGATTCCCTGCCTCAGATTCCCTGCCTCAGATTCCCTGCATCAGATTCCCTTCATCTGATTCCCTGCCTCTGTTTCCCCGCCTCTGATTCCCTGCCTCTGATTCCCCACCTATGATTCCCCGCTTCTGATTCCCCACCTCTGATTCCCCGCCTCTGATTCCCCGCCTCTGATTCCCCGCCTCTGATTCCCCACCTCTGATTCACTGCCTCCCTTTCCGCTCAACTTTCCTGGCCTACGTTTCCCCATATATCTTTCCCCGCCTCTGATACCCAGCCTCTGATTCCCCGCCTCTGATTCCCCGCCTCTGAAGACCCGCATCTGATACCCCGCCTCTGAATCCCCGCCTCTGATACCGTGCCTCTGATAACTTTTTACTGATTCCCTGCCCCAGATTCCCTGCCTCCGATTCCCTGCCTCAGATTCCCTGCCTCAGATTCCCTGCATCAGATTCCCTTCATCTGATTCCCTGCCTCTGTTTCCCCGCCTCTGATTCCCTGCCTCTGATTCCCCGCCTCTGAATCCCCGCCTCTGATACCCTGCCTCTGATAACTTTTTACTGATTCCTCGCCTCTGATTCCCCGCCTCTGATTCCCCGCCTCTGATTCCCCGCCTCTTATTCCCCGCCTATGTTTACCCTCCTCTGTTTACCCGCCTGTTTCCCCGCCTCAGATTCCCTGCCTCAGATTCCCTGCATCAGATTCCCTTCATCTGATTCCCTGCCTCTGATTCCCGGCCTCTGATTCCCCGCCTCTGATTCCCCGCCTCTGATTCCCCACCTCTGATTCCCCCCTCTGATTCCCCGCCTCTGATTCCCCGCCTCTGATTCCCCGCCTCTGATTCCCCGCGTCTGATTCCCTGCCTCTCTTTCCCTTCCTCTATTTCCGTGCCTCTTTCTCTGCATCTCGTTTCCCACATCTCATTTCCCCCTTCTGATAACCCGCATCAGATTCCCTGCCACAGATTCCCTGCCTCAAATTCCCTTCCTCAGATTCCCTGCATCAGATTCCCTTCATCTGATTCCCTGCCTCTGATTCCCCGCCTCTGATTCCCCACCTCTGAGTCCCTGCCTCAGATTCCCTGCCTCAGATTCTCTGCCTCTGAATTCCTGCCTCTGATTCCCTGCATCTGATTGCCCGCCTCTGATTCTCCGCCTCTGATTCCCCGCCTCTGATTCCCTGCTTCTGATAACCTGCCTCTGATTCCCTGCCTCTGAGTCACGACTTCTGATTCCCCGCGTGCGATTCCGCACCCATGTTTAATCGCCTCTGTTGCTCTGCTTCCGATTTCCCGGCTCAGATTCATCGGCTCTGATTCCGCATCTCTGATTCCACGCCTCTCTTTCTGTGTCTCTGATTCCCCGCCTCTGATTCCACGCCTCTGATTACCTGCCTCTGATACCCTGCCTCTCTTTCCCTGCATCTATTTCCGTGCCTCTTTCTCTGCATCTCGTTTCCCACATCTCATTTCCCCCTTCTGATAACCCGCATCAGATTCCCCGCCTCAGATTCCCCGCCTCAGATTCCCCGCCTCTGATTTCCCGGTTCTGATTCCCCGCCTCTGATTCCACGACTCTGATTCCCCGCTTCTGATACCACACCTATGTTTACCCGCCTCTGTTTACCCGCCTGTTTTCCCGCCTCTGATTCCCCACCACAGATTCCCTGCCTCAGATTCCCTGCCTCTGATTCCCTGCCTCTGATTCCCTGCATCTGATTGCCCGCCTCTGATTCCCCGCCTATGATTCCCCGCCTCTGATTCCCCACCTCTGATTCCCTGCCTCTGATTCCCCACCTATGATTCCCCGCTTCTGATTCCCCACCTCTGATTCCCCGCCTCTGATTCCCCGCCTCTGATTCCCCACCTCTGATTCACTGCCTCCCTTTCCGCTCAACTTTCCTGGCCTACGTTTCCCCATATATCTTTCCCCGCCTCTGATACCCCGCCTCTGATTCCCCGCCTCTGATTCCCCGCCTCTGAAGACCCGCATCTGATACCCCGCCTCTGAATCCCCGCATCTGATACCGTGCCTCTGATAACTTTTTACTGATTCCCTGCCTCAGATTCCCTGCCTCCGATTCCCAGCCTCAGATTCCCTGCATCAGATTCCCTTCATCTGATTCCCTGCCTCTGTTTCCCCGCCTCTGATTCCCTGCCTCTGATTCCCCGCCTCTGAATCCCCGCCTCTGATACCCTGCCTCTGATAACTTTTTACTGATTCCCCGCCTCTGATTCCCCGCCTCTGATTCCCCGCCTCTGATTCCCCGCCTCTTATTCCCCGCCTATGTTTACCCGCCTCTGTTTACCCGCCTGTTTCCCCGCCTCAGATTCCCTGCCTCAGATTCCCTGCATCAGATTCCCTTCATCTGATTCCCTGCCTCTGATTCCCGGCCTCTGATTCCCCGCCTCTGATTCCCCGCCTCTGATTCCCCACCTCTGATTCCCCCCTCTGATTCCCCGCCTCTGATTCCCCGCCTATGATTCCCCGCCTCTGATTCCCCGCGTCTGATTCCCTGCCTCTCTTTCCCTTCCTCTATTTCCGTGCCTCTTTCTCTGCATCTCATTTCCCACATCTCATTTCCCCCTTCTGATAACCCGCATCAGATTCCCTGCCACAGATTCCCTGCCTCAGATTCCCTTCCTCAGATTCCCTGCATCAGATTCCCTTCATCTGATTCCCTTCCTCTGATTCCCCGCCTCTGATTCCCCACCTCTGAGTCCCTGCCTCTGATTCTCCGCCTCTGATTCCCCGCCTCTGATTCCCTGCTTCTGATAACCTGCCTCTGATTCCCTGCCTCTGAGTCACGACTTCTGATTCCCCGCGTGCGATTCCGCACCCATGTTTAATCGCCTCTGTTGCTCTGCTTCCGATTTCCCGGCTCAGATTCATCGGCTCTGATTCCGCATCTCTGATTCCACGCCTCTCTTTCTGTGTCTCTGATTCCCCGCCTCTGATTCCACGCCTCTGATTACCTGCCTCTGATACCCTGCCTCTCTTTCCCTGCATCTATTTCCGTGCCTCTTTCTCTGCATCTCGTTTCCCACATCTCATTTCCCCCTTCTGATAACCCGCATCAGATTCCCCGCCTCAGATTCCCCGCCTCAGATTCCCCGCCTCTGATTTCCCGGTTCTGATTCCCCGCCTCTGATTCCACGACTCTGATTCCCCGCTTCTGATACCACACCTATGTTTACCCGCCTCTGTTTACCCGCCTGTTTTCCCGCCTCTGATTCCCCACCACAGATTCCCTGCCTCAGATTCCCTGCCTCTGATTCCCTGCCTCTGATTCCCTGCATCTGATTGCCCGCCTCTGATTCCCCGCCTATGATTCCCCGCCTCTGATTCCCCACCTCTGATTCCCTGCCTCTGATTCCCCACCTATGATTCCCCGCTTCTGATTCCCCACCTCTGATTCCCCGCCTCTGATTCCCCGCCTCTGATTCCCCGCCTCTGATTCCCCACCTCTGATTCACTGCCTCCCTTTCCGCTCAACTTTCCTGGCCTACGTTTCCCCATATATCTTTCCCCGCCTCTGATACCCCGCCTCTGATTCCCCGCCTCTGATTCCCCGCCTCTGAAGACCCGCATCTGATACCCCGCCTCTGAATCCCCGCATCTGATACCGTGCCTCTGATAACTTTTTACTGATTCCCTGCCTCAGATTCCCTGCCTCCGATTCCCAGCCTCAGATTCCCTGCATCAGATTCCCTTCATCTGATTCCCTGCCTCTGTTTCCCCGCCTCTGATTCCCTGCCTCTGATTCCCCGCCTCTGAATCCCCGCCTCTGATACCCTGCCTCTGATAACTTTTTACTGATTCCCCGCCTCTGATTCCCCGCCTCTGATTCCCCGCCTCTGATTCCCCGCCTCTTATTCCCCGCCTATGTTTACCCGCCTCTGTTTACCCGCCTGTTTCCCCGCCTCAGATTCCCTGCCTCAGATTCCCTGCATCAGATTCCCTTCATCTGATTCCCTGCCTCTGATTCCCGGCCTCTGATTCCCCGCCTCTGATTCCCCGCCTCTGATTCCCCACCTCTGATTCCCCCCTCTGATTCCCCGCCTCTGATTCCCCGCCTATGATTCCCCGCCTCTGATTCCCCGCGTCTGATTCCCTGCCTCTCTTTCCCTTCCTCTATTTCCGTGCCTCTTTCTCTGCATCTCATTTCCCACATCTCATTTCCCCCTTCTGATAACCCGCATCAGATTCCCTGCCACAGATTCCCTGCCTCAGATTCCCTTCCTCAGATTCCCTGCATCAGATTCCCTTCATCTGATTCCCTTCCTCTGATTCCCCGCCTCTGATTCCCCACCTCTGAGTCCCTGCCTCAGATTCCCTGCCTCAGATTCTCTGCCTCTGAATTCCTGCCTCTGATTCCCTGCATCTGATTGCCCGCCTCTGATTCTCCGCCTCTGATTCCCCGCCTCTGATTCCCTGCCTCTGATAACCTGCCTCTGATTCCCTGCCTCTGAGTCACCACTTCTGATTCCCCGCGTCCGATTCCGCACCCATGTTTCATCGCCTCTGTTGATCTGCTTCCGATTTCCCGGCTCAGATTCATCGGCTCTGATTCCGCACCTCTGATTCCACGCCTCTCTTTCTGTGTCTTTGATTCCCCGCCTCTGATTCCACGCCTCTGATTACCTGCCTCTGATACCCTGCCTCTCTTTCCCTGCATCTATTTCCGTGCCTCTTTCTCTGCATCTCGTTTCCCACATCTCATTTCCCCCTTCTGATAACCCGCATCAGATTCCCCACCTCAGATTCCCCGCCTCAGATTCCCCGCCTCTGATTTCCCGGTTCTGATTCCCCGGCTCTGATTCCACGACTCTGATTCCCCGCTTCTGATACCCCACCTATGTTTACCCGCCTCTGTTTACCCGCCTGTTTTCCCGCCTCTGATTCCCCACCACAGATTCCCTGCCTCAGATTCCCTGCCTCTGATTCCCTGCATCAGATTCCCTTCATCTGATTCCCTGCCTCTGATTCCCTGCGGCTGATTCCCCACCTCTGATTCCCTGCCTCTGATTCCCTGCCTCTGATTCACTGCCTCTGATTCCCTGCATCTGATTGCCCGCCTCTGATTCCCTGCCTCTGATTCCCCGCCTCTGATTCCCCGCCTCTGATTCCCCACCTCTGATTCCCCACCTCTGATTCCCCACTTCTGATTCACCGTCTCTGATTCCCCGTCTCTGATTCCACGCCTCTGATTCCCCGCCTCTGATTCCGCGCCTCTGATTCCCCGCCTCTGATTCCCCGCCTCTGATTCCCCGCCTCTGTTTACCCACCTGTTTCCCCGCCTCTGATTCCCCACCTCAGATTCCCTGCCTCAGATTCCCTGCCTCTGATTCCCTGCCTCTGATTCCCTTCCTCTGATTCCCTGCATCTGATTGCCCGCCTCTGATTCTCCGCCTCTGATTCCCCGCCTCTGATTCCCCACCTCTGATTCCCCGCTTCTGATTCCCCGCCTCTGATTCCCCGCCTCTGATTCCCCGCCTCTGATTCCCCGCCTCTGATTCCCCACCTCTGATTCACTGCCTCCCTTTCCACTCAACTTTCCTGGCCTACGTTTCCCCACATATCTTTCCCCGCTTCTGATTCCCCGCCTTTGATTCCACGCCTCTGATTCCCCGCCTCTGATTCCCCACCTCTGATTCCCCGCCTCTAATTCCCCGCCTCTGATTCCCCTCCTCTGATACCCCGCCTCTGATTCCCCGCCTCTGATTCCCCGCCTCTTATTCCCCGCCTATGTTTACCCGCCTCTGTTTACCCGCCTGTTTTCCCGCCTCAGATTCCCTGCCTCAGATTCCTTGCATCAGATTCCCTTCATCTGATTCCCTGCCTCTGATTCCCTGCCTCTGATTCCCCGCCTCTGATTCCCCGCCTCTGATTCACCACCTCTGATTCCCCCCTCTGATTCCCTGCCTCTGATTCCCCGCCTCTGATTCCCCGCCTCTGATTCCCCACGTCTGATTCCCTGCCTCTCTTTCCCTTCCTCTATTTCCGTGCCTCTTTCTCTGCATCTCGTTTCCCACATCTCATTTCCCCCTTCTGATAACCCGCATCAGATTCCCTGCCACAGATTCCCTGCCTCAGATTCCCTTCCTCAGATTCCCTGCATCAGATTCCCTTCATCTGATTCCCTGCCTCTGATTCCCCGCCTCTGATTCCCCACCTCTGAGTCCCTGCCTCAGATTCCCTGCCTCTGATTCTCTGCCTCTGATTCCCTGCCCCTGATTCCCTGCATCTGATTGCCCGCCTCTGATTCTTCGCCTCTGATTCCCCGCCTCTGATTCCCCGCCTCTGATTCCCCGCCTCTGATTCCTCGCCTCTGATTCCCCGCCTCTGATTCCCTGCCTCTGATAACCTGCCTCTGATTCCCTGCCTCTGATTCCCTGCCTCTGAGTCCCCACTTCTGATTCCCCGCATCCGATTCCGCACCCATGTTTCACCGCCTCTGTTGCTCTGCTTCTGATTTCCCGGCTCAGATTCACCCGCTCTGATTCCGCACCTCTGATTCCACGCCTCTCTTTCTGTGTCTCTGATTCCCCGCCTCTGATTCCACGCCTCTGATTACCCGCCTCTGATACCCTGCCTCTCTTTCCCTGCCTCTATTTCCGTGCCTCTTTCTCTGCATCTCGTTTCCCACATCTCATTTCCCCCCTTCTGATAACCCGCATCAGATTCCCTGCCACAGATTCCCTGCCTCAGATTCCCTGCCTCAGATTCCCTGCATCAGATTCCCTTCATCTGATTCCCTGCCTCAGATTCCTCGCCTCTGATTCCCTGCCTCTGATTCCCGCCTCTGTTTACCCGCATGTTTCCCCACCTCTGATTCACCACCTCATATTCGCCGCCTCAGATTCCCTGCCTCTGATTCCCTGCCTCTGTTTCCCTGCCTCAGATTCCCTGCATCTGATTGGCCGCCTCTGATTCCCTGCCTCTGATTCCCCGCCTCTGATTCCCCGCCTCTGATTCCCTACCTCTGATTCCCCACTTCTGATTCCCCGCCTCTGATTCCACGCCTCCGAATCCCCGCCTCTGATTCCCCGCCTCTGATACCCCGCGTCTGATTCCCCGCATCTGATTCCCTGCATCTGATTCCCCGCCTCAGATTCCCCGCCTCTGATTTCCCGGCTCTGATTCCCCGCCTCTGATTCCCCGACTCTGATTCCCCGCCTCTGATACCCCACCTATGTTTACCCGCCTCTGTTTACCCGCCTGTTTTCCCGCCTCTGATTCCCCACCACAGATTCCCTGCCTCTGATTCCCCGCCTCTGATTCCCCGCCTCTGATTCCCCACTTCTGAATGCCCGCCTCTGATTCCCTGCCTCTGATTCCCCGCCTCTGATTCCCCACATCTGATTCCCCACTTCTGATTCCCCGCCTCTGATTCCCCGCCTCTGATTCCACGCCTCTGATACCCCGCCTCTGATTCCCCGCCTCTGATTCCCCGCATCTGATTCCCCTCCTCTGATACCCCGCCTCTGATTCCCCACATCTGATTCCCCGCCTCTGATTCCCCGCCTCTGATTCCCCGCCTCTGATTCCCCGCCTCTGATTCCCCGCCTCTGATTCCCCACCTGTTTACCCACCTTTGTTTACCCGCCTGTTTCCCCGCCTCTGATTCCCCACCTCAGATTCCCTACCTCAGATTCCCTGTCTCTGATTCCCTGCCTCTGATTCCCTGCCTCTGATTCCCTGCATCTGATTGCCCGCCTCTGATTCTCTGCCTCTGATTCCCTGCCTCTGATTCCCCACCTATGATTCCCCACTTCTGATTCCCCACCTCTGATTCCCCGCCTCTGATTCCCCGCCTCTGATTCCCCGCCTCTGATTCCCCACCTCTGATTCACTGCCTCCCTTTCCGCTCAACTTTCCTGGCCTACGTTTCCCCATATATCTTTCCCCGCCTCTGATACCCCGCCTCTGATTCCCCGCCTCTGATTCCCCGCCTCTGAAGACCCGCATCTGATACCCCGCCTCTGAATCCCCGCCTCTGATACCGTGCCTCTGATAACTTTTTACTGATTCCCTGCCTCAGATTCCCTGCCTCCGATTCCCTGCCTCAGATTCCCTGCCTCAGATTCCCTGCATCAGATTCCCTTCATCTTATTCCCTGCCTCTGTTTCCCCGCCTCTGATTCCCTGCCTCTGATTCCCCGCCTCTGAATCCCCGCCTCTGATACCCAGCCTCTGATAACTTTTTACTGATTCCCCGCCTCTGATTCCCCGCCTCTGATTCCCCGCCTCTGATTCCCCGCCTCTTATTCCCCGCCTATGTTTACCCGCCTCTGTTTACCCGCCTGCTTCCCCGCCTCAGATTCCCTGCCTCAGATTCCCTGCATCAGATTCCCTTCATCTGATTCCCTGCCTCTGATTCCCTGCCTCTGATTCCCCGACTCTGATACCCCGCCTCTGATTCCCCACCTCTGATTCCCCCCTCTGATTCCCCGCCTCTGATTCCCCGCGTCTGATTCCCTGCCTCTCTTTCCTTTCCTCTATTTCCGTGCCTCTTTCTCTGCATCTCGTTTCCCACATCTCATTTCCCCCTTCTGATAACCCGCATCAGATTCCCTGCCACAGATTACCTGCCTCAGATTCCCTTCCTCAGATTCCCTGCATCAGATTCCCTTCATCTGATTCCCTGCCTCTGATTCCCCGCCTCTGATTCCCCACCTCTGAGTCCCTGCCTCAGATTCCCTGCCTCTGATTCTCTGCCTCTGATTCCCTGCCCCTGATTCCCTGCATCTGATTGCCCGCCTCTGATTCTCCTCCTCTGATTCCCCGCCTCTGATTCCCCGCCTCTGATTCCCCGCCTCTGATTCCTCGCCTCTGATTCCCCGCCTCTGATTCCCTGCCTCTGATAACCTGCCTCTGATTCCCTGCCTCTGATTCCCTGCCTCTGAGTCCCCACTTCTGATTCCCCGCATCCGATTCCGCACCTATGTTTCACTGCCTCTGTTGCTCTGCTTCTGATTTCCCGGCTCAGATTCACCCGCTCTGATTCCACACCTCTGATTCCACGCCTCTCGTTCTGTGTCTCTGATTCCCCGCCTCTGATTCCACGCCTTTGATTACCCGCCTCTGATACCCTGCCTCTCTTTCCCTGCCTCTATTTCCGTGCCTCTTTCTCTGCATCTCGTTTCCCACATCTCATTTCCCCCTTCTGATAACCCGCATCAGATTCCCTGCCACAGATTCCCTGCCTCAGATTCCCTGCATCAGATTCCCTGCATCAGATTCCCTTCATCTGATTCCCTGCCTCTGATTCCTCGCCTCTGATTCCCTGCCTCTGATTCCCCACCTCTGTTTACCCGCCTGTTTCCCCGCCTCTGAATCACCACCTCATATTCGCCGCCTCAGATTCCCTGCCTCTGATTCCCTGCCTCTGTTTCCCTGCCTCTGTTTCCCTGCCTCAGATTCCCTGCATCTGATTGCCCGCCTCTGAATCCCTGCCTCTGATTCCCTGCCTCTGATTCCCCGCCTCTGATTCCCTACCTCTGATTCCCCACTTCTGATTCCCCGCCTCTGATTCCCTGCCTCAGATTCCGTGCATCAGATTCCCTTCATCTGAATCCCTGCTTCTGATTCCCTGCCTCTGATTCCCCGCCTCTGATTCCCCGCCTCTGATTCCCCGCCTCTGATTCCCCGCGTCTGATTCCCTGCCTCTCTTTCCCTTCCTCTATTTCCGTGCCTCTTTCTCTGCATCTCGTTTCCCACATCTCATTTCCCCCTTCTGATAACCCGCATCAGATTCCCTGCCACAGATTCCCTGCCTCTGTTTCCCTGCCTCAGATTCCCTGCCTCTGATTCCCTGCCTCTGATTCCCTTCATCTGATTGCCCGCCTCTGATTCTCTGCCTCTGATTCCCTGCCTCTGATTCCCCACCTATGATTCCCCGCTTCTGATTCCCCACCTCTGATTCCCCGCCTCTGATTCCCCGCCTCTGATTCCCCACCTCTGATTCCCCACCTCTGATTCACTGCCTCCCTTTCCGCTCAACTTTCCTGGCCTACGTTTCCCCATATATCTTTCTCCGCCTCTGATACCCCGCCTCTGATTCCCCGCCTCTGATTCCCCGCCTCTGAAGACCCGCATCTGATACCCCGCCTCTGAATCCCCGCCTCTGATACCGTGCCTCTGATAACTTTTTACTGATTCCCTGCCTCAGATTCCCTGCCTCCGATTCCCTGCCTCAGATTCCCTGCCTCAGATTCCCTGCATCAGATTCCCTTCATCTGATTCCCTGCCTCTGTTTCCCCGCCTCTGATTCCCTGCCTCTGATTCCCCGCCTCTGAATCCCCGCCTCTGATACCCAGCCTCTGATAACTTTTTACTGATTCCCCGCCTCTGATTCCCCGCCTCTGATTCCCCGCCTCTTATTCCCCGCCTATGTTTACCCGCCTCTGTTTACCCGCCTGTTTCCCCACCTCAGATTCCCTGCCTCAGATTCCCTGCATCAAATTCCCTTCCTCAGATTCCCTGCATCAGATTCCCTTCATCTGATTCCCTGCCTCTGATTCCCCGCCTCTGATTCCCCACCTCTGAGTCCCTGCCTCAGATTCCCTGCCTCTGATTTTCTGCCTCTGTTTCCCTGCCCCTGATTCCCTGCATCTGATTGACCGCCCCTGATACTCCGCCTCTGATTGCCCGCCTCTGATTGCCCGCCTCTGATGCCCCGCCTCTGATTCCTCGCCTCTGATTCCCCGCCTCTGATTCCCTGCCTCTGATAACCTGCCTCTGATTCCCTGCCTCTGATTCCCTGCCTCTGAGTCCCCACTTCTGATTCCCCGCATCCGATTCCGCACCCATGTTTCACCGCCTCTGTTGCTCTGCTTCTGATTTCCCGGCTCAGATTCACCCGCTCTGATTCCGCACCTCAGATTCCACGCCTCTCTTTCTGTGTCTCTGATTCCCCGCCTCTGATTCCACGCCTCTGATTACCCGCCTCTGATACCCTGCCTCTCTTTCCCTGCCTCTATTTCGGTGCCTGTTTCTCTGCATCTCGTTTCCCACATCTCATTTCCCCCTTGTGATAACCCGCATCAGATTCCCTGCCACAGATTCCCTGCCTCAGATTCCCTGCATCAGATTCCCTGCATCAGATTCCCTTCATCTGATTCCCTGCCTCTGATTCCTCGCCTCTGATTCCCTGCCTCTGATTCCCCACCTCTGTTTACCCGCCTGTTTCCCCGCCTCTGATTCACCACCTCATATTCGCCGCCTCAGATTCCCTGCCTCTGATTCCCTGCCTCTGTTTCCCTGCCTCAGATTCCCTGCATCTGATTGCCCGCCTCTGATATCCTGCCTCTGATTCCCCGCCTCTGATTACCCGCCTCTGATACCCTGCCTCTCTTTCCCTGCCTCTATTTCCGTGCCTCTTTCTCTGCATCTCGTTTCCCACATCTCATTTCCCCCTTCTGATAACCCGCATCAGATTCCCTGCCACAGATTCCCTGCCTCAGATTCCCTGCATCAGATTCCCTGCATCAGATTCCCTTCATCTGATTCCCTGCCTCTGATTCCTCGCCTCTGATTCCCTGCCTATGATTCCCCGCCTCTGTTTACCCGCCTGTTTCCCCGCCTCTGATTCACCACCTCATATTCGCCGCCTCAGATTCCCTGCCTCTGATTCCCTGCCTCTGTTTCCCTCCCTCAGATTCCCTGCATCTGATTGCCCGCCTCTGATTTCCTGCCTCTGATTCCCCGCCTCTGATTCCCCGCCACTGATTCCCTACCTCTGATTCCCCACTTCTGATTCCCCGCCTCTGATTCCCCACTTCTGATTCCCCGCCTCTGATTCCACGCCTCTGATTCCCCGCCTCCGATTTCCCGCCTCTGATTCCCCGCTTCTGATACCCCGCCTCTGATTCCCTGCATCTAATTCCCTGCATCTGATTCTCCGCCTCTGATTCCCCGACTCTGATTCCCCGCCTCTGATACCCCACCTATGTTTACCCGCCTCTGTTTACCCGCCTGTTTTCCCGCCTCTGATTCCCCACCACAGATTCCCTGCCTCAGATTCCTTGCCTCTGATTCCCTGCCTCTGATTCCCTGCCTCTGATTCCCTGCATCTGATTGCCCACCTCTGATTCCCCGCCTCTGATTCCCCGCCTCTGATTCCCCACCTCTGATTCCCAACTTCTGATTCCCCGCCTCTGATTCCCCGCCTCTGATTCCCCACCTCTGATTCACCGCCTCTGATTCCCCGCCTCTGATTCCCCGCCTCTGATTCCCCACTTCTGATTGCCCGCCTCTGATTCCCTGCCTCTGATTCCCCGCCTCTGATTCCCCACATCTTAATCCCCACTTCTGATTCCCCGCCTCTGATTCCCCGCCTCTGATTCCCCGCCTCTGATTCCCCGCATCTGATTTCCCTCCTCTGATACCCCACCTCTGATTCCCCGCCTCTGATTCCCCACATCTGATTCCCCGCCTCTGATTCCCCGCCTCTGATTCCCCGCATCTAATTCCCCACCTCTGATTCCCCGCCTCTGATTCCCCGCCTCTGATTCCCCACCTATGTTTACCCGCCTCTGTTTACCCGCCTGTTTCCCCGCCTCTGATTCCCCACCTCAGATTCCCTACCTCAGATTCCCTGCCTCTGATTCCATGCCTCTGATTCCCTGCCTCTGATTCCCTGCATCTGATTGCCCGCCTCTGATTCTCTGCCTCTGATTCCCTGCCTCTGATTCCCCACCTATGATTCCCCGCTTCTGATTCCCCACCTCTGATTCCCCGCCTCTGATTCCCCGCCTCTGATTCTCCGCCTCTGATTCCCCACCTCTGATTCACTGCCTCCCTTTCCGCTCAACTTTCCTGGCCTACGTTTCCCCATATATCTTTCCCCGCCTCTGATACCCCGCCTCTGATTCCCCGCCTCTGATTCCCCGCCTCTGAAGACCCGCATCTGATACCCCGCCTCTGAATCCCCGCCTCTGATACCGTGCCTCTGATAACTTTTTACTGATTCCCTGCCTCAGATTCCCTGCCTCCGATTCCCTGCCTCAGATTCCCTGCCTCAGATTCCCTGCATCAGATTCCCTTCATCTGATTCCCTGCCTCTGTTTCCCCGCCTCTGATTCCCTGCCTCTGATTCCCCGCCTCTGAATCCCCGCCTCTGATACCCTGCCTCTGATAACTTTTTACTGATTCCCCGCCTCTGATTCCCCGCCTCTGATTCCCCGCCTCTGATTCCCCGCCTCTTATTCCCCGCCTATGTTTACCCGCCTCTGTTTACCCGCCTGTTTCCCCGCCTCAGATTCCCTGCCTCAGATTCCCTGCATCAGATTCCCTTCATCTGATTCCCTGCCTCTGATTCCCGGCCTCTGATTCCCCGCCTCTGATTCCCCGCCTCTGATTCCCCACCTCTGATTCCCCCCTCTGATTCCCCGCCTCTGATTCCCCGCCTCTGATTCCCCGCCTCTGATTCCCCGCGTCTGATTCCCTGCCTCTCTTTCCCTTCCTTTATTTCCGTGCCTCTTTCTCTGCATCTCGTTTCCCACATCTCATTTCCCCCATCTGATAACCCGCATCAGATTCCCTGCCACAGATTCCCTGCCTCAAATTCCCTTCCTCAGATTCCCTGCATCAGATTCCCTTCATCTGATTCACTGCCTCTGATTCCCCGCCTCTGATTCCCCACCTCTGAGTCCCTGCCTCAGATTCCCTGCCTCAGATTCTCTGCCTCTGAATTCCTGCCTCTGATTCCCTGCATCTGATTGCCCGCCTCTGATTCTCCGCCTCTGATTCCCCGCCTCTGATTCCCTGCCTCTGATAACCTGCCTCTGATTCCCTGCCTCTGAGTCACCACTTCTGATTCCCCGCGTCCGATTCCGCACCCATGTTTCATCGCCTCTGTTGCTCTGCTTCCGATTTCCCGGCTCAGATTCATCGGCTCTGATTCCGCACCTCTGATTCCACGCCTCTCTTTCTGTGTCTCTGATTCCCCGCCTCTGATTCCACGCCTCTGATTACCTGCCTCTGATACCCTGCCTCTCTTTCCCTGCATCTATTTCCGTGCCTCTTTCTCTGCATCTCGTTTCCCACATCTCATTTCCCCCTTCTGATAACCCGCATCAGATTCCCCGCCTCAGATTCCCCGCCTCAGATTCCCCGCCTCTGATTTCCCAGTTCTGATTTCCCGCCTCTGATTCCACGACTCTGATTCCCCGCTTCTGATACCCCACCTATGTTTACCCGCCTCTGTTTACCCGCCTGTTTTCCCGCCTCTGATTCCCCACCACAGATTCCCTGCCTCAGATTCCCTGCCTCTGATTCCCTGCCTCTGATTCCCTGCCTCTGATTCCCTGCATCTGATTGCCCGCCTCTGATTCCCCGCCTATGATTCCCCGCCTCTGATTCCCCACCTCTGATTCCCCACTTCTGATTCCCCGCCTCTGATTCCGCGCCTCTGATTCCCCGCCTCTGATTCACGGCCTCTGATTCCCCGCCTCTGATTTCCCGCCTCTGATACCCCACTTCTGATTGCCCTCCTCTGATTCCCTTCCTCTGATTCCCTGCATCTGATTGCCCGCCTCCGATTCTCCTCCTCTGATTCCCCGCCTCTGATTCCCCGCCTCTGATTCCCCGCCTCTGATTCCTCGCCTCTGATTCCCCGCCTCTGATTCCCTGCCTCTGATAACCTGCCTCTGATTCCCTGCCTCTGATTCCCTGCCTCTGAGTCCCCACTTCTGATTCCCCGCATCCGATTCCGCACCTATGTTTCACTGCCTCTGTTGCTCTGCTTCTGATTTCCCGGCTCAGATTCACCCGCTCTGATTCCACACCTCTGATTCCACGCCTCTCGTTCTGTGTCTCTGATTCCCCGCCTCTGATTCCACGCCTCTGATTACCCGCCTCTGATACCCTGCCTCTCTTTCCCTGCCTCTATTTCCGTGCCTCTTTCTCTGCATCTCGTTTCCCACATCTCATTTCCCCCTTCTGATAACCCGCATCAGATTCCCTGCCACAGATTCCCTGCCTCAGATTCCCTGCATCAGATTCCCTGCATCAGATTCCCTTCATCTGATTCCCTGCCTCTGATTCCTCGCCTCTGATTCCCTGCCTCTGATTCCCCACCTCTGTTTACCCGCCTGTTTCCCCGCCTCTGAATCACCACCTCATATTCGCCGCCTCAGATTCCCTGCCTCTGATTCCCTGCCTCTGTTTCCCTGCCTCTGTTTCCCTGCCTCAGATTCCCTGCATCTGATTGCCCGCCTCTGAATCCCTGCCTCTGATTCCCTGCCTCTGATTCCCCGCCTCTGATTCCCTACCTCTGATTCCCCACTTCTGATTCCCCGCCTCTGATTCCCTGCCTCAGATTCCGTGCATCAGATTCCCTTCATCTGAATCCCTGCTTCTGATTCCCTGCCTCTGATTCCCCGCCTCTGATTCCCCGCCTCTGATTCCCCGCCTCTGATTCCCCGCGTCTGATTCCCTGCCTCTCTTTCCCTTCCTCTATTTCCGTGCCTCTTTCTCTGCATCTCGTTTCCCACATCTCATTTCCCCCTTCTGATAACCCGCATCAGATTCCCTGCCACAGATTCCCTGCCTCTGTTTCCCTGCCTCAGATTCCCTGCCTCTGATTCCCTGCCTCTGATTCCCTTCATCTGATTGCCCGCCTCTGATTCTCTGCCTCTGATTCCCTGCCTCTGATTCCCCACCTATGATTCCCCGCTTCTGATTCCCCACCTCTGATTCCCCGCCTCTGATTCCCCGCCTCTGATTCCCCGCCTCTGATTCCCCACCTCTGATTCACTGCCTCCCTTTCCGCTCAACTTTCCTGGCCTACGTTTCCCCATATATCTTTCTCCGCCTCTGATACCCCGCCTCTGATTCCCCGCCTCTGATTCCCCGCCTCTGAAGACCCGCATCTGATACCCCGCCTCTGAATCCCCGCCTCTGATACCGTGCCTCTGATAACTTTTTACTGATTCCCTGCCTCAGATTCCCTGCCTCCGATTCCCTGCCTCAGATTCCCTGCCTCAGATTCCCTGCATCAGATTCCCTTCATCTGATTCCCTGCCTCTGTTTCCCCGCCTCTGATTCCCTGCCTCTGATTCCCCGCCTCTGAATCCCCGCCTCTGATACCCAGCCTCTGATAACTTTTTACTGATTCCCCGCCTCTGATTCCCCGCCTCTGATTCCCCGCCTCTTATTCCCCGCCTATGTTTACCCGCCTCTGTTTACCCGCCTGTTTCCCCGCCTCAGATTCCCTGCCTCAGATTCCCTGCATCAAATTCCCTTCCTCAGATTCCCTGCATCAGATTCCCTTCATCTGATTCCCTGCCTCTGATTCCCCGCCTCTGATTCCCCACCTCTGAGTCCCTGCCTCAGATTCCCTGCCTCTGATTTTCTGCCTCTGTTTCCCTGCCCCTGATTCCCTGCATCTGATTGACCGCCCCTGATTCTCCGCCTCTGATTGCCCGCCTCTGATTGCCCGCCTCTGATGCCCCGCCTCTGATTCCTCGCCTCTGATTCCCCGCCTCTGATTCCCTGCCTCTGATAACCTGCCTCTGATTCCCTGCCTCTGATTCCCTGCCTCTGAGTCCCCACTTCTGATTCCCCGCATCCGATTCCGCACCCATGTTTCACCGCCTCTGTTGCTCTGCTTCTGATTTCCCGGCTCAGATTCACCCGCTCTGATTCCGCACCTCAGATTCCACGCCTCTCTTTCTGTGTCTCTGATTCCCCGCCTCTGATTCCACGCCTCTGATTACCCGCCTCTGATACCCTGCCTCTCTTTCCCTGCCTCTATTTCGGTGCCTGTTTCTCTGCATCTCGTTTCCCACATCTCATTTCCCCCTTGTGATAACCCGCATCAGATTCCCTGCCACAGATTCCCTGCCTCAGATTCCCTGCATCAGATTCCCTGCATCAGATTCCCTTCATCTGATTCCCTGCCTCTGATTCCTCGCCTCTGATTCCCTGCCTCTGATTCCCCACCTCTGTTTACCCGCCTGTTTCCCCGCCTCTGATTCACCACCTCATATTCGCCGCCTCAGATTCCCTGCCTCTGATTCCCTGCCTCTGTTTCCCTGCCTCAGATTCCCTGCATCTGATTGCCCGCCTCTGATATCCTGCCTCTGATTCCCCGCCTCTGATTACCCGCCTCTGATACCCTGCCTCTCTTTCCCTGCCTCTATTTCCGTGCCTCTTTCTCTGCATCTCGTTTCCCACATCTCATTTCCCCCTTCTGATAACCCACATCAGATTCCCTGCCACAGATTCCCTGCCTCAGATTCCCTGCATCAGATTCCCTGCATCAGATTCCCTTCATCTGATTCCCTGCCTCTGATTCCTCGCCTCTGATTCCCTGCCTCTGATTCCCCGCCTCTGTTTACCCGCCTGTTTCCCCGCCTCTGATTCACCACCTCATATTCGCCGCCTCAGATTCCCTGCCTCTGATTCCCTGCCTCTGTTTCCCTCCCTCAGATTCCCTGCATCTGATTGCCCGCCTCTGATTTCCTGCCTCTGATTCCCCGCCTCTGATTCCCCGCCACTGATTCCCTACCTCTGATTCCCCACTTCTGATTCCCCGCCTCTGATTCCCCACTTCTGATTCCCCGCCTCTGATTCCACGCCTCTGATTCCCCGCCTCCGATTTCCCGCCTCTGATTCCCCGCTTCTGATACCCCGCCTCTGATTCCCTGCATCTAATTCCCTGCATCTGATTCTCCGCCTCTGATTCCCCGACTCTGATTCCCCGCCTCTGATACCCCACCTATGTTTACCCGCCTCTGTTTACCCGCCTGTTTTCCCGCCTCTGATTCCCCACCACAGATTCCCTGCCTCAGATTCCTTGCCTCTGATTCCCTGCCTCTGATTCCCTGCCTCTGATTCCCTGCATCTGATTGCCCACCTCTGATTCCCCGCCTCTGATTCCCCGCCTCTGATTCCCCACCTCTGATTCCCAACTTCTGATTCCCCGCCTCTGATTCCCCGCCTCTGATTCCCCACCTCTGATTCACCGCCTCTGATTCCCCGCCTCTGATTCCCCGCCTCTGATTCCCCACTTCTGATTGCCCGCCTCTGATTCCCTGCCTCTGATTCCCCGCCTCTGATTCCCCACATCTTAATCCCCACTTCTGATTCCCCGCCTCTGATTCCCCGCCTCTGATTCCCCGCCTCTGATTCCCCGCATCTGATTTCCCTCCTCTGATACCCCACCTCTGATTCCCCGCCTCTGATTCCCCACATCTGATTCCCCGCCTCTGATTCCCCGCCTCTGATTCCCCGCATCTAATTCCCCACCTCTGATTCCCCGCCTCTGATTCCCCGCCTCTGATTCCCCACCTATGTTTACCCGCCTCTGTTTACCCGCCTGTTTCCCCGTCTCTGATTCCCCACCTCAGATTCCCTACCTCAGATTCCCTGCCTCTGATTCCATGCCTCTGATTCCCTGCCTCTGATTCCCTGCATCTGATTGCCCGCCTCTGATTCTCTGCCTCTGATTCCCTGCCTCTGATTCCCCACCTATGATTCCCCGCTTCTGATTCCCCACCTCTGATTCCCCGCCTCTGATTCCCCGCCTCTGATTCTCCGCCTCTGATTCCCCACCTCTGATTCACTGCCTCCCTTTCCGCTCAACTTTCCTGGCCTACGTTTCCCCATATATCTTTCCCCGCCTCTGATACCCCGCCTCTGATTCCCCGCCTCTGATTCCCCGCCTCTGAAGACCCGCATCTGATACCCCGCCTCTGAATCCCCGCCTCTGATACCGTGCCTCTGATAACTTTTTACTGATTCCCTGCCTCAGATTCCCTGCCTCCGATTCCCTGCCTCAGATTCCCTGCCTCAGATTCCCTGCATCAGATTCCCTTCATCTGATTCCCTGCCTCTGTTTCCCCGCCTCTGATTCCCTGCCTCTGATTCCCCGCCTCTGAATCCCCGCCTCTGATACCCTGCCTCTGATAACTTTTTACTGATTCCCCGCCTCTGATTCCCCGCCTCTGATTCCCCGCCTCTGATTCCCCGCCTCTTATTCCCCGCCTATGTTTACCCGCCTCTGTTTACCCGCCTGTTTCCCCGCCTCAGATTCCCTGCCCCTGATTCCCTGCATCTGATTGACCGCCCCTGATTCTCCGCCTCTGATTGCCCGCCTCTGATTGCCCGCCTCTGATGCCCCGCCTCTGATTCCTCGCCTCTGATTCCCCGCCTCTGATTCCCTGCCTCTGATAACCTGCCTCTGATTCCCTGCCTCTGATTCCCTGCCTCTGAGTCCCCACTTCTGATTCCCCGCATCCGATTCCGCACCCATGTTTCACCGCCTCTGTTGCTCTGCTTCTGATTTCCCGGCTCAGATTCACCCGCTCTGATTCCGCACCTCAGATTCCACGCCTCTCTTTCTGTGTCTCTGATTCCCCGCCTCTGATTCCACGCCTCTGATTACCCGCCTCTGATACCCTGCCTCTCTTTCCCTGCCTCTATTTCGGTGCCTGTTTCTCTGCATCTCGTTTCCCACATCTCATTTCCCCCTTGTGATAACCCGCATCAGATTCCCTGCCACAGATTCCCTGCCTCAGATTCCCTGCATCAGATTCCCTGCATCAGATTCCCTTCATCTGATTCCCTGCCTCTGATTCCTCGCCTCTGATTCCCTGCCTCTGATTCCCCACCTCTGTTTACCCGCCTGTTTCCCCGCCTCTGATTCACCACCTCATATTCGCCGCCTCAGATTCCCTGCCTCTGATTCCCTGCCTCTGTTTCCCTGCCTCAGATTCCCTGCATCTGATTGCCCGCCTCTGATATCCTGCCTCTGATTCCCCGCCTCTGATTACCCGCCTCTGATACCCTGCCTCTCTTTCCCTGCCTCTATTTCCGTGCCTCTTTCTCTGCATCTCGTTTCCCACATCTCATTTCCCCCTTCTGATAACCCACATCAGATTCCCTGCCACAGATTCCCTGCCTCAGATTCCCTGCATCAGATTCCCTGCATCAGATTCCCTTCATCTGATTCCCTGCCTCTGATTCCTCGCCTCTGATTCCCTGCCTCTGATTCCCCGCCTCTGTTTACCCGCCTGTTTCCCCGCCTCTGATTCACCACCTCATATTCGCCGCCTCAGATTCCCTGCCTCTGATTCCCTGCCTCTGTTTCCCTCCCTCAGATTCCCTGCATCTGATTGCCCGCCTCTGATTTCCTGCCTCTGATTCCCCGCCTCTGATTCCCCGCCACTGATTCCCTACCTCTGATTCCCCACTTCTGATTCCCCGCCTCTGATTCCCCACTTCTGATTCCCCGCCTCTGATTCCACGCCTCTGATTCCCCGCCTCCGATTTCCCGCCTCTGATTCCCCGCTTCTGATACCCCGCCTCTGATTCCCTGCATCTAATTCCCTGCATCTGATTCTCCGCCTCTGATTCCCCGACTCTGATTCCCCGCCTCTGATACCCCACCTATGTTTACCCGCCTCTGTTTACCCGCCTGTTTTCCCGCCTCTGATTCCCCACCACAGATTCCCTGCCTCAGATTCCTTGCCTCTGATTCCCTGCCTCTGATTCCCTGCCTCTGATTCCCTGCATCTGATTGCCCACCTCTGATTCCCCGCCTCTGATTCCCCGCCTCTGATTCCCCACCTCTGATTCCCAACTTCTGATTCCCCGCCTCTGATTCCCCGCCTCTGATTCCCCACCTCTGATTCACCGCCTCTGATTCCCCGCCTCTGATTCCCCGCCTCTGATTCCCCACTTCTGATTGCCCGCCTCTGATTCCCTGCCTCTGATTCCCCGCCTCTGATTCCCCACATCTTAATCCCCACTTCTGATTCCCCGCCTCTGATTCCCCGCCTCTGATTCCCCGCCTCTGATTCCCCGCATCTGATTTCCCTCCTCTGATACCCCACCTCTGATTCCCCGCCTCTGATTCCCCACATCTGATTCCCCGCCTCTGATTCCCCGCCTCTGATTCCCCGCATCTAATTCCCCACCTCTGATTCCCCGCCTCTGATTCCCCGCCTCTGATTCCCCACCTATGTTTACCCGCCTCTGTTTACCCGCCTGTTTCCCCGTCTCTGATTCCCCACCTCAGATTCCCTACCTCAGATTCCCTGCCTCTGATTCCATGCCTCTGATTCCCTGCCTCTGATTCCCTGCATCTGATTGCCCGCCTCTGATTCTCTGCCTCTGATTCCCTGCCTCTGATTCCCCACCTATGATTCCCCGCTTCTGATTCCCCACCTCTGATTCCCCGCCTCTGATTCCCCGCCTCTGATTCTCCGCCTCTGATTCCCCACCTCTGATTCACTGCCTCCCTTTCCGCTCAACTTTCCTGGCCTACGTTTCCCCATATATCTTTCCCCGCCTCTGATACCCCGCCTCTGATTCCCCGCCTCTGATTCCCCGCCTCTGAAGACCCGCATCTGATACCCCGCCTCTGAATCCCCGCCTCTGATACCGTGCCTCTGATAACTTTTTACTGATTCCCTGCCTCAGATTCCCTGCCTCCGATTCCCTGCCTCAGATTCCCTGCCTCAGATTCCCTGCATCAGATTCCCTTCATCTGATTCCCTGCCTCTGTTTCCCCGCCTCTGATTCCCTGCCTCTGATTCCCCGCCTCTGAATCCCCGCCTCTGATACCCTGCCTCTGATAACTTTTTACTGATTCCCCGCCTCTGATTCCCCGCCTCTGATTCCCCGCCTCTGATTCCCCGCCTCTTATTCCCCGCCTATGTTTACCCGCCTCTGTTTACCCGCCTGTTTCCCCGCCTCAGATTCCCTGCCTCAGATTCCCTGCATCAGATTCCCTTCATCTGATTCCCTGCCTCTGATTCCCGGCCTCTGATTCCCCGCCTCTGATTCCCCGCCTCTGATTCCCCACCTCTGATTCCCCCCTCTGATTCCCCGCCTCTGATTCCCCGCCTCTGATTCCCCGCCTCTGATTCCCCGCGTCTGATTCCCTGCCTCTCCTTCCCTTCCTTTATTTCCGTGCCTCTTTCTCTGCATCTCGTTTCCCACATCTCATTTCCCCCATCTGATAACCCGCATCAGATTCCCTGCCACAGATTCCCTGCCTCAAATTCCCTTCCTCAGATTCCCTGCATCAGATTCCCTTCATCTGATTCACTGCCTCTGATTCCCCGCCTCTGATTGCCCACCTCTGAGTCCCTGCCTCAGATTCCCTGCCTCAGATTCTCTGCCTCTGAATTCCTGCCTCTGATTCCCTGCATCTGATTGCCCGCCTCTGATTCTCCGCCTCTGATTCCCCGCCTCTGATTCCCTGCCTCTGATAACCTGCCTCTGATTCCCTGCCTCTGAGTCACCACTTCTGATTCCCCGCGTCCGATTCCGCACCCATGTTTCATCGCCTCTGTTGCTCTGCTTCCGATTTCCCGGCTCAGATTCATCGGCTCTGATTCCGCACCTCTGATTCCACGCCTCTCTTTCTGTGTCTCTGATTCCCCGCCTCTGATTCCACGCCTCTGATTACCTGCCTCTGATACCCTGCCTCTCTTTCCCTGCATCTATTTCCGTGCCTCTTTCTCTGCATCTCGTTTCCCACATCTCATTTCCCCCTTCTGATAACCCGCATCAGATTCCCCGCCTCAGATTCCCCGCCTCAGATTCCCCGCCTCTGATTTCCCAGTTCTGATTTCCCGCCTCTGATTCCACGACTCTGATTCCCCGCTTCTGATACCCCACCTATGTTTACCCGCCTCTGTTTACCCGCCTGTTTTCCCGCCTCTGATTCCCCACCACAGATTCCCTGCCTCAGATTCCCTGCCTCTGATTCCCTGCCTCTGATTCCCTGCCTCTGATTCCCTGCATCTGATTGCCCGCCTCTGATTCCCCGCCTATGATTCCCCGCCTCTGATTCCCCACCTCTGATTCCCCACTTCTGATTCCCCGCCTCTGATTCCGCGCCTCTGATTCCCCGCCTCTGATTCACGGCCTCTGATTCCCCGCCTCTGATTTCCCGCCTCTGATACCCCACTTCTGATTGCCCGCCTCTGATTCCCTTCCTCTGATTTCCCGCCTCAGATTCCCCGCCTCTGATTTCCCGGCTCTGATTCTCCGCCTCTGATTCCCCGACTGATTCCCCGCCTCTGATACCCCATCTATGTTTACCCGCCTCTGTTTACCCGCCTGTTTTCCCGCCTCTGATTCCCCACCACAGATTCCCTGCCTCAGATTCCTTGCCTCTGATTCCCTGCCTCTGATTCCCTGCCTCTGATTCCCTGCATCTGATTGCCCACCTCTGATTCCCCGCCTCTGATTCCCCGCCTCTGATTCCCCACCTCTGATTCCCCACTTCTGATTCCCCGCCTCTGATTCCCCGCCTCTGATTCCCCGCCTCTGATTCACCGCCTCTGATTCCCCGCCTCTGATTCCCCGCCTCTGATTCCCCACATCTTAATCCCCACTTCTGATTCCCCGCCTCTGATTCCCCGCCTCTGATTCCCCGCCTCTGATTCCCCGCATCTGATTTCCCTCCTCTGATACCCCACCTCTGATTCCCCGCCTCTGATTCCCCACATCTGATTCCCCGCCTCTGATTCCCCGCCTCTGATTCCCCGCATCTAATTCCCCACCTCTGATTCCCCGCCTCTGATTCCCCGCCTCTGATTCCCCACCTATGTTTACCCGCCTCTGTTTACCCGCCTGTTTCCCCGTCTCTGATTCCCCACCTCAGATTCCCTACCTCAGATTCCCTGCCTCTGATTCCATGCCTCTGATTCCCTGCCTCTGATTCCCTGCATCTGATTGCCCGCCTCTGATTCTCTGCCTCTGATTCCCTGCCTCTGATTCCCCACCTATGATTCCCCGCTTCTGATTCCCCACCTCTGATTCCCCGCCTCTGATTCCCCGCCTCTGATTCTCCGCCTCTGATTCCCCACCTCTGATTCACTGCCTCCCTTTCCGCTCAACTTTCCTGGCCTACGTTTCCCCATATATCTTTCCCCGCCTCTGATACCCCGCCTCTGATTCCCCGCCTCTGATTCCCCGCCTCTGAAGACCCGCATCTGATACCCCGCCTCTGAATCCCCGCCTCTGATACCGTGCCTCTGATAACTTTTTACTGATTCCCTGCCTCAGATTCCCTGCCTCCGATTCCCTGCCTCAGATTCCCTGCCTCAGATTCCCTGCATCAGATTCCCTTCATCTGATTCCCTGCCTCTGTTTCCCCGCCTCTGATTCCCTGCCTCTGATTCCCCGCCTCTGAATCCCCGCCTCTGATACCCTGCCTCTGATAACTTTTTACTGATTCCCCGCCTCTGATTCCCCGCCTCTGATTCCCCGCCTCTGATTCCCCGCCTCTTATTCCCCGCCTATGTTTACCCGCCTCTGTTTACCCGCCTGTTTCCCCGCCTCAGATTCCCTGCCTCAGATTCCCTGCATCAGATTCCCTTCATCTGATTCCCTGCCTCTGATTCCCGGCCTCTGATTCCCCGCCTCTGATTCCCCGCCTCTGATTCCCCACCTCTGATTCCCCCCTCTGATTCCCCGCCTCTGATTCCCCGCCTCTGATTCCCCGCCTCTGATTCCCCGCGTCTGATTCCCTGCCTCTCTTTCCCTTCCTTTATTTCCGTGCCTCTTTCTCTGCATCTCGTTTCCCACATCTCATTTCCCCCATCTGATAACCCGCATCAGATTCCCTGCCACAGATTCCCTGCCTCAAATTCCCTTCCTCAGATTC
Source organism: Narcine bancroftii (assembly GCF_036971445.1). Classification (NCBI taxonomy): domain Eukaryota; kingdom Metazoa; phylum Chordata; class Chondrichthyes; order Torpediniformes; family Narcinidae; genus Narcine; species Narcine bancroftii. Next base: position 113,469,837 of record NC_091476.1, read on the forward strand.
CCTGCATCAGATTCCCTTCATCTGATTCACTGCCTCTGATTCCCCGCCTCTGATTCCCCACCTCTGAGTCCCTGCCTCAGATTCCCTGCCTCAGATTCTCTGCCTCTGAATTCCTGCCTCTGATTCCCTGCATCTGATTGCCCGCCTCTGATTCTCCGCCTCTGATTCCCCGCCTCTGATTCCCTGCCTCTGATAACCTGCCTCTGATTCCCTGCCTCTGAGTCACCACTTCTGATTCCCCGCGTCCGATTCCGCACCCATGTTTCATCGCCTCTGTTGCTCTGCTTCCGATTTCCCGGCTCAGATTCATCGGCTCTGATTCCGCACCTCTGATTCCACGCCTCTCTTTCTGTGTCTCTGATTCCCCGCCTCTGATTCCACGCCTCTGATTACCTGCCTCTGATACCCTGCCTCTCTTTCCCTGCATCTATTTCCGTGCCTCTTTCTCTGCATCTCGTTTCCCACATCTCATTTCCCCCTTCTGATAACCCGCATCAGATTCCCCGCCTCAGATTCCCCGCCTCAGATTCCCCGCCTCTGATTTCCCAGTTCTGATTTCCCGCCTCTGATTCCACGACTCTGATTCCCCGCTTCTGATACCCCACCTATGTTTACCCGCCTCTGTTTACCCGCCTGTTTTCCCGCCTCTGATTCCCCACCACAGATTCCCTGCCTCAGATTCCCTGCCTCTGATTCCCTGCCTCTGATTCCCTGCCTCTGATTCCCTGCATCTGATTGCCCGCCTCTGATTCCCCGCCTATGATTCCCCGCCTCTGATTCCCCACCTCTGATTCCCCACTTCTGATTCCCCGCCTCTGATTCCGCGCCTCTGATTCCCCGCCTCTGATTCACGGCCTCTGATTCCCCGCCTCTGATTTCCCGCCTCTGATACCCCACTTCTGATTGCCCGCCTCTGATTCCCTTCCTCTGATTTCCCGCCTCAGATTCCCCGCCTCTGATTTCCCGGCTCTGATTCTCCGCCTCTGATTCCCCGACTGATTCCCCGCCTCTGATACCCCATCTATGTTTACCCGCCTCTGTTTACCCGCCTGTTTTCCCGCCTCTGATTCCCCACCACAGATTCCCTGCCTCAGATTCCTTGCCTCTGATTCCCTGCCTCTGATTCCCTGCCTCTGATTCCCTGCATCTGATTGCCCACCTCTGATTCCCCGCCTCTGATTCCCCGCCTCTGATTCCCCACCTCTGATTCCCCACTTCTGATTCCCCGCCTCTGATTCCCCGCCTCTGATTCCCCGCCTCTGATTCACCGCCTCTGATTCCCCGCCTCTGATTCCCCGCCTCTGATTCCCCACTTCTGATTGCCCGCCTCTAATTCCCTGCCTCTGATTCCCCGCCTCTGATTCCCCACATCTTATTCCCCACTTCTGATTCCCCGCCTCTGATTCCCCGCCTCTGATTCCCCGCCTCTGATTCCCCGCATCTGATTCCCCTCCTCTGATACCCCACCTCTGATTCCCCGCCTCTGATTCCCCACATCTGATTCCCCGCCTCTGATTCCCCGCCTCTGATTCCCCGCATCTAATTCCCCGCCTCTGATTCCCCGCCTCTGATTCCCCGCCTCTGATTCCACACCTATGTTTACCCGCCTCTGTTTACCCGCCTGTTTCCCCGCCTCTGTTTCCCCACCTCAGATTCCCTACCTCAGATTCCCTGCCTCTGATTCCATGCCTCTGATTCCCTGCCTCTGATTCCCTGCATCTGATTGCCCGCCTCTGATTCTCTGCCTCTGATTCCCTGCCTCTGATTGCCCACCTATGATTCCCCGCTTCTGATTCCCCACCTCTGATTCCCCGCCTCTGATTCCCCGCCTCTGATTCCCCACCTCTGATTCACTGCCTCCCTTTCCGCTCAACTTTCCTGGCCTACGTTTCCCCATATATCTTTCCCCGCCTCTGATACCCCGCCTCTGATTCCCCGCCTCTGATTCCCCGCCTCTGAAGACCCGCATCTGACACCCCGCCTCTGAATCCCCGCCTCTGATACCGTGCCTCTGATAACTTTTTACTGATTCCCTGCCTCAGATTCCCTGCCTCCGATTACCTGCCTCAGATTCCCTGCCTCAGATTCCCTGCATCAGATTCCCTTCATCTGATTCCCTGCCTCTGTTTCCCCGCCTCTGATTCCCTGCCTCTGATTCCCCGCCTCTGAATCCCCGCCTCTGATACCCTGCCTCTGATAACTTTTTACTGATTCCCCGCCTCTGATTCCCCGCCTCTGATTCCCCGCCTCTGATACCCTGCCTCTTATTCCCCGCCTATGTTTACCCGCCTCTGTTTACCCGCCTGTTTCCCCGCCTCAGATTCCCTGCCTCAGATTCCCTGCATCAGATTCCCTTCATCTGATTCCCTGCCTCTGATTCCCGGCCTCTGATTCCCCGCCTCTGATTCCCCGCCTCTGATTCCCCACCTCTGATTCCCCCCTCTGATTCCCCGCCTCTGATTCCCCGCCTCTGATTCCCCGCCTCTGATTCCCCGCGTCTGATTCCCTGCCTCTCTTTCCCTTCCTCTATTTCCGTGCCTCTTTCTCTGCATCTCGTTTCCCACATCTCATTTCCCCCTTCTGATAACCCGCATCAGATTCCCTGCCACAGATTCCCTGCCTCAGATTCCCTTCCTCAGATTCCCTGCATCAGATTCCCTTCATCTGATTCCCTTCCTCTGATTCCCCGCCTCTGATTCCCAACCTCTGAGTCCCTGCCTCAGATTCCCTGCCTCAGATTCTCTGCCTCTGAATTCCTGCCTCTGATTCCCTGCATCTGATTGCCCGCCTCTGATTCTCCGCCTCTGATTCCCCGCCTCTGATTCCCTGCCTCTGATAACCTGCCTCTGATTCCCTGCCTCTGAGTCACCACTTCTGATTCCCCGCGTCCGATTCCGCACCCATGTTTCATCGCCTCTGTTGATCTGCTTCCGATTTCCCGGCTCAGATTAATCGGCTCTGATTCCGCACCTCAGATTCCACGCCTCTCTTTCTGTGTATCTGATTCCCCGCCTCTGATTCCACGCCTCTGATTACCTGCCTCTGATACCCTGCCTCTCTTTCCCTGCATCAATTTCCGTGCCTCTTTCTCTGCATCTCGTTTCCCACATCTCATTTCCCCCTTCTGATAACCCGCATCAGATTCCCCGCCTAAGATTCCCCGCCTCAGATTCCCCGCCTCTGATTTCCCGGTTCTGATTCCCCGCCTCTGATTCCACGACTCTGATTCCCCGCTTCTGATACCCCACCTATGTTTACCCGCCTCTGTTTACCCGCCTGTTTTCCCGCCTCTGATTCCCCACCACAGATTCCCTGCCTCAGATTCCCTGCCTCTGATTCCCTGCCTCTGATTCCCTGCCTCTGATTCCCTGCATCTGATTGCCCGCCTCTGATTCCCCGCGTATGATTCCCCGCCTCTGATTCCCCACCTCTGATTCCCCACTTCTGATTCCCCGCCTCTGATTCCCCGCCTCTGATTCCCCGCCTCTGATTCACCGCCTCTGATTCCCCGCCTCTGATTTCCCGCCTCTGATACCCCACTTCTGATTGCCCGCCTCTGATTCCCGCCTCTGATTCCCCACATCTGATTCCCCACTTCTGATTCCCCGCCTCTGATTCCCCGCCTCTGATTCCACGCCTCTGATTCCCCGCCTCTGATTCCCCGCCTCTGATTCCCCGCCTCTGATTCCCCTCCTCTGATACCCCGCCTCTGATTCCCCGCCTCTGATTCCCCGCATCTGATTCCCCGCCTCTGATTCCCCGCCTCTGATTCCCCGCCTCTGATTCCCCGCCTCTGATTCCCTGCCTCTGATTCCCCGCATCTGATTCCCCGCCTATGTTTACCCGCCTCTGTTAACCCGCCTGTTTCCCTGCCTCTGATTCCCCACCTCAGATTCCCTACCTCAGATTCCTTGCCTCTGATTCCCTACCTCTGATTCCCTGCCTCTGATTCCCTGCATCTGATTGCCCGCCTCTGATTCTCCGCCTCTGATTCCCCGCCTCTGATTACCCACCTATGATTCCCCGCTTCTGATTCCCCGCCTCTGATTCCCCACCTCCGATTCCCCGCCTCTGATTCCCCGCCTCTGATTCCCCACCTCTGATTCACTGCCTCCCTTTCCGCTCAACTTTCCTGGCCTACGTTTCCCCATATATCTTTCCCCGCCTCTGATACCCCGCCTCTGATTCCCCGCCTCTGATTCCCCGCCTCTGATGACCCGCATCTGATATCCCGCCTCTGAATCCCCGCCTCTGATACACTGCCTCTGATAACTTTTTACTGATTCCCTGCCTCAGATTCCCTGCCTCCGATTCCCTGCCTCAGATTCCCTGCCTCAGATTCCCTGCATCAGATTCCCTTCATCTGATTCCCTGCCTCTGATTCCCCGCCTCTGATTCCCCGCCTCTGATTCCCCACCTCTGATTCCCCGACTCTGATACCCCACCTCTGATTCCCCGCCTCTGATTCCCTGCATCTGATTCCCCGCCTCAGATTCCCCGCCTCTGATTCCCCGCCTCTGATTCCCCGTCTCTGATTCCCCGACTCTGATTCCCCGCCTCTGATTCCCCGCCTATGTTTACACGCCTCTGTTTACCCGCCTGTTTTCCCGCCTCTGATTCCCCACCACATATTCCCTGCCTCAGATTCCCTGCCCCTGATTCCCTGCCTCTGATTCCCTGCCTCTGATTCCCTGCATCTGATTGCCTGCCTCTGATTCCCCGCCTCTGATTCCCCGCCTCTGATTCCCCACCTCTGAATCCCCACTTCTGATTCCCCGCCTCTGATTCCCCGCCTCTGATTCCCCGCCTCTGTTTCACCGCCTCTAATTCCCCGCCTCTGATTCCCTGCCTCTGATTCCCCACTTCTGATTGCCCGCCTCTGATTCCCTGCCTCTGATTTCCCACCTCTGATTCCCCACCTCTGATTCCCCACTTCTGATTCCCCGCCTCTGATTCCCCGCCTCTGATTCCACGCCTCTGATTCCACGCCTCTGATTCCCCACCTCAGATTCCCTACCTCAGATTCCCTGCCTCTGATTCCCTGCCTCTGATTCCCTGCCTCTGATTCCCTGCATCTAATTGCCCGCCTCTGATTCTCCGCCTCTGATTCCCCGCCTCTGATTCCCCACCTCTGATTCCCCGCTTCTGATTCCCCGCCTCTGATTCCCCGCCTCTGATTCCCCGCCTCTGATTCCCCGCCTCTGAATCCCCACCTCTGATTCACTGCCGCCCTTTCCGCTCAACTTTCCTGGCCTACGTTTCCCCACATATGTTTCCCCGCCTCTGATACCCCGCCTCTGACTCCCCGCCTCTGATTCCCCACCTCTGATGACCCGCATCTGATACCCCGCCTCTGATTCCCCGCCTCTGATACCCTGCCTCTGATAACTTTTTACTGATTCCCTGCCTCAGATTCCCTGCCTCCGATTCCCTGCCTCAGATTCCCTGCCTCAGATTCCCTGCATCAGATTCCCTTCATCTGATTCCCTGCCTCTGATTCCCCACCTCCGATTCCC